>NW_024345479.1:4396183-4695842 GCF_902729225.1 Pteropus medius | reverse complement strand
CACGGAACATTTTCTGCCCTTCTTACCTCCCAGGGTTGAGGGAAGGATTAAATGAGGTAATGCAGAAGGAAGATTTGTAGGAATTGTCACATAAATGTTTTTTTAATTATAAAATTCATTTTGATGATAAGGACACAAGAGTAATCAAAATCCAAACTCTGAAATATTTCAAACTGAGATGCTGATGTACAGAGAGCACAGCTGTACGGAGCTAGGGACCAAATGATAGTCCCAGGCCACACTACAGCTAAAATAAGGCTTGAGACCTAAGTGACACTGGCTGCCCTCATCTCTAGCCCCAAGGCGAAACAGCTGCAGTCACATAGCTAGCCTTTTGGCGCATCCTCTTTTTCTTCTAGGGCATCCTGGCATTTATTTGTAACTTTTCACTAGAATTCAAGTGGAGGTGGTGAGAGGTGAGGCAGCACAGAGTTAAGGTGCCCACAGCCCATATCCTTTAAGATAGGCCATATACACATGTGTGCATGAATGCATGTAGGCATCCAAGCCCCATGACAGAAAAGCCAATAGTCCAGCTTTCTGAGCTGTCTCTAAAAACTGTCACTTAGAGATATGAGAAAAAGTGAATTAAAAAAAGAAAGTCCTGAACAGCTTTATCCTTTCCGTAAAAGGGGCAGTTTCCTGTTAAGAAGGGCTTAGAGATGAGAATTGAATAGTAATTCTGAGGAAAGGAATGGAATTACAAGGTATTAATGAATACAGTCAGCTTTTCTAGAGTAGAATCCTAGGTATCAGATCTGGAAGACTCTAAGAGCCATATAATCCCCTCTTGTTACAAAGCTTAAAGAGTAAAGTGACTGAGTAAAGTTCACAGCATTAAAGTATGATGCCCTAGTAGACCATGACCAGGGGTCTGGCTCCAAGTCTGGTGCAGTAGGATGTTAGTTAATGGGTGCGCAGGGTAGCACAGCCACTGCCCCCACCAGTGGTGAGAATTGCAGTTGACTAGGGGTACTTCTCTGGAAATTTGGGGAACAAGGAAATAAAGTTAACAGGGAGCTTGTCCAGCTCACCTTACAGAAACCAGATAGCTCTGCTGCTGTTTAAGTCTTGAAGGTTTTCAGAACTCTCAAAGTGTACAGAACTTTTTACTAAAACTTTTTAATTAAAAAAGAATGGATTCTGCTGGTTTCTGCTCACTGCCTTAATGAAAGCGTTAGTGAAGAACTCTATCCAAGGCCAGGAAACCAGGATAATGGAAGCCTGATTGTCCACAATGCCAGGTGTAGGTGCTAACTATTGCCTGCTATGATTGCTAAACTGCAGTGCCAGCAGCTGAAGAAGGAAGGCATTGAAACTAGTCTGAGAATAAATGCCCTCTTCTTGTGACATGCTGAGTGATGAAACTGGTTGGTAGTCCCCTTCTTTTAGTAGATTTGTTAAGGGGAGGAGTTAAGGGAGAGGTAGAAGAACTGAGATCTTCTTGCTAGCCCTGAGGCCTGAGGGCTTCCAAAGTACCAGTCACCAAGGCTTCAGATACACAGGGGCAAGTCTCAGGGTCCTGGAGAGAGAAAGAAGGAAAAAAAGTATTTAATAAAGGACATTCAGACATAGAACTGAATATTAGAATTATTCTACATCGCATGCCAAAGGTACCTGTTTTTACTACACAGGAATATGAAGTAGTTTTTTCAGAATGGGCCTGTCAAACCCTCTGAAAGAGCAGCACACTGGAAGTCACAAACCTGGGTCTTGTTTTGGCTCCACTCTTTACTGGGCTGGGTGACTTTGGCTGAGCTATTAAACATTCCTTGGCCTGAATTTCCTTCATTGGGAATAATACCTGTCCTGCCTGCCTCACAGGGTTGCTGGAAGATCTGATGAGATAATGGACCTAACCTCCCTGAAAAACCCATAAAATACTCCTCAAATACCTTGAAGGTCACCTCCTTTCTTTAGCTATCACACTGCACATCCCTCTTCCAAGTAGGATAGCCCTGACGGGGAGAGGATGGGGAAGGGATTAAGTGTCCTAGAAGGTAAAGCTAGACATCTCAGTCAGGCATTATGGGCTCACCAGCCCCCATGGATACCAAGTTGTTTCTTGTGTTGGATCTAAGACTTTCCTCCTACTACTCACGCTTATCTCTTCCTGTTCTGCCTGAAGATTTTCTCTACCTGCTGAAACATGATATTATTTTTAGTGTTTATCCACTATTGAAGAACATGACCCAAAGTTGCCAAATTATTATCGCTGGAGTCTAGAGTCCAAGTGTGATAAAAACCAAGTTTCTGTTTTTCGAAGGGACGAAGGAGAGAGCAATCCCTTGAACCCCTTTATTTATAAAGTTTCAATCTCTTCCTTAACCTGTCCCAGGCTCAGCTTATTTTGCATCCTAAGAGAATTTTTTGTGGGGCGGGGAGCTATTTTGGAGAGAAGTAGCTGCATCTGTATTAAATACGTGTAAAGAGGTCAGCCTTAATTCAGGAACATTTGTTAAGTGTGCTTTTAATAATGGAAGGAGGATAAAGAGTTGCAATTAGGATAAGATTTGGAAAACATCAGGGAAGTTTGGTTTTATGGTGGGAAAAAGTCATCTAGGTCTTCCAAGCTGCTCTCTTAGGTCTTCTCCACCCTAGGCATTTACCTTGCCTCGTTTATTTTCCTTCTCTGTACTCCAAGCACTTTCAATTATGGACATCCTCTCTTGGCTCTGAACTTGGATAAATGCTACCTTGTTAGCCCATAATACCATTAATTATATTAATGATTAATAGCTAATTAGTCATAATGCTGTAATACAATAGAGGCTTCCTTTCTTGCAGCAGCTCTATGTCTCAAGCGCAGACACATCCCCTTCCCTATTCTTGGCCACAGAAAAAGCTCGGCTCTCAATGTTTTCCGACACTCTGAAAGTCTATTTCTCCAGTTTTTACTAGCTGTCTTATTCATCTGGCCAATGATCACGACTGCTTATATTCTGCCTTCTTTACTTCTGTCCTCTGTCACTCACACTGCCCTCCGGTAACAAGGAGGCCACAGTCAAGATTTTTTTTTTTTACCTTATTTCATCGATCAAAGGTTCTTTTACTTTTAAATCTTACTTGGGCCCACTTTTTTACTTTGGCCCCTTCTTCACTTTACCGTTGCCTAATCATAACCCGCCTCCTATTTCGTGGAGTCCCACAGCCCCTGCCCAAAGCTCCCTCCCACTCTCCGTTTTGGCTTCCTTTTAGCAACCACGGCCCCAGACCCAGGCAGAGCGGTGCGCACGCGCAGTCCACGCCTTTACCTGGGCGCTCGGGAGTGGGCGGAGTGGGAGAGGGCGGGGGTGGAGCGGGAGTCGGCAGTTATCTGGGCGGCAGAGCGCTCACAATGTGGCAGGAGGGAGAAAAGGTGCACTAGGGCCGGCCCCGGGGGCCGCGCATGCGCGCCGCCGCACCCAGCGGCCGGGATGCCAGTGGGGCGGGCGGAGGGAGGTGTCGGGATCCCTGTTGGGCGGGGGGGCCGGCGAGGGAAGGGGCCGTGGGTGCGCGCGCGCGCTCTCGCCTCCGCCCTCCCTCCCTCCCTGCCCCCCTCTCTGCACACACATCCACACGCGCACACCCCCTCCCCTGCCTCCCTCCCCGCGCGCCGCCCGCCCCGCCGGCCCCGCTCGCCCTCGCGCGCTCGGAAGAGAGTCGCGAGACGTCGGAGCGGCGGCCACGTAGCGCTGCGGCGGCGGCGGCGGCGGCGGCGGTGGCGGCGGCCGAGGCCGGGTCTGCGGAGCGGCCCTGAGAACAGACGTTGGGCGGGGGGGAGGGGCCGCCCGGCCGGCGGTTGTTACTCGAGTGCCGCGGCTACAGGCCCCCCGCCGCAGGATGGACCGCCGAGGCAGCGGTCGGGGCGGCGGAGGCGGAGGCGGCCGGCCCGGGTGAGTAGGGGCCCCTGCCCCCCACGCACACGCCACAGTCGTGGCTGCGCCCCTTGCAGCTGCCCGCCTGGCCGGCCGGGGCTCTGGGCACCCGGTTAACCCTTCGCCGAGGCAGCTGCGTGCACTAGGCCGGAGCAGCCCCCATCCGGCTGGGAGGCCCGGGGCGCTGCGCTCCTCTGGCCCCGCGCTTGGGCCGGGGGCGCCGACTTCTGCTCCTTCGCCCCCTCCCTCCTGTTCCCGGGCCGGGCTCCAGTTTTGCATTGAGTCTGCTTGCCCCGAAGCCCGAGTGAAGGCTGGGGTTGCACGGGTTAGCGGGCCGAGGGTAGGTTTGCACCGGTCCTCCCGCGAGCATTCTCCTGCCCTGCAGCTGGTGGATTGCACCCACTGCTTCCCATGCCCTGCGGTTGCGCCCAAACCTCTAACCCCCGGGAGTATTGTGCCGCCCGAGATAAAATGCATCTAGTGTACAGCCGCCTAACACTCACCCCAGAGGGTAATGCAAACATCCCTCCACCCCCACCTCCTCCTCCCCTCCAATCAGGCTCTACTTAAGATTCTTAGATGGGAGTCTAAGGTACTAGCACCCTCTTAACACCGGCACACAACATGTTCATTGTCGAAGGATGTCTCCTGTAGAAATGATAAATGCCCCTGCCTCACCCTGGAAGTCTGTCTTCACGATTTAAGATCCCATATGCTCTTTTCTGAAGAGGGCCAGTCTTTGATCACGTCTAATACGTCCTTCCCCCACAAAACACAAACACATTCTGATTGCCGAGCAGCCTCTGTCATTGCGATCCATTGTCAGGAATGGCTTGTGCCAATCAAAGGAATGCATTTTGCCTTTGGAAAAGGATGCTTTACACAATCATGTTCTCAGGATGTTCCAGCGTAAGTCTGTCTTTGACCCCCGATTGTCCCCATGTTCAAGCATCATAATTATAGTGTCTCCCTTATGCATCTCCCTTGGACCCTCAGTAATACCTGAGTGATGCTTTTTCCCAGTTAATTAGATACAGAGGATCTGTGGGAATGTATTTTGTTGTAATGTTAAACACCTGTCGTCAGGGCAGAATAGGGTAATTTTGGGGGAAGAATGTCTGTGTATTTTTTTCCAGAAATGGCCTGGCCTGTATTGTTCTGAGAATGGCAACTAGCATATGCTTTGTTGACAACATGTGTATGTTTAGGGAATGAAGAGCTGCTGTGGCTGGCGTGTGTGTGCGTGCATATGTGTGTGTGTACGTGTGCTGAATGCAGGTGATGTTCCCCTGTACAGCTGATTTCAGAGTGGTGAGTTGCACTGTGATCCTGAGAGCTGACAGGCAGGTTGGTTGGTTGTATCAGGACCGTGCACATGTATTCAAGTAGATACTACTGTTAGTATAATGTTATTTAAAATGTTCACTGCTGAGATTCAGTGAACCTGGAAATGTCTACTTCAATAGTTCTTAACCTTTCTTTGGGGTCATTGAAGCCCGTAGGGCCACCTTCTCAGAGAAATAGACACATAATTTTGCATGTAATTACAATGATCTTGAAGCTGGTCCTGGGACCTCAGGTTAAGATCTGTATTATGCAAAAGTGAAAGGAACTTGAGTTTTGTGTTTTGCTTTTTTTTTTTCTTAAGGATTTGGTCCTAGGCAATAATCAACAAAGTAGATTATATATGTATTTTTGTGTTTTGTCATTTGCTTACAGTGAGTTAGATATTTGTATCATTTCCCTGTCTTCCTGTAGAAAAGGAGAGATGTATGTGAGAGTTTCAGAAAAGTTAAAACTGGAGTCAAAATAATTTATCTAAATTTGACCAGTTGATAGAGTATGTTCATTGCACTATATTTTAAAGGTAGCAGATTTCAACAGCAAAGTCAGTGGTCTGTTTTATGCTTATCATGAATTTTTATGTGTTGGTTGAAGTCGATCTGATGATCTCTTAAAAGAAGGTTTTAGCATTCTCATAGTAGAGCACCTGCTCTGTGAAGATTTTTTCAGCTTTATGAAATACAATTTTATGGCTTTATTCAGGGTGATGTCATCAGAGTCATCCATTTTTTAAATTTTATTTTAATGGAAGGCTTTTAATCGTAGTTAGAGAGTTTAGTCGTCATGTTTAAAATTTAGAACTAGGGATGAACATTACACCGTTCTATCAATAAGTAGGGGATAACTATCAGCTACTACTCTTGTATAAATCACTCTGCACCGAGACTTTGACTTTTGATCATTTTTCAATCAAGAGACATTTCCCAGCTTGTTATAGTGTTTTAATAGGTAGTGACATTAAAGAAGAGCACACACACACACACACCCCATCCAAACAAAACAAACAGAAAAATAAAGAAGCACAGCCCCCAGCTCTCCAGGAGCTTAACAATTCTGACAATTTTTTTCACGTAATCCTTTGAGATTTCCATATTTTTTGCATTTGGAAGGGTTCTGAGAGGTTAAGGAATTTATGGTATTAACAGCTTTTTGGAATGCAAGGGAACCTTGGAATCTTGGACTCTTCTATGCACCTGAAGAATAGCATTTATTCTAATAATTATGGAGTATACCCTACGAAGTTTGAAAACATGCTGAGATTGCATATATTGTATTTTTTATTATCTAATAAATATGCTTGAAGTGGCTTATATTACAGGTTACATTTTTTGTTCATGCCATGCCTGAAGTTTTACTGTCGGAAATTATTTGCCTATCCTAAATCCAAACCATTTCAAAGTTGCAAATATGTCACTTTTCTTTGTCAGCATAGTATAGTGACAGATCATTAAAATCTCAGGACAGGGTGCTTCCTTGGCTTTTAATGTTGCAGAACCTCTTCTAACCAGTCACTTACCTAGTTAAACACCCACACACCACAGAGCAGCTGATCATATAACATATGGCTGTGAGAAGAGCATTCTCTCTGCCAGATTCAGAGCTTGGAAGCTGGAAAACAATTGCACAGCAGTGAACACTTAGGAATAGTGGTGCCAGCAACTCACTCATTAATACAAACAGCTTGCTTTAGTTTCTTCAACACTCTTCTTAAGACACCCTTCCCTTAGGAGGTTTCAGATCAGCAGTTCCTACTCAAGGGAAGCAGCACCTACTTTCTGCAACTATGCCTCAAGATCTGATTCTTGCCACCCAGAGCTGTTTCCATTTCTGCTCTAAGTATGGGAAGTAATCTCGTAGTGTGGTAAGAAAATACTTTTCAAGTCTGTAGAAAAAAATGTATGTTAGTAATGCTACTGATGTTATTTTGTTTTTGCATGTCCGAAGCCTATAGAAGAAGTGAACTGTTAAAAAAAAAAAAAAGCCCTTTTCTCAAGGATTTTAGATAATTTCACCAAAAATGTGAAGATACTCTTGAGTTTCATTTCCTTTGTAAAAAGCCAGTTGAGAGACAGCCAACAACAACAACAAAAAACCTGTGGATCTCTTGCATTTTGAACCATAGCCTTTGGAACTAGTTATCCTAAAGGAGGTGACTGCATTTCCTTGCTGGGAATTCTTGGGTCTTGTGCTACAGTTTTAGCTATATTTTTCTCAGCTGTTGTCATCCTTTCCGACAAAGTAAATTCAAGTTAGCACTTGAATTTACTTTGATAGAGGTGAACTGGTATTGCAGTTAGTGACTGACTTTAGCTGAAGGAAGATCAGGGTTATGCTTCTTTGGAACCAGGCAGAACCTTGGGTTTGAATTCCAGCCCTACCGTATATTGGCTTTATGGAAGAGGGCAAGTCACCCTTACCTTTCTGGCCTCAATTTCCTTATCAGCAGAATGGGATTTTATATGAGAATTAGAGATAATATATACAAGCTTCTAGCACAGTTCTTGGCAACATATTAAAGACTCAATAAATGGTAAGACGTGTGATGGGGAGTGTAACTGCAGATCTTTTTGGCTTATAAGGTTTAAAAGTCTGGCACTGCAATCTGCATACTTTCATTTGTGCAGATTTGAGATGAAAAAATTGCAAATATTTGTCTTGGAGCATACATACCTTAGTCTTGCAGGTGCAGTGTGGAACTTTGATTTGTTACTCTCTGGCTGGCTGAACTTGGTAGAGACAGTAAAACTTAGCTCGGAATTCTACAGTCACCCACAGGCTGTGCTTGTTTTAAACCTAATCAGAGCTTATGTGGTGAAAGGGGTGTTTTAGGACATGAACGTATCTCAGTGAGTTCTGTGTCCAGAATTGAATCACGTGTAAAGCTTTGTGTAAATTTGCATGGTTAATGCAAGCCATAAAGCGCTTGGTCCAGTTAGTGAAAACATCAGATGCTTATTTTAGTTAATCTGTTTGTTTATATAGCCGTTATCTTTGATTTTTGCAAATACTTTTGAACATTTTCTCTTAAGGAATTCCCATTGCTCTTTGGAGGGTTTGCTGATAAAATCTTACTAGAGCTATAGGTTTGAGTGCCGTAGGCATTTTTGCTTTGGTAGGAGAAGGAAAGAAAGGTAAGGTCCCTTTACCTGTCAGATTTTATCAACTGTCCACTTTAGACCTATATCTACAGATTGTGCGTGTAGTTCCTAGCCTTGTTTTTAGCCAGAAGGCAGTTTTATGGTAAACTATGACATCATCCTTTTCTTTTCTTAACAGTTTAAGAGATCGATTGCTTTAAAAAGTAGATTCGAGGGCATGGTTAGACTTTTATCCAGTGCATAGAGCTTTTAAAATAGGACTTCTTGGGTTCTATAGAACTAAAATATTCTGTCATTTTTGCAGGATATCATTGTGATAAGTCTGTGAGCCCACAAAAGTTACTTATAGACTTTTCAGATAAGATAGACAAGCTTCAGTAATACATCAGGATTTACCTCAAGGGACTCCTGTAATCCTTATTTTCTTTTATTCTTGAGCCACCTCTAGGGGCTTGCCCATCAGTAGACTCAGTCATTGGATTGCTGATAAAGAAGGATTGGCAAGTAATGGTCTTAGCCTCACTGTAGATTTTGTAGAACACTTGAAAAAACGTAATCATGGCCAGAATGTTTAATAATAACAGCACTTACGCTATGTGACTAACTAAACAAATAAAATTTAGATGATCGAGTTAAATATTTTTTACTCAACTGTAATACATTGTGGAAGTAAACTTTTTCTTGGGGGTTTGCTATTTTTTTTTTAACTCATTTTTTTTTCTGGTTTACTAGAGTCAACTAGTAGCTAGTTGCTTCTGTCAGTTTCTTGATAAACCAATCATTGCATGGTGAGGAGGGATCCTTGGAAAAGAACCGAAATGGAAATGATGCAAAGAATGACAATGTAGCCTAAATTTTTGGTCTTTACTATGTAGGTGGCATCAGAGGGTTGACCCTTAGCTGGATTTCACAAAGATATACAGTGCTGGCTGATTCCTTTTGTCTTTAATGCTAGTGAAGAATATAGTCTTTAACACACTTATACTTTTCAGCTTTGAAATTTTGATGCAGATTTGGGGATTCAGTGGAGCATAACTTCTTAATTATACTGCATGACTTACAAAATGAGTTTTATAACTAGGCCTTATGAATTGTTTTCACCCTTTTTAATATACCGTTTTAATATATCAGTGGCCTTTGAACATTAAACCCTTGGCAAAATGTGGGGTTTTTTGTTCTGAAGTGGTCGCAAGGAGAGTGTTGGTGACCTGAATTATGTGGATAAATCTGTATTTTTTTTTTTTTCCTTTTTCTCTTAAGAGTATGACCCAGATGCCCAGAGACTTTTCTTGTATTAACGTACCATTACAGCTGGAGTTTGAAGTTACCTTGTCTGCAAGGTCCTCCTGGTAGAAAGCTCTACTGTTTCCTTTTTTCTTTCTTCTTCCCTTTTCTTCCTTTCTTAGCATTCAGATTCATTAAATTAACTCACCAAAATTTGGAAAAAACTATCCATCAGTATAGAATTGGTTAAATAAATTAGGGTGTATTCATGAAATAGAATAAATTTTATATAACTACAAAAAAGAACGAGGAAACCTTATATTTTGCTGTGGAAAATCTAAGCTATATTGTTAATGAAAATAACTGGCATATAACAAACAGTGCATAGAATCTGTTACTGTTTATATAAAAATTGGGGTGAGAGAGTGATTATATTTGGGGATATTCCTACATATCAGAAACTAATAATCAGTTTAATTAGAAACTAATAATATTGGTTGTCAGTAGGGGGAGTGAACTGGATGACTGAGGAAACTAGGTTGGAGGGAGATTCTTCACTGTATTATTTTTTTTTAAGTAAAGTTTTTATTGAAGTAGATAATAACAGAAAAGTAGAGAAATCATAGGTGTACACAGAAAAATCACAGAATCTTTTCTGTGTAATCAGCAGATTGTATAGATTATTTCTAGAACAAGAAATAGACTAACATCCCAGAAGCCTCTCCTGTCCTCTCCTAGTTACTGCTCTCCCAAAAGTATCATCGTAGATTAGGTTTGCTTGTTTTTTGAGCTTCATAAAAGTAGAATACAGTATGTATTCATTTGTGTATGATTTGGCTAGTGCGAATAATGCTTCTCTTCACTGTATACTCTTCTGTACTTAAAACTTTTGATCCATGTGAATGAATATCAAATAATTTTTTTATTTTAAAAGTATCTCCCAGTTGATCCATAGGAAAACTATAATGTCCTATTTTAAGATAAATACTAAGATACTCGGTGGAGCAAAATCATTTCAAACCATTTTATTTTTACATTCTCAAAGACCTGGCTTGAATTTTCACAATATTAAGAGGGTTCCCAAGCCAAACTAACAGAAAACCCCGTATTTTGTCCGTACAGAGGGGTTGAGTATAATGGGAAGTGTCTTAAAAATAATTACAACTCTCGAAAGATATGTTTTTGTAACTGCTAAATATTTATTTTACTATCTCATTTCATAATGTTGAAATCACAGTCCTTCCTGAATTGCCAGTTATCAAAGATATTTTTACTTAATGTAATTTTTATAATGCTGTATGTTTAAACTCTTTGGAAACCCACAGCTTTAAACAAATAGCAACATGAAAAACTTAAATATAGCTAACCTTGTTTTGAATATTTAGAAATTTGGTAGACTGTCAACCAGTTGGTGACATGTAATTGTATATATGTACCCCATTGCACTTTAATAACTGCTAAAGTATCATCATTTATTAAAAACTGTATATTTGATCAAATTTTTTGCTTTAATTGCAGTAATACCATTCCCCCCTGTTTTTTGGCCAAACGTGGAAATAATGATAAAGGTATAAAGCTGTAAAGCAGTGGTTTTCATCCAAGAGCGATTTTTCCTCCAGGCAACATCTGGCAGTGCCTGGACTCATATTTGATTGTCATTGGTGGGGCTGAGGTATAGTTTTGGCATCTAGTGCATAGAGGCCAGGTATGCTGCTAAATATCCTACAGTACACCAGACAGCCCCCCACAACAAAGAATTATCTGGTCTAAAATACCAACTGTGCTGAGGTTGAGAAACTCTGCTGTAAAGCAACTAGTTTCTAAACTGATGCTACTAGGCAGGTAGCAATTTTAGCACTGGTTTTGTTAGATTTTGCATATGAAACAAATTTAGTTTATCTAGTCTAGGGGAGAAATAAGCCAGGTAATTTTCTAAATAGTAATAGGGTTTTAAATGTGAAGACTGATTTTAGTAGAAGTTTTAGTGGACAAGTCATCTTTTTTTTAATAGGCTATAGTTTCCTTGTGGGTAAGGCTAGATTATCTTGGAATAGAGCTGTTATCTAAAAAAGTTATTCACAAAGAGAAAAAGTCTTTATATATATTATATAGGTATAATTTTTTCAAAAGCAGATATATTTTTACTTTTATGATCCTAAGATGTATCTTGCTCTGTTCTAAAAGAAAATATTTGGCTGTTTGACATAAAATATATTTAAATATTTTATAATATGGTAACTTAAAAATATATTGCTAAGTGAGAGAATGTTTAAATTTGGATAATACATGCATAGTAGAAAAATGTTCTAATTTTAGTTTTTAATTTTTTTAAATGATCTAATTTTAAATGGTAATTTCTTCCTGTAAGGTGTGATAAAGAATATATACACTTCTGCATCTATTCTAACTTGTCAGGTATTATAACAAGATATAAAAGATAGTTTGTTATGTTTTCTGGTCTCTTCTCAACCTTTTCGTCACCTCAAATCGTAAGTTAGGTATTTTCTTTTCCTAAAAGATGACTTATGTCTCTAAGGCCAGGTGGTGCTCTGAGAGCAAAAGACATGTCCAGAGATGCCAACTGTTGTAGGGTTGGATTGTTCTAAATCTAGAACTGTTGTTCAGTTAATTCCCTATAGCACTATTTCTCAAACTTTCTGACCATGATCCACAGTAAGCAGTGCATGCGTGTCCACGTGTATTCACTTGCGTTCATACCCCCACCAACATCTGAAACAAGAGCTTCATGAAACAGTATTTACCCTTACTATCTCTGAGGCAGTCTGTTATTTTTCATTCTATTCTATTTCATTTTAAAAAATTGAGTTGGGTTAGGCAGCTTGAAAATCACTAACCTATATAGTGCTATTAACAAAAAGTATTTTCTCAAAGTAAATGTTAAGCAAATGCTTACTAGATTAAATGGGGTTAGGCAGGAGTGATAAAAATGTATGTTTAGAAGTATGAGTTTGAAGTAGAAAGCTAAAAAATGTGACATGCAGAAAATCATTATATATATATATATATGACCTTAACTTACTCCATATAGATGGATACTGCTTAAAGACCTAAAACTCTGCAAGTGTTATGTTTGGATCCTCATTTTGCCTAGCATTTAAGCTATGATCTCCTAAGAGGTAGTATACCAACTATTTCTTGGTACACACACACACAGGCTACCTGTTTATTCATCAAGTTAGGCAGAACTGAGAGGATTAGTAAATATAAAGAGATTTTTTAAACTCTGTGGTATAACTTTTAACACAAAGCCTGGTTTAAACAATAATTTACTTGTGGAGAGTGGTTACAGAATAAAAATACAGCAAGACTCAGTAGTGAGCATTTTCTTCAGACTCTGGGCTTGGACTATATTTCAGAGGCATCTCTATCATCAGAAAAGCAATCATCAGAACCTGGTTTTCCGGGACACAATTAAGTTACTTGATTGGAGTTGTCTTGCATATCTTTACCCAAAGTTACATATCCTGCGTATATGTCCATATTTTTATTTACTTACTTAACAAAACCTTTACATAGCATTTATCATTTAATTCTCATGTAACTCTTTGAGGTACATATTATTACCCCCATTTTGCCAACAGAGAAATTGAGACAAAGAGGTTATGGAACTCGCCAAGCTGAATGTGTGCTTTTCTTGGCTTTGCTATCTTGTAAGAGAAGACCTGTGCAGTCATTTTATTTTGTTAATTGAAAAATTTGTTTCTAAAATCCATAAATGTTTTTTGGCTGTTAGAAACCTGAGATTGAGTCATTTGTTTTAATTTTTAAATTAATATACAGTAAAATTGACATTTTGGTGTACATACATTTATGTGAATATCAGTATGTGTGTAGATTCACGTAACCTTTACCACAATCAGGATACAAAACTGTTCCATCACCCAAAAAACCCCTTCCTGTAGTCCCTTTGCATTCATATTCTCCCCCACCCTCCACCTCTGGAAACCACTGATCTGTCATCCATCACTATAGTCTTGTCTTTTGAAGACTCTTATATAAATGGCCTCATATAACCTTTTGAGACTAGCTTCTTTTACTCTGCTTAATGTCTTTGTGATTCATCCAAAGTTTTGTGTGTATCAGCGGTTTATTCTTTTTTTATTGCTAAGTAATATTCCATTTTGTGGCTGTACCGCAGATTGTTTATCATTCAACAGCTGGAGGACATTTGCATCGTTTCCAGTTTTCGATGATTATGAACAGAGTGGGTGTGCTCTTTTGCATCCCCACCAGAAACATATGAAAGTTCCAGTTCTGGGTCTTTGTCAGCACTTGATATTGTCAACATTTTTTTTTTTTATTTTAGTCATTCTAATAGGTAAATAGGAATAATTCATTTTGAGCCTTATGACCAGAACCTAGATGATAGGCCCAGCTCTGCCTTTGACCTAGCTGTTGACCTTAGAGGAGCCATTTAACTTTTCTGAGCCTCTTCTTTCCTCATCTCTCATATCATAGAGAATAGTGAACGTGTTATTAAGTTCTATTGCAGCTCCTAAATTCATTGATAGGGAAAGAAATCCTTGGCAAGAGGACATATTTGTGTTTGCTGTGCAAGAAAATCTATTGACTGATCTCAGCTAACATAGACATTATAAGCAGTATATATATTTATATGTAAAATCCATATGAAATAACTTGATATTTATAGCTATAGTTTGTCCTTTTGAGCTAAACATAATAATACTACGATGGTTATTATGTCATATCTGTAAGCTAAAATTATGTAGCTAATGTTGCAATTAACATTGACAACCCATAGTCTGGCTAATGTCTGATGTTTTTATACTATAACTATTTCTTAGCTTTCTAGGGTTATAGTTTACAGTAAGTTTAATAACATTTTGCCATTTTCTGTCATGAATAGGGGATCGCTTTTTCTTAATGTCTTATTTGAGTGAGAAATGAATTGCTTCTTTATATAGCATTGAAAAGAAAATATATACATGCTTATTTAAAACTACTTAAGGATTACAGAAAAATATAAAGAAAAAAAAGTATCTCTTTCACCCTTACCCTTCCATATCCTGAGATACCTCTCAGTATGAATGTTCACATCATACATGGATGTACGTGGTCTTACATTATGAGATTGCATGCTCCTGTCCCAACATGTTCTTTAGTCTTTTTTTTTCAATGTGGATATATTTTTGTGTCAGTTAATATAAATCTGTATTATAATTTAGATGATTGCATAGTATGCTAGTGTCTGTGTGTCCCATTGTTTATATTTCAATAATAATTTTTAATAATAAGTAGTGCTAGATAGTAATCTTTAAGGGCTTAGAAGAAAAAGGCAATAATATTTGTTTTACTTTGGCTTGTAAAACAATAAAAATGTTGCTTTCATCAAAAATGAAAGCAAAGGTGTTTTAATTAACAAGGGGGTACCAATTATTCTAAAAATAAAACATTCTCCCCGCCCCCCAAAATAAAGAAAGAACTATAATGAATACTTTTGTATACACATGGCGTTCCAATGGTGAATTATTTTTTTGATAGCTGGGTCCAAAAATTTGTACACTTCACACTTAGGAAAATAGTGCTAAACTATTCTAAGTAAGGTCATTCCATATTCACATAGTATTACGAGCTATAGTTGGCCATGGCAATTAATGTCAGAAGTCAGTTGAGTTATCTTGGCATTAGCCAGTTTGGGATTTAAGCCATAAAACATATCTACACATGTTTGTACGTGGCTCCTCCTGAAAAAACCCAGCCCATTTGCTAATTGATAGTTTTTACCAAGTAAATCTGAGAATGTTTAAAAACATCAAAGCTTAAACAGTCAGTTGTAAAAAATCTTCACTTCTGAGAAAAATAGATAAACAACCTGCTTCTTTAATGCAAAGAAAATCTTTTAACTAGTGATTGTAACTCAGTTTGTTATTCCAATAAGTTCTCTTTTTTAAATTTATAAATAAATTTTAAATTTTGAAATAATTTTACATTTATAGAAGACTTGCAAAGAAAGTACCAGTATACCTCTCATGCAGTTCCCCCTGTTGATAAAGCCGTACACAAACTAAGAAACCAGCATTGATACGTTACTGTCAACTACAGATTTGATTCAGATTTCACTAGTTTTCCAACTAACATTCTTTTTCTATTTAGAAACCTCTTAAATTAGGCTTTTAAACTCTGTACTTAAGTAAGCTTGAAGATCTGCTCATAGCAAAATTTTAGTCATACATATGTATGTACCATATATAATGTGTCTGGATCTCTGTATTTGTTTAAACCAGGTTACCTTTGACATTAATATCTTTGAAAGTTATCTTTCGACATTCAGACAGTTCTACTCAAGGCCATTTTGGGGTAGCATTGAAGATATTTTTCTCCTCCCTTTTCGTAGTCTTTGCAGAAACATAATTTATAACATCGGTGAGTAGCTCTTGTCCAGTGGACCCTTTTCAGTAGTTATAAGTCCCTATCTCCAGGAGCACATGGAAAGTAGCCACCTTTTGTTTATTAGGAAATTAACTTGTCTGTTAATTGAAAGTAATAGTTAAGAGTCTGCCATGCTGGCTGATTTCTCTGTAATGTCTTGCTCTGAGAGAATTTCAGTATTAAGCAGTTCTCTAAGAAAAAGGTCCTGGCCTTCAGGTAGAATACTGTTATAAATAGGGCAGTACTTGGGTGTCTTTCACGCCATGTTTGCTAACGCAAAGAATCCCTCCCGAGGCAGACCTAGGCATCCAAACTCACTATGTTAATTTGAATTATTCCTTAAAACAGTGTAGGAAGAGGAGGAAGAAATTGGCAACATAAGGTAGACATGGATTTTTAAAAATCACTTTCCTCCCAGCTTAAATGGAACTCTTGAGTATTCCTTCCATTAGCATACCACATTTTTTTAAAAAGAAATAAACCTCTTAAACGTGAGGTTTGGAGCCTCAGTCAGAGGCTAGCTGCTTTATTTGGATCTTCCACAAACTTGACCATAAAATAACAAAATCAGTAGCATCCTGGAACTGTAGCATTCTTGTTTTAGAAACAATAAAATGTACAGTTTAGCATTGAGGACACGTGATATTTGCTGACTCAGGGTGGAAAGAGCAAACCAGGGAAGGAAGAAGGTGGGTTTTCATTTAACAGTGAGAACCATGGTTATGGCCTGTGCTTACATCCGACTTTTATACAGCGAAGTGCTTCAGACCATTGTACTCACGGTAATAATACCACCACAACACTGAATAAGAAGAGAATCCTGGCCACCTTATAGTAGCGCAAATTTAGAAAACCATCTAAAACGGTCTTCTGCTCACTCTTAAACCTCTCTGTAAACATGCCTGTACTTTGTTTGGATAACAGTCTCTTAGTTGGACCTGTATATACAAAGGTGGCAGAACATGGTGTGTAGTGTGTCAGCTGGAAAACACATGTAAAGCAGCTTTAATACCAGCTCCTACTAAAACATTGGCTATGCATTTGAGCAATATAGGTCTAAAACCTTAACCTGTAGCCAGAGCTACATAGTAAGTTCCACATGAAGACAAAAGTTTTTGGTTCACTTTCATTGTTCTGTCCTTGAAAACTTAAAAGGTAAATTAGTGTCTGGGATACAGTAATGACTGCTGTCTAGAAGGTTGAGTTTTAATCTTGACTGAGTGACGCTCTTACTAGGAAAATTGTTTTACTTGTAACATGTTTTACTGCTAACGTGAACATATTTGGGATTAGAGTTTCATTAAATCAGAAATATACTGCATTGCTTATGTTATAGTTTTTAAAGATATGAAATTTTTGTATGAAGAGGAAATTAAATATAGTCATAATATGGGGGGATTTTTATACTTTTTATGTCATCTGTAATTCCTTAGTCATATCAAAAGATTAATTTAGATTTAAATGTAGTTGTTATTATAAAATACTTTTTCTCCATTGTTAGGTCATAGTGTCCCATGTTTCAAAATTATGGTATTTTAGTTTTTCAAAGGAAATAATACTGCTTTTGAAAAAAATTTTATGTTATAGAAATTCTCAAATACAAAAAATATAAAGAGAAAAGTATGATGAACCTAATATACCCATCTTCCAGTTTTAACAATTATTAAGACATGGCCAATCCTGTTTCTTATATATACACACCCTCACTACACTCCCTGCCCTCCAGTTATTTTGAAGTAATTCTAGACATCATATGTTATTTATAAATATAAGAATTATTTTTTTAGAAGACACCTAAAATTGCATTATTAAATTAAAACACTTTCTGGACATCTTTAAGTGTTCAGTCAGTGTTTATATCTCCCAGTTGACTCATAATTGTTTTTTCAGTTTTTTTCAAAATTCAGACACAGGCCAGAATGTCAAATGGGGCCAAAGAAGAGAGATTGGTTAAAATGTCTGTTAAGTCCCTTTAAATCTATAGATTCTCCTCCTGTCTTCTCTGTCTCTCTCTCTCTTCCTCTCCCTCCCTCTTCCTTCCTCCCTTGCCATTTAAGTTGAAGAATCCAGAGCCTTTGTTGTATAGTGTCCCATAATCTGGATTTTGCTGATTGCATTCATGTAGTATCATTGAACATATTTCTTAATCCCATTTATTTCCCGTAAATTGGTTTTTAGATCTGCAGCCTTGATCAGATTAAGATTTAATTTTTCTTGTGGGTGTGAGACAGACTAATAGGTGGTAGCATATATTTTCTGCCAGGAGACATATAGTTCTGGCCGTTTCTTTTTTGGCACTGTTATCAGCCATTGAT
This sequence comes from Pteropus medius, assembly GCF_902729225.1. NCBI lineage: Eukaryota > Metazoa > Chordata > Mammalia > Chiroptera > Pteropodidae > Pteropus > Pteropus medius. Next base: position 4,677,593 of record NW_024345479.1, on the reverse strand, counting down.
GATCTTTGCCTATATCTATTAATTCACTGGGGTTGCAAAATGATATCTAATGCTATATTTTTTTTCTTCAGTTATTAGTTGAAATACTTCTATAAAAAGAAAGTTCCTCTCAACAAATATTTAGTTTCCTTAAGGTATAGATCTGATTGGAATGACAGACTACATGCTTGGTTCTTGCCCTTCACCTACCAGTTTTCAAAAGAATGAGTTGGTTCTTTTAGTATCTTTTAAAGGTGACCAGTGGATTTAAGCATAGCTAATGTGTTTGCATTCACAACAGTTATTAATCCAGTTGATACTCAATTGTCCTGTCTTTGTCCATTAGGAGTTTATCAGTCTGGCTCCGGAGTCCTTTTGAAAGGACTACCCCGGTAGTCTTTGAAAGCTTCCTGCTTTCCATTATGACAGATAGTTCCAGACTCATCTTATGTATTTCCTGTCCTGTTTCCTTTTGGTGGGAAATATCTGGAAACCACAGTAGGTTCTCAGTACTGAGCTAGACACAGGCTAGGATGTTGAGGTAACATTTTAAAAAGAACCACCTGCCCTCAAAGGACATATAGTTTTTAAAGGCTTTATTTTTTATTCTTTTGATTTATTTACTTTGTATACATTTTGATGCGAAAAAAATCACATTTTGATTTATTTGATTAAAGTAAATCTTTGATTTCATTTTATAACAGGTATTTGTCAAAATGAGATAAATGTCTAAAATAAGTTCTTTTTTGTAATTTAAGAAAATTAAACATGTCATTAAAATGAGTAAAAAAAGATCAAACCTTGAAATGATATACATTTTACAAATATGTAGCCCTATAGGAACAGTAGTTTGTTTTTTTACAAAAGTGAGTAATAGTATAATTTATTGTCTAGACTGGGAGATGTGTGAGAGGGGCACTATTAATAATTACTCTGGGAGAAATGGGTGTAAGCTATGACTTTGCCCAGCAAAGTAAGACATATGGGCACCCTGTTTATAAACTAATTGGCAATATGTAAGCCTCTTGAGACCAAGGATCACATCTATCATGTTCACAATTATATCTGTGGTGCTTCACACATAGTAGGTGCTCAATAAATATTTATCGAATATTACTAAAAATATGATATTTTGAGGTTTGGTGTAGGTTTTACGTGTATTTTATGCTTAGTTACATTCTGTTTGCACTTTTAAAAAACTTTCTTTTATCCACACTTGCCATCTAAATGATCTAATACACTGAATCTGAATGGGTTTGATGAATTTATTTTTTAAGTTTAGGATTCGTTTATTACAGAAATAATACATGTTCGTTGTAAAATCATTAGAAAATTTAGGTGACCTCCTTATTACCAACTCTCACCTCTACTTCCAAAAACAGACAAAAAAAAGTCATCTATCTTCTGGTCGGATTTTATTTTAAGGGAGAAACGAACATTGTGGTTCTTTACTAAAGCAGCTCTTGCTCTCTCATAGTCTCTCTGACTCACTTTTAAGCCAGTGGGCCTTAGTTTCCTCTCTTTATAAAAGAGACTAATACTTATTTGACAGGAATTTTGTGATTCATAGATAAATGTGGGGTTTTGGCAGGGCGGAGCTGGGGAAGGAGGGAGAGATTACTTGTACAATGTTTCTGTCATCAGAACTGTCTTTGATTTCTCCAGCCACATTTCTTAAAGGTATTGCCAAAGAAGTGGTAGGGAAAAAAAATGACTTTGGAAAGAGAAATATATTTAAAGATATTACAATAAAAACTAACATTACTAATTAAAACCTTTTCTTCAATATAAATAGATGAAGGGGAATTAGACTTTGTCATGTTTCCAGACGTCTGGGCAACCTGCTTGGTCATGGTGGCTTGGTTATCTTGACCACTCATTGGATTTGAGTTATGACAAAAGTTATTTAAAAAAACAAACAAACAAGCAAACATATTTATTCAGGTTTTTGATTGATTACATCTATTTATAGCACATATATTAAGAGCTGTGGTTTTCTTTAGGTTAAGAAAGCATTGTATTAAAATCATCTCCCCACATAAACGTTTCCTCCACCTACTCATTTGTCTGCAAGCCAGGCGTCTGTTCACTTCCTCTTGGGCTCAGTGCCTTTGCTGTTCATAGGCTCATTTTTTAGACATTCCATTGCAGGTAAAATATAAATATCTAAAGTGTGCATTGTTACTAATTACTTTATACCCTAAAAGTAACTTCTCTGGAGTTTGTATGGAGATAGTGTTTCGAAACAAGTTGTTCATTCAGAAATAGAGAGCCATATTTGGGGGAAAGGTAATTAACAATTCTATGAGGAAAAAACTTGTATATTTGAACATCTTCTATCCACTTTTTCTGCTCAGGTTATTGCTGACCAATTGTGGTGCCAGGGGGCAAATAGCCAAGAATGATTTCGTGTGATGCTGAGGGTTTTTTTTCCTTACAGATTGTCAAATTGCCACATGTTCTGTGGTTTAGCCTTGAGTTGAAGTTTTAGTGTTATGTCACAGAAACTAACAGATGCGTGTCAATATATGTATTTATGTCTGTGTGTGTGCATGTGCGTGTGTTTATAAGGACTGTGCTTTTCTTCCCTTAAACTGAAGAATTGAGATGCGTTGCAGCATGAAGATACATTATTATTCCCCGCCCCGCCTTTGCTTTACCTGTTATCTGGCATTTAATGAAAAAATCTTGCTCGAAAGTTGCAGATCCCTTGAGGGCAACAAACACAATACTCAGAATGAAACTAGGTTACTGTTTCTGCAACATGCAGTGGTTTGTATCAAAAGCTGTTTTGGTCTTGACTTTGAAATTATCCGCTTTTCTTTGAAGTGGTCATAGTTTAATTTGGAGTGGTTTTAAATTTTATAATTTCCTGAAGTGTACATAAAAATGTTTTAATATTTTCTTATGTGCTTGTCGTATACAAGTTTATAGAAAGCTTATCTCCAGACAACATATTTCTGCAATAAGACCAAAGGAGAAAATACTTCAAATTTGAGACTGTATTGAAGACTGAAAATGCTTTAGGAGGGTATTCCAAATGGTTTTAGGTAGCTATATTATAGATTTCCTTGGCTTTTAAAATATGTGGGCTTTTGTGGTTTAGTACTTTGAGTTTGTGTTTTACTATAGGAATCATCTTTATAGTATAACCAAGGGAGAATTATTCACTTTCATTTACTATTACTACTTTTTGTAATGTGTCTTTATTCTTTTGGTTATGTTCTGGAATGAGGTAGAGCTTAAGATAGTGGTTTTAACATACTTTTTCTTCTATATATAATTTTTTAAAGCTTTGTGAACTAACTTCCTCCTATAATGAATTCTAAAATGTTTTCTTGTAGTGAGGTATTTTATGATAAGAGATGTTCCTTCCCATCAGCATTTAAACATACCCAAGTCTCTACCACCTTTAAAAATCATACTCAGACCTTTTCTGTTCGAGTCCCACTCAAGCTTCTGTTCCTCAGCTTCCATTCCCCTTTCTTCACACGACGAAGCCTGCTGGTTGAGGAGGCCCCACAGCTAGTAAGTGATAGTTCCAGAACTCAGCCCAAGTCTGATCCTTTAACCATTGGACTAACTTAAGACCACTTTTTTTTTTTTCCAGGGAGGGGAGCCTTCATGTTCTGGAATTATTCAGTCAGTAAATCTAGTGGTCACTTTTTTCTTTCTTAACTCAGTGTTTTAGCAGTATTTGATAAAGTTGACCAGTTCTTCTTTACTTGAAACAAATTTTTAAAAAAATTTTATCTCTTGTCTTCTGTGCACGGCAGTTTAGTGGTTTTGTTTTACCTCAGAATTCATTCCTTCTTTTTTGTTGGCTTTTTCTCCCCTGTCCTTAGGGTACCCTATAGCTCTCTTTTCTCTATTTATCCTATCTTCTCAGCCCGCAAATTTAAATTATTTTTGTATCTGTCTAGCTGACTACTTGACATCTCTGCTTAGCTGTCTGATTTGCATGTCAAATATGACTGTGTAAATTAAGATGCTTTAGGCTTTGAATTATAAAAAGTCAATTCAAAATAATTGAAACTAAGGAAAATTTATCATTATAAGTAACAAGATGCCTCAATCTAGGATTGCTTTAAATCTGTGCTTTAGCGACGTCATCAAGAATGACATTCTTTCCACCTTTCCGCTCTGCCATCTTAGACATGTCTGCTTTGTCCTTTGTCCAGCTGCAATCATAGATGCAATATGGGTATCATGGTTCCAGGCATCATTTCCAGGTAAGATGACATCCAGCAGAAGGTGGTGGTTATTGCCTTCTTATGCTTTTTGAGAGTTTGGAAATCTCTCTCAGAAGCCTCCCAGCTGACTTCCACTTAAATCTCCCTGTCCAAAACTTGGTCATGGACCCACTCCTACACCAATCACTGGTGATGGGAATGTGTACATATAAACGATTTTCATACAAAACAGAATGAAATAAGTATAATAGAGGCAGGAGCAGTAGAGTGGAAATACATGCAGGAGAAGTGGTAGGGGCAGGGGAATTTCAGGAGAGAGTGGTGTTTGAACTGAATATTGAAAGATTAGTGAAATTCATTTGTTAGGAAAGGAGATAAGGGCAGACTTGGCTGAAGAGGCAGGATACATTGATGAATGACTTAGAGATTTGTATGACATTCTTGGAGAACATTGAGTAGATCCTAAGGCTGGTGAGTAGGGTTTGTGGAGAGACGAGAGAGGGAAATGAGGTTAAAAAGGTAAGGTGAGAGGTCTAATCTTAAAGGTTTAGACTTAATTTTTTGGCAATGGTTGTCATTATAAAGGAATCTTAGCACTATTTAGCAGAAAACTTACTTAGATACTGGGCAAAAGATTGAATTAGATACTATCTGAATTTGAGGCTGATTGTCTTAACAGTCCTAAAAAATATCTGCCTTCTCATCTCTCCCAGCTGTGTTTTCCTGTTAGACATAAAAATGGAAATTTAAATTGTCTGAATCATCTTTGATTCTTTTTTTCTTTATCCTCTACATCTAATGAGCAAATTCTGTTGATTTCCCCTTTTTTTGGCTCTCTCTGCCACCTTCAGTAACGCCTGTATTTCTTAGCCTTTCAGTGAAACCTCCATTTTCTGTCCCTAGTCTCATTTATAACTTTTATAACTTTATCACCTACTAATCCCCTGTAAGGTTTCTTTGCCTAGGCCTTTATCTTCATCACCCCCTGAATATACTGTGCTTACTCATGGTGACAGCTTTACTCACATACCCCCTCCTCAACCTGTTTTTTAATTTCCTCTTTGCCTTTTCAGATCTCTCCCATTCTTCAGGACCTAGCTCAGATTCCATGTTCTACACGGGACTTTCCACAGCCTGCCCATTCTTCATCCTTCTTGCTTTTTTAAAATAATTATATAGGATCTTTAAAAATGCCATTTGTTTTATTTGACAATTATGACTTATTTTTTTTTTGTGTAGTTCTTGCTCCCCAAACAGATTTTAAGCTCGTGAAGGGCCAATACAATAATTATTTGAAGGCACAAATAAATATCTTCTCCTTACAGTAGACCATGTGTGCTTTGCATGTAGGTGATTGTCAAAGCTGGTGAAGGAATAATATAGAGTGTGGGAATTGGACAGAAAACACTTTAGTGTATAAACCCTTTTGACCTATAAACTTCACCTTTATAATAATAAAATAATTAAAAATCTGTTTTTCTCTTTGGAGGGAAAAAGGAGATCTGGGCATTCACAAATAAACTCCCTATTTGAGTAGCAGCGGTTTTAGCAAACAGAGTCCCGGCACCTCCAAGACTAATGTGCTAGATGTTCCGTGAAGACTCATTAACCATAACTCAGTGTGGTTAGGGTACCAACCCAAATCCCAGTAATCCCTCTTTTCTCTTCATCTGTACTTCCCAACAGGGAGGGAGGAGCCATTGGGTCAGTTTGCCAGCATTCAACATATAACACGACTGTAACAGCCAATTTTTTAAAAATTAATTTATTTTTTATGGTGACATTGGTTAACAAAATCCTGTAAGTTTCGACTGTACTTTTTAACAGTATGGCATATATATATTCACATTGTGTGTTCACCTCCCATAGTGAGATTTTTTCCTGTCACCACATATTTGACCCCTTTTTACCCCATATGCCTCCTCCCTTCCCCTTGCCCTCTGGTAACCACTAGTCTATAGTTTATGCCCATGAGTCTGTCTTATAACACGTCTTTTGAGTAAAGTTGTACTCTTCGCCACCTATGGAGTAGTTGGGCACTTTTGCCTTGAATTTTGACACAGTTGTGGCATTGTTACCTGTTTTTTTTTCCTCTCAGCCTAAAACTTATGTTTAAAAATGGCCGGGGGGAGCATTCATGGATTTTTTTCTACATCCCATTTGGCAGATTGCCTTAAATTCTTTCTGATGAAGACAAGAGGATTGACTAGATTGATCCAAGGAAAGATGTTAAGTGTGGTGATCTCTCTCTCCACCCTGAGAAAGTATGGTGGACCCAGTGCTGTCTTTGGAAAAACTTATTTTACCATGGTTAACAGGTTTGTGGTCTCAATCCCATTTAGTGTCATACTTACTTCAAGACTGTAGATGATATAGTCCCTTAACCCAGGTGTCCCCAACCTGAGATTTCATAAGCTAATGTTCATGTTCAAAAAGCTGAATGGATATTATAACAAAGCTGGACAGTCTAACCAGAAAGTTGTGATAGGCTGTTTTCTGTTTTTGGTTAGTGAAAAATAAAAAAGTAGGACCTGAATGCAAATTCCTACACACAGTTTTTTAAAACAATACTCCATGGGAACATGGCAGAGGGGCAAGGGGGTGGAGAGGGAAGTATATGTTAACCCATAAATTTCAGATAATCTTATTGTTTTGCCCACCTTTGGACTATTAAGTGTCCAGATAGCCTGTTTCACTTTATTATTTCTTATTGAGATATAATTCACCTACCATAAAATTCACCATTTTAAAATGTACAGGTCAATGGTTTTTAGATGGTTGTATAACCATCACTGATATCTATTTCCAAAACATTTTTTTCCCACCCCCAAAAAGAAACCTGGAACACATTAGGAATCACTGCCTGCTTCTCCCTACCTCCAGCTCCTGTCAATCACTAATTTACTTTCTGTCTCCATAGATTTGCTTATTCTGAACCATTTCTTATAAATGGAATCATACAATGTATAGCATTTTGTGTCTGACTTCTTTCACTTAGCATTATATTTTCAGGATTCATCTATGTTGTACCACATATCAGTGCTTCATTACTTCACGTATCAGTGCTTCATTTCTTTTTATGACTAATCACATTCTATGTGGATATACATTTCATTTATGCATTCATCAGTCGATGTATATTTGGCTTGTTTCCACTTTTTGGTTATTATGAGTAATGCTGCTCTGAACACTTATGCACAAGTTTTTGTTTGAACATATATTTTCAGTTCTCTTGAGTACATACCTAGGAGTGGAATTGCTGGGTTAAACATTTTGATGAACTGCCAAACTGTTTTCAAAAGTGGCTTTACCAGTTTATATTCCCATCATTAATGTGTGATGCTTCCAATTTCTCCACATCCCTGCCAACATTTGCTACTTTCCAGTTTTTTATTATAGCTATCGTAGTAGATGTGAAGTGGAATTTCATTGTGGTTTTTGATTTACATTTTTCTAATGACTAAAAATATCAAGTATTTCTTCCTGTGCCTGTTGGCTATTTGTGTACCTTCTTTGGAGAAATGTCTATTCAAATGCTTTGCCCATTTTAAAATCGGGCTAGTTGACTTTTTATTGTTGAATTGTGAGAGTTCTTTTATACTCTGGATATTAGACTGTTATCAGATATATGACTTGCAAATATTTTTTTCCCATTCTATGGGTTGTCTCTTTACTTTTTTGATAGTATCTTTTGAGAAGTTTTTAATTTGATAAAGTTCAGTTTATTTTCTTTCTCTGGTTGCTTGTAGCCTGTTTCATTTTTTAAACTTAACTTTTCCTTCTCAATTTTTTCCTTTCTTTCATCCTAACTGCCTCGTGTTTACTGTGGGAAAATGCATGCAACATACTCTAAAATTCCATAAATCTCCGCTCTGTCATCCATAATCCGTAACTTCTTTAAGAAAGATACTCTCAAGTAGGAAGGAGAAAGGAGCCGGCACTGCAAGTCGCATAGGAACTTTGCCTGTTATCAGTTTAAATAGGTGTGGGAACTGTTATTTTATCTTTACAGGGAATGCACTGAGATTAAATGAGATTAATTGGCTTGTCTAAAGTCATATACCTGGTTAAGTGGCATATTGGGGTTCATACTAAGATCTTTATTTCTACATTTAATGATTCATTAATGATTATAGATATTCTGGAGAGATGGGAAGAAAAGGGGATAGGAAGAAAAGTGAAGAAGGTAAAGAAAAATTTAATTTATAAACCTAATCTGAGTATGTATTACAAATACGAAAAGGTTAAATCTGCTCTGTAACAGGAATTTTTAGACTGGGGTTTTTGGACTCCTGGGGGATCCAGAAAGGGTTTCTGGAAATGGGCAAACCCCTTGAAATTACATGTAAATTTTTGTGTGTTTATTTTTCTGGAAGAGAAGATTTGTAGTTTTCCAAAGATTCTCCAGAGTTTAAGAATTGCTGCTAAGGAGAAGAACATACAGACTCATGGGAAAGAAGAGGCAAGGCAGTATATTAGCAATTTATCTTTTTCCATTGGCCATGGTTTGGGTTAACCCATCCTATCTGATTTTAGATATTTTTGTCTTAGACTATTTGTTTTATACCTGTTAAAGACTAGTTCAGTTAAACTTTTTTCCCAAATGTTAATTTTTGTAGTGTCAAAAAATTTTTGTTAATGACAGAACAATAACAGCCCTTTGTCCTTTTGGTAGGTCAAATATATAAATTAAATTTCAACATTTCCTGATGTTTACACATCTGAAATATTTTTGGTTTTAATTTTTGTAAAATATAGAAATGTAATAAGGGCATTTCTCAGTTATTTTTCATTTTCTAAATGAAAATGAAAGCTTTATTGACGTATAATAGACAATTGCTCATATTTACATTGTAAAATTCAATGAGTTTTTTTTCAATTATAGTTGGCATACAATAATATATTAGTTTCAGTTGTACAGCATAGTGATCAGAGATCTATATAACTCAGAAAGTGGTCACCCCACTAAATCAGGTACCCCTCTGCCTCGTACAGTTTTTTACAACATTGCTGATAATTTTCTTTATGCCACACTTTATATCTCCATGACTATTTGGTATCTATCCATGTGTATTTAATCCTTTTGCCCTTTTTCACCATCCCTCTAAGCCCCCCTCCCATCTGTTAACCCTCAAAATAGTCTCTGTATCTGTGAGTTTGTTTCCGTTTTTGTTATTGTTGTTTATTTTGTTCTTTAGATTCCACTTGTACGTGAATTCATGTGGTATTTGTCTTTATCTGACTTCACTCAGCGCAATACCCTCTAGGTCCATTAAGGCAATATCTTTTTCCATTACCTTTTAATCTGTATGTGTCTTTTAATCTGAAGTGAGTCTCTTGCAGGCAGCATATGTAGGGTTCTTGTTTTCTTATCCATTCAGCTTCCCTATCTTTTGGTTGGAGCAGTTAACTCTTCCATTTGAGGTGCTTGTTGATAAATATGTAGGTATTACCATTCTTTATTCATGATTTTGATACATGCTTTTTCTTCCCAAAGAAGTCCCTCCAACAATTCCTGTAACACTGGCTTGGTGTTGATGAATACCTTTAGCTTATTTTTGTCTGGGAAGCTCTTTATTTGTCCTTCGACTCTAAATGACAGCTTTGCTGGATAAAGTATTCTTGATTGTAGATCCTGGGTTTTCATCATGTCGAATATTTTGTGCCAGGTCCTTCTGTCCTGCAAAGATTTTTTTGAGAAATCGGCTGCCAGTCTTATGGGAGCTCCTTTGTAGGTAACTAATTGCTTTTCTCTTGCTGCTTTTAAGATTCTCTCTTTGTATTTAACCTTTGGCTTTTTAATTATGATGTATCTTGTTATGTTTCTCTTTGGGTTCATTTTTTGGGGACTCTAAGCTTCCTGGAATTGTATGTCTATTTCCTTCACCAGGTTAGGGAAGTTTTCCATTATTTCATTATTTCTTCAGATATATATTTAACTCCTTGTCCCACCTCTTCAGGTGTCCCTATGACATGGATGTTGTTGCCCTTAACTTTGTCCTATAGGCTCCTTAAATTATTATTATATTCTTTGTTACTTTTGTCTTGCTGTTCTGGTTGGGTGTCCTTGGCTTCCCCATCCTCTATCAGTGTTTTGATCTTCTTCTTCCTCCACTCTGTTTGATTCCCTCTAATATACTCTTCATCTCAGATAACGTAGTCTTCATTTCTGACTGGTTCCCTTTTATAATTTCCATTTCCACTTTTATGTTTTTTATTTCTTTGTTAAAGTTCTCACTGAGTTCATCTACACTTCCCTTAATTTCATTGAGCATCCTTAGAACCAGTGTTTTGAACTCTGCATCTGTTAGATTACTTGACTCCATTTTTCCTTGATCTATGTTCTCTTCTTTCATATGGTTTCTGCTTCTTTGTATTCCTATATTGGCTGCCTTTCTGTGTCTGTTTCTATGTATTAAGCAAAGCTCCTAAGCCTCCTGGTCTTATCAGCGTGGGCTTGTGTAGTAAGTGTCTAGCAGCAATGTCCTGAGTTTAGCCCCAGCTGCAGACCAAGTTTAGCCCTAGCTTGTGCCCCTCCGGGGCCACCTGTTAAGATTCAGCAAGCAATCCACAAATGCTGTGCTTATAGGCCTCAAGAAGCTACGCCAGAAACCGAGGTCAGCTGCCACCAGTGTGAGTCTTGGTGCTGTTCAGCGAGTGGCACAAGACTTGCAGAGGATACAACTAAATGTGGCTTGAGTGGGGCTACAAGTTGGGGGAGGCAGAGTCTCAGGGAATCCTCTGGGCAGAGCAACGTCTGTTATCCAGTTCGATAATGTCTCAGCTATGGCTGCGCTGTGTTGCACACTGGGAGCCGGGAGGGTTCAGCAGAGGATACCGCTAGCACTTCTGCCCTATAGAAAGCTTCACCTCTGGCCTGTGCTCCGACAACTCAGCGTCTCCTTGTAAGTCCCTGATGACCCCCAAGGATCTGACTGGGCACTGGTGCTTAGAGTGAACAGGTCCACCGTGAAAGTCTGATTGCAGACACGGCCCCTTTAAGAGGTGTCGCAGCTGCTGGCTGTGGGCTGCTACTGCCAGTAGCCTCTGCCCCACTCTGCTGCTCGGGACCAGGCAGCCTCACTTGCATCTTCACCCCCTTCTACCTCCAACCATTGCAGGGTGATTTCTTATTTCTCTCTCTAGTTGTGCTTCTGTTCATCTAGACGCCCAGGCGACTCTGCTTGCTGTTTGCTCTGTGTTTCCATCTCAGCTTTGATGTGGTTGCAAGAGGGGATGAGCATTATCTACATCATTTTGCCTGGTTCTCTCTCTAAATGAGTTTTTAATTCAAGTTAACAATGATCCTAGTCAAATTGACACTTACATAGACCTCTCATAATGACTTACATTGTAGGTAGTTGTAGTGTGAACATCAGTACCTGCTAAATATACCTGCATTCTAACCTAAGGTGTTAACTTAGGTGTTTGAGAAAGATTCACAAGGCCTTTTAAGTCTCTGATTTAAAGCTAATAGAGTGACATCAATTAATAATGATCAAGGTACTCACATTGATAGCACTTTGAAAATGGACTAGTTTATTAAAATAATTGCAGTCCATAAAACAATCTGTGGCCAAGGGTAGACTGAGACCTTCCAAGTTTATGTATATTGTGGATATGTTCTTCCAGTTGTATTTAAGGACACTGAATTTTATTTGAGCATTCATATAGCCAAGACTTTGTCAGATTTTAATGGAAAAGGTAACAGTAATACAAAACTCTTACCCTTCTTTTAAAAATAACTCTTTTGGTGAAATTATATTCTGTCTAGATGATATTTGTGAATTGAATTGAATTGAATAATGGGAGATGTTTTGAATATACATTGTGATCATCCAGGTACTGCAGTGTAGCTTGCTTAGTATTTGATTTCTTCTTTGGCCTAGGAGGTTATTGGTGAAAGTTAAAGTTGCTTAAGCCGACTGTGTGATGAGTAATGCACATTAGTTTTATTATCTTATATGGAAATGTGAGGCTGTTGATGCTTGAAGATAATTAGGTAGTACCTAGGAGGAGTACCTCTCCTTTGTCCTCTCCCAAGAGCTTCACTTGCATATTATTGAGAAAACACAATGGCGGTGTCATTTAAATGCTTGTGCAAAAATCTACAGTGAAATTTTATTTTTATAAAACCTTTGTCTAAAACTGAATGACAAGCATTTCTCAATTCCATTTCTTACAGATAATGGATTAGACGGACTGCTTAAAAATAATTGACATTAAATTGTATTAAATGAGATTGCGTTAAAATTAATTATATTTTTTCAGTGATATAAAATATAGGCATCTGAGAACACCTTATAATGTTTATCTAAAATGTGGCCCAGTGATATAGGTCATTTGAGCTTTTGTTTGTTGTAACGTTGATTACATGTTGGTAGCTTTTTTAGTTGATTTGTGAGCATCTTTGGAAATGAAGGACATTTGTAAATATGCTACTGATCATCCCATGATATAGAACCTTTTTCACTGTAAATTTTTATCTGTAACTTTGACTTTTATACACCAAGTTTAAATTTATTTAGGTTTCATCCATTGAAAACTTAACAGTTTTGTTGCAATAAATTTAACTAAAATATAATTTTAAATTTTAATCTTTAATTTGTCAGAAGTGGTTATTGTGAAACACATTGCAGGTGGACCAAATTGAAAATTGAAATGTATCCATGTGAATTAATCCAACTGCATTCTGAAGGGAGGTGTGAATTCCACTAGCTAAGGATAAAACTTAGAGCCTTAAATACTAGCCTGCAATTTTGTTTTCTTACTTTTTGTTGTGTAGATATTTTTTTGTTCAAAGCCTAGTGCATCTTTTGAGATAATTGTTGTTTACTATTTAGCTCAATAAGAGACAGTGGGTAAACTGGGAGTAGGAGTTAGAAAACCAGAATTCTAGCCTTTGCTTTGTCACTTAGCAGAAGTGACAATGAGAAAGTTATTAAACTGAGCCTCAGCTGTGAAATAGGAACAGCAGTCCAAGTCATTCTAGGGCAGTGATGTTTAAATAAGAGAAACCTTGGTGGTTTCATTCCTGTCTTTTCCACATAGTGTTTCTTGTATGTAATTTGCCGACCTCCATTCTTCATCTCTGACTTCTGCTTGTCCTTGTCCTTCAAGAACAGCTCCAACTTTGTCCCATCTTTGAAACCTTTCTTTGACACATTTGCTTCCTTTTATACCAGTTAATCACCTCCTTTTCCACACTGCCACTGTGCATTATATGTATTGTAAATGTGTTTAAGAAACATTTATAATAGTGCTTACTGTTGCTAAGTACTTTTATAAGCATTTATATGTATAACTCATTTAATCCTTAAACAGTCCCAGGAGGAAGATACAATTATTATCTCTATTTTACAGATGCAGAAAATGAGGCATAGAGAGGTTAAGTCATGTGCCCAAGGCTACCCAGCTAGTATGTGTGAGAGCCAGATTGTTAACGTAGGCATTCTGGCTTTAGAGATTGTTCTCTTAACCGCTGTACCACACTGTCTTTTGTAATTGTCCTTGTCACACCGTGTTGTGATAACTGGTTTTTGTGTCTGTCTCCACAGTTAGACCTTGCAACACCTTGATGGCTACAGCTCCTACAGTGCCTAACACACAGCAGACAATAAATGTTTAACAAATACATGAGAAATGTGCTTCTTGTAAACTATAAAGCATCATGTAAATGCAAATTATTATTACTACCACCATATGCATTTTGTAGATCAGAATGTAGAATTTACCAAGCTGTTCAGTTTTGCAGTTTGTTTTCTTGCTCCCAGTTTTCAGGTTGGCAGACTGAGGTATATAAAATGGTAAAATTTAAGGATCAGTAGTACCAAAAATTAGGTTAAACATGAGCCCTAGTTATTGATTCTTTCATTAAGCTTGTTTGGTCACACATTCTTTGCCATAATATTATGGCTTGTTTCATATGAAAGAAGATCACAGAGGGTCTAAATGATTCCTACTACACTCGTTAAAGTTACGTAGCAGTTTAGCATCATAAGTAGTTCAGATTTCCAGTATACACCATAAGTATACTGAAAAGTTTCTTCCTCTTAGATATAATTTTTAAGGGAAAGACAGGACATAGTGAGATTCATTATTTCAAGCAATTATTAAGAAAAAAAATTAAGCTTTTAATATGGAGATGAGTTTTAAACTCAACTTAATTACTAGGTAGAGAAATTAAGTATTTCACAAGGAACACATCCTTGTAAAAAAAGTTTTTAAAATTCCAAATTTTATTTTAGTACTGATATGGGATTTAGCAGAAAATAGTTTCTGCTTTTGTTTTTATATTTCCTGCTATAGGAAATGGTCTCTAAGAACAAATGAACTTGTGTTATTTTAATACCATAGATACATGAATTTAAACAGCTTTAAATGTCAATGAGAGTTATCGTTTGCTTTTTCTATCTACTTTTGGGTTCTTAGAACTCAATGTATTCACCTAGAGAGTCTTCTAAAAAACTAAGTTAAAATGATTTATAATAAGTAAGTTAGAATGAGGATACACATTAACATGGAAGGTTCTAATTTCTCTATTGTGTTTTTTGGTTTTGTAAAGATTACTCTATTTTGTCCTTAGGAGATATTTTAAGTTTTCTGGAAAGAAAAGAAAGGAATATTATCACCAAAACTCAGACAAGGGGAAAGTTGCCAAAATAAAATGAAGAAAGTAAAATATGGGAAGAAAGCCCCCCGTGTTTCAAAGTGAACAATTAGACCGCATCTTCTATTGTGACAGTGTGATTTATTGATTGTCTGTGAGTTTTCCTGATTTTCATAGTGGTGAGATGTCACTTTCAGGTTCACGAGAATGCATGTATTTGCACCTCATTTAAACAGAATAAAGCATTTTAATTCTAATTTTTAAAAGAAAGAATAGTCTTATTTGCTAATTTATTAAGTGAGAATTCTTGTGAATTCAGCTCTTTGTCTTTCTGATTTTTTTAACTTTCACTTAGCAATTTTATATCTGCTACCTAGCTTAAGACTGAGACTATCGATATGTGTAATCTATATACATACACATATTCATAAAGAGCTACATTAGCTAGGTTATGCTGCAGTAACAAACCACCCCTCCATTTTAGGTGGCTTAAAACAATGAGGATTTCTGGGGATGTAAAGTACAGCATAGGGAATGTAGTCAATATTGTAATAACTATGTATGGTGCCAGACTTATTGGGGGGATCACTTCATAAGTTATGTAAATGTCTAATCACTATGCTGTATACATGCAACTAATAAATATTGAATGTCAGCTATAATTGAAAACAATTTTAAATAAAAGAAAACAACGAAGGATTTCTTTCTCACTGTGTGGCGCTGATAGGTCAGCAGGGGAGCTCTGCTTGTATCACTCAGTGATCCAGGCTGATTGGAATGACCACCTTGCACACTAGTGGTTGCCAGGCTGTGTCCGGAGGTCGCTCATTAGCAATTAAATATAACTCAGAAGTGACTCACATTGCTTATTTCACAACATGATGGCAAGAACCAGTCATGTCCCACAGAACTACCTGGGGTGGGAGGGCGGGGAGCAGGAAGTGCTGCACAGCCAGTGCCAAGGGGACAGAGCTGAAAATAGTTGATCAAAACACCATCTTTTTGATCATCAGATAGTCACTCTACATTCACAGGCAAAATACACTCACTTCTTCCCCAAGGTAGGGAACCCCAAGGTCTTATCCGATCACGGCATCAAGCTCGAAGTCTAGGTTCTCTGAGTAATGCATGGGTATGATTGGTGGCCTATTCATGGGGAAATGATGTATAGTAGTCTCCACATCAGATCCAGGTGTTCTTGATCCAGAGACCTGTGAAAGCGTTTGACAAATGATCTGCTGCCCCCACATAGAATGTACAATTATAACTAGTGATGGGATAATTAAAAGAAAAAAAACCCTCCCATTTTAAAAGGGAGTGGGGAGTAGGAGACATTTAACAGTCAGTGGACTGCAGCAAATTCTGAAATCCCTCTGAGCAGTCATTGGGAGAGCTTAAATAGATCCTGATTTTGGTTTCTTGGCAGTAGCTTACTTGTTAGTTATTTCTTTGCTCCCTAGCTTCATCGTCTTGGCCTTTCTTTTTTTCCTGTTATCTTCCTTGGCTATATTCAAAATGGGCAGTAAGGAATACGGCCCCTTAGGGAGATGAACAGCTTTCTTGGCCCACTTCCTGTCATAATGTTAGGAACCCAAAGACCATTTTAAGTCTTGCATAGTCACAGCCTTTTAGCCCAGGCTGGTGGTTCCTTTGGCAGTATAACTCTTTGCTGCATAGCTCTGCCTTGTTGGTCCCATACTTCTTCCTTGACTTAATTTTGAGTACAGATATTTCTGCTGTAATTCCACATACGTGTTTCTGAATTCTGCAGAATTGTACATGAAAATAAATGGGACTTATAGATTGGGGCAGACCACTCAAACTCTGTGGAACACTGTAACCGTGTGCTAATAAAAACAATGACTGTAATAAAAACAGTAGTATATTAAATCTCCACTGGCCTGTGCACCCAGCATCAGTCAGTTGAATCTCTTTACAGACTTCATCCCCTGGGTGGTGGTTTCCTCTGTGGTTTAGAGTCTTGAAGACGTTAGCTTACAATAGAGACCAGTTTCATTACAATAAAAATTTTGGTCTATGATATGGTATAGACTTCAGCAATCAAAAACTTCCTTTTTTAAACACAGGAGGAGAAACATATACCCTCAGCTTCAGCAGATATAAAGTAGAAAGTGTAGTGGTCCATGAAGCAGCAGACCACTTGCATTAAAGGAAGATATAGAAGTAAGATGTTTAGCTTTTAAGATCTTTATATAGTGCTAAGGCTTTTTTTTTTTTTTAATGTTGAGAGATTTTTCGCCTAATCACTTCAAACGTTAACTTGCAGGTGGAAAACCTCATGTAAAACAACATGACTTCTGTGTTATACTGATATCATTTCTGTATTTACTAATAGCATTTGACCTAATTCACATTGAGAAATGTAGCAGAACAGAGTAAGAGACTGCTTTGGTGAGAGAATCTCATCTTTTTTCATCTCGTTTTAGAAAAGCTATTTTATTGGGCCCCACCTCAGTCATTTGGGAGGTTTTATCAGTGGTTGCGAAGGCCAAATTTTTGACTTGATTCTTGCCTCAAGACTGAATTCTAATCAGCATTTATAGCTCAAAGACCTTCTTAGTTTTACGTTAAGCACTTGCTTCTTCTATCTACAAATCGCTGACTTTCTGGACTCCTTTTGTTCCTGAATATAAATGGATCGATATTTTCTGAATTCATACACTTCATGTACTAATTCGTCAAATACAGCCAATAGTAACCAACACTATCTCTTAATAATCCAGTTTTCCACTAAAACTACAAGTCCTGTGGCATATTATCTATCTTCTGAAATAATTAGGTGATAGTTTCACTAGTAATTTTACCACTGCATAATACATTGCTATCCTTTTAGCCTCCAATAATAGTTTCCTTGCTTCCTTCTACCCAGCTCCTAAGCCTTTTCCATGTATTTTAGGTTTTTTAATGAGGCAACAGCCCACTTTTGGATTTCACATGTATCAACTAGGATAGACTAGATTATGCTGCAGTAGTAAACAACACAAGATCTCAGTGGCTTTAAAAAACACACTTTAACACGTACGTATACTCTGTGTAAAATTAAATTTTTTAAAAATCCACTGCACTGTGCATATTCTATAGGTCTTTTAGTCACTCAGAGACTCAGGTTGATAGCAGTGATAGCAGCCATCACCTTGAAGATTGCCAGTTTCTGTGACAGCGGGAAACGAGGTCTAGATCTAGAGGGTCTCCCATTGGTTAGAAAACGCCCCTGCCTTCTGTGTGTCACGTTACTCCTGATATACAGACCAGAAGCAGTCAGGGAGCCCCACCCACCTCTGGGGAGGGGGCGGGGTTAGAAAGTGCAGTCCTACCACGTGCCCGGAAGTGTTGGGAAGGACGTATTGATGACTACCACAGAAGATTTCCCTTCATTTATTTTCCTTTGTCTTCCTGCATTTTATTATAATTCCTAGCTTTTGCTGGTTAATTGAATTTTACTGTCTCTCCTCCCTTGCTTAATTTGAGATAATTAACGTAAGTTTATTTAACAGTACTTATAATTTACATTATTTCCATGGGTCAGAAGTTTTGACAAAGCTACTAGGATTTTCCTATTTGAATTATGAGGTATGAAAACTGTTGCAAAAAGATGTGGTTACAGGAATAATTTCTTTTAAATTATTTTTTTGGAGTGTCACTTGTCATAGTAGAAAGACCACGTGCTTTGGAGTCAGGCAGGCCTGGGGTCAAACATTGCTTTTGTCATTGAATAGATATGTGATCTTTGACAAATTAGCCTCTCAGAGGCATAACTTTCTCATTAATAAATACAAAAAGTATAAATATATTCAGATGTCAAGTAAAACATGGTGGCATTTATCACCACTCCTTTCACTAAAATCAAAGTAAAATCATTTTCTAAAAGAATAAATTCATAAGGAGAAAGAAAATGGAAGAAAATAGTTTAAAAATCAACCTCAAAGTTTTGTGGTGGTTATTAAATAGAAATAATAAGGACCTTTGCAGTGCATGCGCACATAGCAGGCAGTCAGTAAATAGTTTTTTTTTCCTTTTGTCAACTAGACAGCGTATGTGCTTGCAGTAATATTCATATGACTCAAAGCTTAGGTGGTTGGCTAAACAGCAATGTGAGGTATGTCACAAAGCAAATTATGTGCCCTTTTGATCTTTTTTTAAATTGATGGTTTTATTTTCTTGGAACCGTATCAACCCGATGGTTACTGTTTCTTAGAATTTAGACTTCTGTGCAACTGGCAAATGAAAAGTCACCCAGCTATTGAGTGGATCTTATGAGCTATGCATAGAATAAATTTAAAAATGCTTGGCAACTTTGAAATTATTCTGATAAACCTGAAAACAAGAATACCTATAATAATATCTATAACTAGATTGCAAATTATTTAAAGCCAATATTTTCTCTCTCTTCAATAGTTATGTCAATTAGCTGTTTTTTTGTCCTGGTCCACAGTGCCTAGCCCACTTCCACCTTTGTTCTGTGAGCTCTGATTGTGGTGGACAGTGGTGACTGATACTGAAAAAACCAGCCAGCATAAAGCTCTTGTATGTTTCATATACAACACATTTCATGAGCAGTAGTCACTGTTCATTTAGTCATCAAATATATACTGAACACCTAAGTGCTAGGCACTCTGCTAACGATATCTCAGTGAACTGGACAGGTAATGACTCCTGCCGTCTTAGAATTTAGTTCTAACACAATGTTTGTTGAATTTATATAACCCAGTAAAATAATGGCCCACAGTGAACCATGTAAGCAGGATAAAGACTTGTATGTATAGTTCAATTATTTGAAGCTGTGTTTGCTGTATGATATAAATGTATGCTCTAAGAAGGAAATAGTGATATCTGACCTTTTTTCCTCTTTGCTTTTCTTTATAGATAAGATGTTCAAGTCACTTGCAGCTCTCTTCAAAGGAAAAATCACTAGTGCTCTGCTCTTGCCATAATACCAAACCTTTTGACTTATGCTTTGGTGCTGCAACACTGGAAGAATTGCACACAGGTTCCAGGAATACCTGTTTTTCATTTGAGTGATTCTTTGTGGATGGAAAAAAATTGAGTCTTGTTAATTACCCTGTTTTAAACCTATTTCTCTATAGTCCGAACTGCTTAATAAATCGGGCCACTTACCAATGAGCCACACAGCCAGTTCGTGTCAGGAGCTGGTTGAAAACTGTGCTGTGCATGTAGCAGGGATGGCACAAGAGGATAGCCGCCGTGGTCAAGTGCCATCTACCTTTTATCATGGTGCCAACCAAGAACTCGACCTGTCCACCAAAGTGTACAAAAGGGAATCAGGAAGTCCTTATTCTGTGTTAGTGGACACCAAGATGAGCAAACCACATCTCCATGAAACAGAGGAACAGCCATATTTCAGGGAGACAAGAGCAGTATCTGACGTGCATGCTGTTAAAGAAGACCGGGAGAATTCTGATGACACAGAGGAAGAAGAGGAGGAGGAAGAAGTCTCTTACAAAAGGGAGCAGATCATAGTGGAGGTAAACCTTAATAATCAAACATTAAATGTATCTAAAGGGGAAAAGGGTGTCTCTTCTCAGTCCAAAGAGACTCCTGTCCTTAAGACGAGCAGTGAGGAGGAAGAGGAGAGTGAGGAAGAGGCCACAGATGACAGCAATGACTATGGAGAGAACGAAAGGCAGAAGAAAAAGGAGAAGATAGTGGAGAAAGTCAGCGTTACACAAAGGAGAACGAGGAGAGCTGCCTCTGTTGCTGCAGCTACCACTTCCCCTACTCCCAGAACTACGAGAGGTCGTAGGAGGAGTGTAGAGCCACCTAAGCGTAAGAAGCGGGCCGCAAAGGAGCCCAAAGCACCAGTCCAGAAAGCTAAGTGTGAAGAGAAAGAGACTCTGACCTGTGAGAAGTGCCCCAGGGTGTTTAATACTCGCTGGTACCTGGAGAAGCACATGAACGTTACTCATAGGCGCATGCAGATTTGTGATAAGTGTGGCAAGAAGTTTGTCCTGGAAAGTGAGCTGTCCCTTCACCAGCAAACAGACTGTGAAAAAAATATTCAGGTAGGTTTCATCACCGAGAGGGCAAACTTCCCAGGATAGAACCTGGCTGTTCAGACTCACCTGGTATCCGCCCAAGAGAATAAATACAGTAGAGGCTGAAGGGACAGATTTCACCAGTTTATCTTTTTAAAAGCTCCTTATTTGGTCGTTTCGAAACCCAGGCTTAACATTTTATTTCAAAAGCATTAAATGTAACTGACGCTGGACTAGTGGGAACCCAGGCACATTGGAAGGGGGATCTGTTACAGGTGACTGCCCAGGAGGTAAAGTCAACACCAACCTAGCACTGAGATTCACTGTTGTAGGACGCGTAATATAATTCATTCTGGCATCTTCTCTATCAAGGTGGGAAATATTGAGCAAAGTTCAAGAGTAGAGAGAGGTCACTTTCTAGGCCCAAAGGGATGCCAGATTCTAATGCATCCGAGGGGGACAAAAACCATAATGACTCAGACCGGTGGAAATGGAAGATCTCCAGGAGTGAGTTTGCTTTTACCAGTGGAGAGATGACAACACTAAATTGGTCAAGAGGCTGAGCCCATGGGAATATGCAAACCTTAAACAGAGGCTGAGCTGGTTGAAAATGTTGCCCACCTGGCAGTAGGGTTATGTAATGCTTACTGTACCATATTGTTAAGGTAACAAAACATGGTATTCAAACCAGGCTGAAGTCTTGAAAGGACTATATGTGTGATAGGTTAAGAGATGTGCTAATAATATTATTTTGTCAAGTGAATTATATTATGTTGAGCTGATACATTGGTTTGCACATGTGAGTACATATTAATGAATATTTATAGAAGGTAAGTCTATACATGTCTCCATAAGATATGTAAAATAGACATATTTTATACCACATTTAAGCTAAAAGATGAAATTGTTTTGGTTTGTTTCCTGGAGTGCTCCTTATTTTTCACATTTCCTCTTGGTTTTAATCAACAACTGAAGATTGTTGCTTTATTTTCAAGAGATTTTGAAAAAAATATAAATTACATTTGCTGAAAATTCACTGCTTTTTGATTTGTCAGTTGTGACTTGATCTCCCAAACACTGGGTAAATAAAAGAAGACTGAGCCATGGCGCCCATTCCCTCCAGTAACTACCAGTGCCTTGCTCATGGTGATGAATTGGTTGCAACAGTTCAGGCCATAGGGTGCAATGCAGTGCTGCTCCCTAGGGGTCAAACTTAGGTTCTGTAATCATTCATTACTGAAAAGGTATATCTTAATCTTGACCTTTATATAGCTGTTTTTTTTTTAAATTTGCTTTATAAAATTATGGAAAAGAAAACATTTAATAAATTTTTATGTGTGTGACTTGCCTCACTGTTCCTCACCATAATACATTTAAACTTGTGTTTAGGTTTTTGGCTGCTGCTAACTAAATGAACTCTGTTCACATTCCTAAAGAACACTGCTTTGTTATTACGCATAGGCTAATAATCCTGATGACTTTGTAAAAATTAAAACCGTGCCCCAGCAAAATGGTTTATAGGAGTTGTCTGTCCTTTTCTTGAGCAATATCCAGCCAAAAGACTCTTCTCAGAGTCCTCGTTTCCAGAAAGGACAATGATATTTGAGAAATCTTTATTTATAGTGAATACCAACTTGTTCCCTTAAGTATCCCTGAATCTGATAGTTACCTAGAAATTTCTAGTATTGTTTTACTTTAACCAGAGCACTTTATTTTGATACACTTGATGCCTGATATTCCAGACTGTTAATGATACATAATACAAGGAACTAGACAGTGCTGTGTGTGCTTCCTGTAAATGCTTATATGAGAGATCTGGAGCTGAGCTATAAGGGAACATGGAGAATGATACCAACAGTTTAGAGGCTATGTTAAATTCTGCCAGAGGGAGTATTTATTTAATAGAGGAAATTAGATTTGTGAAAATATAAAATCTCAATAATTTGTATTAATGAAGTCTCCAAATACGTTCCCTATGGTACAAAAACATTGTTATACTTCTACAGATCTATAACCATTAATATGCATTTTGTTTCATCTTGTTTTTATTTGTGCTAATTTTAATTAGTTTGTAATCTCTGGTAAACACCTATTAACTGTGTAATGACCCAGGCAGCTGCTCTTGGTAATCCATGTATATTTTTAAAAACTTGAACGTTCTTTTTGTAGGTATATGCAGACTTGATAAAAGCAGTCAGTTCTTTGATATTAGTGCGACTTTCCATTTCTTCTTGTCTTAACTTTTTGCCATTGTTTTCATACTCAAAGTATCTCTAAAAGTTGCATCTTAGAAAATAGAACACACAGATGTTGGTGTTGGAACCCAGACACCATGGAAGAGTAGCATTTGTTTGGATTCTGGCCTTGCGACATGAATCTAAAGCACACCCATTCCTCTGCCAGTAGGCAGGTATGGCTTTTGACAAGACCCTATAAATAAAGATTATTTCTGTTTATCCTGCTCAGTGTGTTTCCTGTAACAAGTCATTCAAGAAACTCTGGTCCCTTCATGAACATATCAAGATCGTCCATGGATATGCAGAAAAGAAATTTTCCTGTGAAATTTGTGAGAAGAAATTCTATACCATGGCTCATGTGCGGAAACACATGGTTGGTAAGTTTCATCTGCTGCTTTTGTCTCACACCTATAATTTTCTCTTGTCCTCTGGTGCACTTTGTGCTCTGGATTGCGCAGAATATGAGGAACTGCCTTACTTTAGTCACTTTTGACTTGTTGAAACTAAATGCAACATGTCTTCAGTAAGCATCACCAAATTGGATGGTATAGTCTTCCACACCCAGGTTTCTTTAAAACATTGCTAGTTATTTTTCTCTTCAGAACATTGCTGTTAAAGCCTCACAAATTAGAGTGTAGAAGATTAAGGTGGCATGATGACCTTACAGTAGGACACCTGTCTTTTTCAGTTCGAGCTTTCAGGTGGACTTTTTTTGAGTGTAAGTGCATTCTGTGTTGCAGCACACACAAAAGACATGCCTTTTACATGTGAAACCTGTGGAAAATCATTCAAACGCAGTATGTCACTCAAGGTGCACTCCTTGCAGCATTCTGGAGAGAAGCCCTTCAGATGTGAGGTAAGGAGCGCTGCTCATCAGGGCCAGGCCTAGGGGCAGCATCTGTGTATACGGGGAAGCCGTGGGAGAGGGGCGTGCTGCGTTTCCACAGAGCCTCCAGACACATGCTCTTAGAACTGTGTTATCTCACAGCTCGGCAGAGATACGTCATTTTTAATACATTGTTAACTCTCTTGGATTAAGTTAAATTTGGGAATAACACGAGTTATTTTTATTAGTAATTCAGAGAAGTTGGGTATCCTCTAGTGATTGTTATATGAGAAATTGCCCTTTTATTAATAACTCAGCTGCAGAAATACAGCAGAGCCAAATAGATGACAAAAACAGGTTCTGTTTTGAGTATGAAAAATAAACCTATTTCAGAGACCGTGTAGGGTGGGCTCGAGTTAAGTTGCTGTGCTTGGCATTCAGAAATATCTACTGTGTCCAATGCAGAACTGCGATGAAAGGTTTCAGTACAAGTACCAGCTGCGCTCCCACATGAGCATCCACATTGGGCACAAACAGTTCATGTGCCAGTGGTGTGGCAAGGACTTCAACATGAAGCAGTACTTCGACGAACACATGAAAACACACACTGGTAAGAATTTATTGGGAAAAGTATAGCTATGTCTCAAGTACTTGTTGATGATCACCTGTGAGTCTGTTTATTTAAAAATCTAAACCACCAGTTTGCATTCTAACTGGAAATTCCACTTTAAATAAACCTGATATGGAAAAATATAGATTTATAATACCAAATAATTAGGCTTTCATAACTGTTTACTTTAAAAAGGATTATTTGTTAGTGCCTTTTACCTGCAGGTTCCTTCAAGTAAACGAATTATTTACTTTGGGCACAAGATCTCCTGAAATGGTATGAAAGTTGTTTTTGTGTATATGCATATTATTTTTCTAAGGAAAGGGTTCTGGACCTTTAAAAAATGGAGGGCACAGACTGCTTTAAATAGAATACCCTCTCAGTAGTCTTAAAGTTTGATTGGATTTGATTTACCAAAATTCACTTCTTCTCAGTGACATATTCATCAAATGAAATTAACATTTAACCACTTTGTGTTTTTAGGGGTATATGCTCCATCGCATGGATTTGAATCTTGTAAGCATTTGACGATCCAGCTTTTAAGGAACTAGCTAAAATAGAAGTTCCCCCTGTAAACACTATCATTACATATCAGTCTTAACCTGACGTTCCGGGATTAACCGTCTTTGTACAAATTACACAGTATGAAACATTTTTCAGGATTCTAAATTAAATCTAATCACAGCATTCTCGGTTTTATTAGTCTACAAAGTAGCAGAGCTAGAAAGAACCACAGGAGGTTGTCTTGCTTAGCCTGATGTTCTTTCTCCTTAACTAGCGGTGAGAAAATTCTGCCCATGGCCGGATCTCTTTGGTTTCCATTTCTCTGCTGAAGTCCTAAGAAAAATGCCCGCTTAGTGGGCTTCTTCCCCATTCAGAATAGAGCAACCTCAGATTTTAAGAATTAGACTAGAAGGAGAGTCATGAGAGGAGTTTAAGTAAATTACACTTCAAAAGGTAGTGATCACTTTGAAGCCTAAATGGATAGCAGAATATATAGAGTATTTAACAAATTATCTTATAATTTGGTGACTCTTGGACAGGGTCTTAAGTTCTGAGTCACATTTAGGATTCGCTTTTTGTTATTCAGTAGGAAACTGTAGAACTAGACAGACAATAAGTTTTTTTGAAGGCAGAAGTTGTGTCATGTTCATACACAGTGCTTAGCACATTGTAGGTGCCTGATAAATGTTTGTCACAAGATTGAAAGGAACCTCCAGCTGCTTAAGCCTCTGCTTCTGCACTCACCTCTTCTCTTCCTGTCTCCCTGTGAGACATGCATCTTTCTCCCCGTTCCTTCCTCTCTCCTTCTTCCCTCCTGTGTTCCTTTTTCTTCCTTCCCCTAGTCCTTCTTCAGACCCTTAAATGTCCATAACATGAAACCAAAGTGTATATTTTGTGATTAACATATATGTTGAATACAATTTTATGATTTCACCAGATAGGCAAGCCAAACGTTTCCTATTTCTTTTAAGGGAATATAGTTACCTAAATTCATATCCTTCTCATTAAAAGAGTAGTACATACCTATTAAACTATATTTGACAATATGAAAATTGAAAACAAAATAAAAATGATCTATAATCTTGTCACTGATCACTACTGTTAACATTTTAACATCATTTCTTAAAGATTCTTTTGTTTCTACGTACACATGTAGATTGATACTGTGCATAAATGTGCATATGTTCACGTATATAGTAATGAAATAAAATTGGGTCTTTTAACTATTGTAACCTGCTTTTTATTTTAGTGTAATATATCATTAACAGCAATTTTATTCTAAAGGTTGTATAGTATTCCTCCTTGTAAATTTGCTGTAATCATAGCCATTATTTGTTAGGCACATGTATGCCAGGCACCATCCTAAGAACTTTATACACATTATGTCATTTAATCAGTATAATTGAATCTTTACAACAGTCCTATAAAGTAAAGCATGTTATCTCCATTTTATTTAGCCAGTTCCCTATTAGACATTTAGATGATTTTATTTCCAATTTTTCTACTTTTATAAATAATACTGTGATAAACAACTTTGTGGCTAACACATCCATGATTAATTCCTAGAAATGAGATCATGAAGGCAAAGGGATGTGCACATTTTTAAGCCTTGATGATTGTTGCAAAATAGCACTCTTACCCAGCTATGTGTGATAATACCCATTTCCCCAGCCCTTTCCAGTGCTAAATAAAATCCTTGCTGATCTGACAGGTGAGAAATGGTTTCTGTTGTATTAACTTGCACTTAATTAATTGCTAAGTAAGACTGAACATTTTTTCATATGCTTATTGGGTATCAGTATATTTTCTTTTCTGAATTGCTTGTGCTTTTTCTGTATTCATCTTTCTGTTGCAGTGCTTGACTTTTTCTTATTGTTTATAATAGCTTTTTATGTATACTTATATACTGGGCCTCGTTTAACATCAGTATTAAAATGCTTTCCCCTGGTTTGTCAACTGCCTTTTAATATTGTTTGTAATACTCAAATTGGGAAAGTAGCTTTATGGTGGAGTTGGACAAACCTGGCTCTGTTAACTCACTAGCATTGTGACCTTACGTGAATTAGGCAACCTCTGTAGGCTTCTGGTTCCTTGGTATTAAATGAGGATGACAGTAGCACCTGGGGAGATACAAGGAGAAGAGTTAGCTTTAAAGAGGAGGGGTAGCTCTCTTAAGACTAGATGAAACCACATTTAAACTATGTTCTAGTGGGGATTAAGGCCATTATAGGAACTGACATTGACTGGGCTGTTTCTTTGCAGTTTAAAGAGAAGTGAGGCAGATCTTATCTAGGGAAACTGACCAGCCCTCAGGAAGGGTTTCCTAGGATGATGTGTACATGGAGTGAGTTCAGCATAGAATAATTGCTGATTCTTCTCGTAGCAGGCAGAGCAATAAGTGCCTAGAGACACAGGATGAATTAAGACTTGGTTTTTGCCTCCAAGGTGCTTAGTGATGGTAATAACAACAACAGCAACACTAAAATGCATTGAATGTCTCCTATGTGCCAGATACTGTTCTAAGCACTTTCCTTGTATTTTCAACTTATCACAATCACCTATTATTATCTTCATTTTTCAGATAAGGAAACTGAGGCTCAGAAATTAATTTATCCAAGGCAGTCTGACTGTAGAACCACATACTTAATGATTCTCATATAAATTTAATGTAGCAAGTAACAAAATGGAGGGATACATAGAACATCATGAAGGCAAAAAAGCACCATTTCAGAGTCTGCTGCTCAGCTTCCAGAATTCGTCAGTGTACTCAAGGAGATCAGGATCAGAGGGATTGATAATGTGTTAATAGTCTTAATGATATATAAATAAAATTGCAAATTTATTAACAGTGAAAAGGCTGAGTGGCAAGTGGTTCAGAGCTCTTCTATTCTTTGGTAAGCATATTCTTTACCTAAAGAATAATTTATATTAGAAGCTAAATTGTAATCAAAAAGATTGTCAGGGACAGAGAATTATAGCAAAGGAAGGTAATCAAATTCAAGAAGTCATCAGTTATAAGACAAATTTAATTTATATACCACTGAGGAAGTCCTGCAAATTAAGCAGTGACATGCCATCGATTGTAAGGTATGTCAGTTTCAAAGATATTAATATATGTGGGGAAACACCTGTCTTAGAATTAAAAAATATTTATAAGAATCTACTAATTGGGCTACTGCAGTGAACAAGACTGAAATAGTCCCTGGGTTCACAGATCTTGTAGTCAGGTTGGGGTGATAGACAAGCAAAGCATAATAATGGTTTAGTGATGAAAGCATAGTAAGTACATGGAACTAAAAGTTTGA
Source organism: Pteropus medius (assembly GCF_902729225.1). Classification (NCBI taxonomy): domain Eukaryota; kingdom Metazoa; phylum Chordata; class Mammalia; order Chiroptera; family Pteropodidae; genus Pteropus; species Pteropus medius. Next base: position 4,649,316 of record NW_024345479.1, on the reverse strand, counting down.
CTAGAGTCTTATGGATTGGGGGTGGGGGACGAGGAGTATAATAAGACATGATACTGGAGAGCAGTAAGCAGGAACCAGATCACATACACAAAAACACTCATAAGCCATGTAAAAAAGTTTGGACTTTATTCTGAGGACAGTGGGAAGGTCTGGAATGGTTTTAAGCAGAGTATGACACAACTATCTGAAAGTTCACTCTGGCTACAGTGTGGAGAATGAATTAGAGGGTGAGGAGCAAAAATAAAAAGGGTAAACTCAATCAAGTGGATATTGGCAGAAATCCAGGTGAATGATTGTGATGATAAGGACTATGGTAATAATGAATGAAACTAAAGTGATAGACATGGTAGTAGAGATTGATTAGCTATCAGTGGTGTGGGAAAGAAGAATCAAGTGTTAGTTTCATATTTAGGACTTTTATACCATTTGTAAATATAGAGAATAGTAGAGGGAGAAGCAGGTTTGCCAGGCAGGATAATGAATTTAATTTTTCACTTTTTAATTTTGAGATATCTCTGGGATATTCAGGTGGAAAGGTCCAGTAGGCAGTTTGCAAAATGGGAGAGAGATTTAGGCTAGATGTATATAGATTTGCAGGTTTTGATGTTGTTCAAGGGTGTTCGTACTAAGCAGACTGGAATGCTTGTGTTTATTGGCCAGATTGCTTTGTCTTTTGAACAGTGCAGGAGACAACTAACCAAATTCTTACTCCGTTCTATCTTCCCTGCAGATTCTGTGTCTTCTTTTATAATGTTCTTTCTTCATACTGATTACAATGCTGTTCCTTACAATCAGGTTAACTTTATCATATGTAACAGGTAGTATCTTTAGATGTACTGATATACGTGCTTTTCTAGTTACTTCGATGAAGTTAGCTGTCAGTATATCTTACAGCCACTCATTTACCAGCTCCTCTTTAAAGTGAGACATTGTACAGGTGGTTGATTTCAAGTGTTACGTTTTGATTTTTCCTTATTTCAGCCTCATCGTAATTGTACCTCGAGGTTTCAGGGGAACCTTGACATCAGTCATTAGCACGATTAGGAGATGGGGCCTAATGAATAATGAGACTTAGAGGTAGGTGGGATCATGGACTTATGTCAGGAACAACAAACGTGGACATTAAGAAATTAATAAAAGGTGATTAAGCAGTGAAAAGGACCTACTTTAATTTGAATCCATAGATTTGTGGTAGGCCAGTTCTAATAGTTTTGGTTCTTTCTTAGAAAATCATTATCGCCTAGAAGACTACAAGAGAAAGATGATTAGAGAGATCCAGGATTGCATTCTGGTTTGAGGACATGACAGCAAATTAAATGTCTAAACATTCAATAAACTTTCAGTGAATACATGCTGTTTGTAAATAAAGCATCTAGTGCATCTAAGAAGTGTTAGTGAATCTAGTGGAGAGTGTTTGCTCATATTAGACTAATAATTCAAAGATTAGGTCCTTTGGCTCTGTTTGTATATGGCTGTTGGGAGTGAAAAGTACTAACTCTGGAGAATCCAGTAGGGGGGGTCCAGGAGTTTGATAGGTTATAAACAGCTGTGCTTTTAAAACAATTTATTATAAGTGAATCTTGTTTATTTTAGGAAAACAGAAAATACATATAAATTTAAAAAATAAGACATCAGTTATAATCCTATCACCTAGAGATAATCACCTGAAATATTTGTTGTCTTTCTTTCTATTTTTTTCTATACATATTTTTCATTAAAAGTGGATAATACCATGCATACATTTTTATAACTTGCATGTTTTACTTAGTAGATTATAGATAATCTTACAGGTTTTCATGTTAACATTTCTATACTTTGATAATACTGTTTTTAATGGTACTTTCCGTCAGACGAGTATACCATAATTGATTTAATCAATTCCATTTAACATAGAATTTGAAGTTTTTAAGGTGATTGAAGGAAATAGATTAAAAAGAAAGAAAACAAGCTGAGCTCAGAACTCATCTAGAAAGATCAATATGAATCACAGGGAAGAGCCTGGCAGTGGCAGTGATTGAATGAAAAGCTGAAAGATAAGAGAAATATAACAGTAAGAAAATAGTTCTAGTGATAACAGAGAAAACAGAATTCTATCTACTGTCTTAAGGAAGCGAGGGAAATTCGGGCTTCCATGGAAGAAAGGCAACAGGAGATGTCAGTTTTTAAGAGCAGGGAGAAGAAATAAGGACCATCTTATAGGTAAAGAAGTCTTTGCTGCTAGTTATAAGACAGGTCCCAAAGTGGAAGAAAACAGTAAGACAGTAACATTCCTTAGTGTGCACAGGAATAATGCACAAGGCAGTGAGGTGTGAAGTGTTATTATGGTTTATGCGTCGAGAGGATAGACTCTGGAGCCAGACTGCGGAGGTTAAATCCTGGCTCTCTGCTGGCTGCAGAGCCAAGTTGAGATAACAAACCTACCTCATAGAGTCTGTCGGTCTGTTCATGTGTCTCTGAGGATCAACAAGGTTAGTAGATATGAAGTGAGTAGAATAATGATGAGCATACAGTAAGATCAATACACAATAGCTATTGTTTCTATAGAGTAAGGGAGTGAAAATTGAAGTGACAGCAAACTTTTGTAGCTGGAGTTACTTACCGTAGATACAAGCTACATATACTGAGAATTGATGAAAGAATTGATAAATACAAGCATGTGGTCACCAAAACACATGTTTACAGGTGCTCCACCCCTCATCTCAACGTTCCATATGAAGTGATTAATGGACATAGACTATCATTTTGTTTTCCCCCTATAGTCTAGGTAGAGAAGCAGGCAGACATAGTGTGGGAGTAAGCACTACGTCCAAAGGAAAGTTAGAAAGCTTAAAAATTAAGCTCTTAGAACCTAAACCTGAATTCTCCCTAAGTGCCCTTGGAATTCTGGGATTGTGTTTCCTTTTGGACTCATAGACCCAGTGGTTCTCAGCCAGGAGCAGTAGCCCCCTTCTCAACTCTGCCTGCACCCATGGACATTTGGAAATGGTGTGGGGACAGTTTCGATTGTCAGAATCTTGTGGGGGCATTTAGTAGGCTGGCACCAGAAATGCTGTGTGTTCTTCAAATGTGCCAGACAGTCCTACATAATGAAGAATTATCTGGAGAAGTGCCAGTAGCACCCCCATTGAGAAACACTGCAGTGTGAAATTCACATTGTAGGGTGAGTCCAGACAGTATTTTCCAAGTCCAACACCAAAGAGTAAGCCGCGTGCTAAGGATTATGTATGTAGATACAAAGAGACTGATTGGCTCCACAGGATATTTTCAGCAAAGTCTTACTTTTAGTTGGAATGTTAGAAATTGTTTACAGATTGACTTGCCTAAATTTGGAGGCGGAGATCCATCTGTGGTGTTGGTGCCCCTGAGCACAGGAAAGCCTTGTGAACGTTTTTCATGTAGGATGTGAAGGATCACTACTTTAGGTGCCTTTTTTTTTTTTAACCAAGCCTAGATGATAGGTTGTCTGTAAGTTTTACTTGTATCTGCTCTTATTTGCTAAGTCCTAACTTTGGAAGACTCTTTTTTTGTCTATTAGAACATAATGTACCATAAAGGAGAGGAGTGGTAATCTCCTTTTTTAATATGAAAAATAACGTGAGCACATAATTACCACCTAGTTTGTAATCATTTTTTTGTGTCTGTGTTCTTCTCAGGAGAGAAACCCTTTATCTGTGAAATCTGTGGCAAAAGCTTCACCAGCCGCCCCAACATGAAGAGGCACCGCAGAACTCACACAGGCGAGAAGCCCTACCCATGTGATGTGTGTGGCCAGCGGTTCCGCTTCTCCAACATGCTTAAGGCCCACAAGGAGAAGTGCTTTCGGGTGACTAGCCCCGTGAACGTGCCGCCTGCTGTCCAGATCCCACTTACAACTTCCCCAGCTACCCCAGTTCCTTCTGTGGTGAACACACCCGCAACCCCAGCCCCTCCAATCAACATGAATCCTGTAAGCACTCTTCCTCCACGACCCATCCCCCACCCCTTCTCACACCTTCACATCCACCCGCACCCTCACCACCCACACCACCTTCCCATTCCTCCCGTCCCTCACCTTCCGCCACCTCCAGCTCTCTTTAAGAGCGAGCCTTTAAATCACAGAGGCCAGGGTGAGGACAACTTTCTGCGGCACCTGGCAGAGAAGAACAGTTCAGCACAGCATCATTAACATCCATCTCCTTAAGTGTGTTCTCCACAAGTTATGTGCCCGCCTGTGAGTTTGCGGAGAGGGAATTGGTGAGCACGTCTGTAGCTGTCAGACCCTCGTCAGCCTCCACCAAGAGCTTTGCTATTGTCTTGGTAAATCAACACATCCAAGGAGATGAGTAAGAAGACTACCTTAAGCTCACAGAGGGAACTGTCATCTAAACCAGGGGAACCACCAAACTAAAGCCCAATTTGCTTGCATTTTCTGGTGACTTTTATAAATTTCAAATAACTCAGACTTGTGGAATTTTATAATTTCATATCAGCTGATGAGGTATGCTTGCTTTTATATCCTGGACTTCTCCTCAAAGAGGGGACAGGCCTGGTTTCCTTTGTACTAATCGGGAAGGCTGTGAGATTAATCCAGAGCATTAATTGTATCACTGTGTATCGTAATGAATTCTTTTCAGCTTTTGGTGCTGGCTACAGAGTTGAGCTAGCCATGTTTCACAGAATACCAAGCATTATGGAGAAAGATGGAAATTTTCTTTGGGTAGCTCTCCTAACGCACTCTTTATTTTACTACAGAAATTATTTTAGAGTTTTTGTATAGACTTCTTTAGTAGTCTGTTTCTAAAATGAAATGTATTTCAATAAGCGGTGTAATTTTTTCAGTGTAGCTGGACCTATGTTGTAAAATAGAAAAAATTTTATAATCATCAAAATGTGATTCTTAAAGATGCATATAACTTCTATAGTTCAAAGTTATTCTTACATCCGTACAACTCAAAGGTGCTTCAGAGACTACATGTGTCTGAAAGGGTCTCCAGACCAGGCAGGTAGCTGCAAAAATGAGTTTTTGCTTTCAGAACTTGGTGTTAAGTCCTTGGTAGTTTTTAAATCTCCGCTTAACACTCAAGTGTTTGTTGGACTCACTGACGTGTTCTTGTCCTCCATATTTCATTTGGTTCAGTTAGTGCGTTAAATGGAAGATTTGCAAAGTGTTGGACCTTTTCAAGGAAAGTCATCTGAAGTTCGCATGTTTTGAAAATCTGAGTAAAGTTGTTCATTGTCAAGAGGAGGAAGTAGTGGAGATTGTTTCATCCCAGTCACGTCTGTTTCTCACTTCCCTTCGAACTGTGTTCATGTTCAGCCTTTATGGGATGACAAATTGAAGTCTCATAATATACTTCTTGTTTTGAGGCTTATTTTTCTAGAATTGTTATGAAAAGATTAAACAGTACACTAAAATCACAAACATGATGTTGCTGATAGTGGCCGAGAAATTTGGAGGGGAACACAAATTGGTTATGTGTTTTAAAATGTCTCGTATCACTGGGTAGATCCACAAGTTTGAGTTATTCTCCAACACAGTTTAAATTGTCGTGAGAGAAGGAAAACTCCTACATTTTGCTGCCCTGCCCTCTGCAAATAATAATGCAATAGCAGCTTTCATAGGTGATAAGGAGAGCAGCATCTCTAAAACCTTTGTGCAGGTTACTTTTTCAGGTTTGGGGAACTTCAAAAGAGCACAATCAATTGGGAGCTTATTATAGAAAGTCTGAACAGAACGGCTAACCTATAGTTAACTGATCAAATCTATCCAGACTCAGTATAGCTAATAATTTTGTATTTTTTCATCTCAGAGAACTGAGTTCCAAAGCTAAGTCTACTTTCTTCCTCTCCTTCTCTTGATTTTTTAATCTTGAAATTTCTTCATTTTTTTTACCCCCTCCAGCTCTTAAATCACTGCCCAAATCAGAACCCTGGCTTTTATTTATTTTTTATTTTTATATTAAATATGCAGGCATACTTCAAGCACTTTTCTGGCTGATTAGCTCTGTGGTTGGAAAAAATGGAACTCTTTCCATTGCGATTAAGTCCCTATTTTTAAAATATTGCATTCTCTACTAGCTCTTTGGTTTAATATTTCCATTTTTTTCTTTCTGATAATGGCTTTTGTCTTCTATAAATGAGCTTAGAAAAAATTTGGAATGAGGCAGAAAAGTATCTCAAAACACACTTTTCTTCCTGTTTGGGGGTGTCATTTCTAAAGAATGTATTTTAAATATCTGTATACATTCTTTGAACTCCCAGGTACCTAAACCAATAAGAAACGTTCGTTCCTTGTTTTTGACTGTTATGTGTTTAGGGTCTGCCTCCCCTCATCCTCACAGTCTCCTTCACAGTCCGTGACAAGTTTATGGATTCACACCTTTACGTAGACGTACCGTTATTTCGTGGCCAAGCCTATAATATTAAAGTGATTTTTTTGGAGATATAAATTATAGCTTAGTTAATTGGCTCTCCCTTATTTTGTTCTAGATAAATTTACAGTATTGGGCAGCAATTCTGAATTCTAAACTTGAGACCACTGAATCAACCATTTTATGAGGTGTACTGTAATTACACTGGAAAATTCAGGTAGTCATCTTTGATTTTTTTTTATTCAAGTGAATATAGCCATAAGAACGTATCTGCTACATAGGAAAACCAGTATTAAGCAAATAATCACCACCACCCTTAACAGAAGCAAAAAAAAAAAAAGGATGATTATTATTTTTTTTAAATCAGCATTGTTGCGCAATGTAGTTCTTAGTGAAATATATTGTGAAACAAACTGGAAACTTCTCATTTTTTTTCGCCCTGTATACAAGCTTACCTTTTCTCACTTGGGATTTGTGGTCTTCAGGAAAATTGCCACATCAGTGTCATAGTATATGTTTGAGTACTGAAATGCATTAAGAATATTCCAACTTCAATGCTTCTGAATATAAGAACTGCAGGATTAAGCCTTAAACATATTTGTGCATCAGGTTTAACATGCTTGAGACTCAAACTCAGGGTCGAAAATTTGATTGGGGTCCTTTACTAAGATAAAAATCAACGTGTGGTGTGTTCTCTCTCACATATAGTACAGCACCCCCTTACTTCTTCAGAACTTACTCTTACTTGCTATCTGTTTATGGAAAAAGAACTGTGGAGGAGTTTGAGTTCTCAGCCCTTATCTGTACTTTAATAAGTGTTTTAAAGACAAGGGCCACATATCAGCATTATACAGATATCAAATTGAGGCTGTTTCTCATTATTTAATTTTACTGTCTTCGAAGGCTTGTATCATTGCTAGGGTTAAGACTTACTTGAGGAAAATTCCCAAGGCCTTTCTTGAGTTGATACTGCCTTTTTTTTTTTTTTTTTTTTTTCCTATTTTCTTCTCATAGATTTCTCATTCAAATATAAACTCTTCTTTAGCCTTAATGAAAGGCTGCTTGCTGCTTTCTCAAATCGAGTCAGGTAAGCTCATAGTTACATTTTTTAATTTGAATGAAATGAATGAGATGAACAGTTTAAAGGCATGTGGCTTCATTTCCACTTATATTTGTGATTTGGTTCTTATTTTTAGCAAGCAGGGAGGTCACCACATAAAACTTGATGGTAGTTACAGGAAACCTTCGCAAATCATTTATGTATGCTTTTCCAGTCTACCATGTACGTTACTATTCTAAATTCATGGTTGAGCATAGACTTGACCGTGGTTGTAGCAACTTTTTAAAACCTACATTGTTGAAAGTACCTTTTCATTGTGGTTAGACCTCCCTATAATTTCATTATTCCTAGTATACTAACTGAAGGCAAAATTCTCTGAAGAGATGCTTGTAAACTTTGAATTTTCTACTTCTTGAAAATTTTTTCGGTTTTTATGCTTATTGAATGGATATGTTATGTTTAGTTTAATTTTGATTTCACTGGAAGTTTTAAATTTTGAGAAGATCAAGCAGAATAGAAATCCATTGCAGATGTGTATTTATTTACCCCATCTTGCAGATTTCAGTTAGTGAAACACAGATGGTAGGTGGGGTTTTATTGTAAAAAAAAAAAAAAGAAAACTAAATTTAGAGAAACCTTTCTGTTTGAGCTACTGTACAGAAGAGACAGCTTTTATTACATTGCTGATCCATATGATGAACATTTTGACGCTGTTCTAGACTGTATGGGAAGTATTTAATGAAAAAAGGGTTAAATTACATTTAAGGATTTTATCAGCTATGTACCATTACAAAAGTCAACTCACTTGGAACTCTTCAGACTATAAAATTGAGCAAGTAAATATTGGGTTTTAATTTTCCTTTGCCTAAGCCAAGATAGGAAATTTCCCAAAAGATCATTTTTTTCAGGAATGAGAGGTCATTAGCCATTAGAGATAGTGGCATTATTATGCAATAACAACACCCTAGCTAACTTGCTTCTGTCATCTGTAGCATTTATAATAGGTAACGATGACCTTCCAACCCTGGACACTACCTCGTTAAAGCAAACCAGAGATCCTCTCTACATTTTCTATGGAAGCCATAAAAGTTGCCATCGATATATCCACTTTCATAGTTCTATACTTTTATACTCTAGACTTTTTATAGACTTTATGATCAGATCTTTTTGTCTTAGAGGATAGGTTTTGCAAGATTCAAAGGAAAATCAAACTCCTCGATTGTCCCAACTTTGAAGCTTGAGCTTCAGTAAATTTTAAAGAACCTGATAATGTACTATTTATCAAATTCTTCATTTAAGTCAAAACTATTTGCAGAGTTGCCTATTCGGAAAACAAACTTCACTTTCTTATTCCCTAAGCAGAAGCTATATTGTTGTAAGAAACTACTTATAAAGTGGATTTCTACCTTGTTACTCTGTGTATTACTCGATAATGCATATACTATCACAATGTCCCTGGAGTTTTATTTCCATATGACAGATCCACGAGTATACACCTCTCTCTGATCCTCCATAATCTAACTGCAGCTTCAGTCTCTCTCACTCTCTTCCTGAGTGCCTTCAAAAAGCCAGCATCCTGAAACATTCTTTTCCTGGTCTAAATCCTACCTCTGATTATTTCATTCTCCATGTGTGTTGGAATTCACCATATTCCAATTGGTTTGGCTCAACAAAATAGCTAAAACCTTGGATGAGGATTTTGAACGTATTTCTATTTTGTTCCCATATGTCATGTTTGGATTACATTTTTAACTTTTATTTGTATCTTATTCACAGAGTACATCTCTAATGATGACAGATTTTATCCTCTTCCTCTTCACCTTTTTTCTTTCACCAGAAACTAGTTGTTCCTTTAAAATGAAGTTATTGGATATCTCTTTTGAATGTCTTTTTTCTCATCCTTGTCTTCTGAATGCCTCCCCATTCCGATTAAGGGATCCTGAATGCTGCTGTCGCTATGCCCTATTTCTTTATGCCCTCTCTCTTCCAGAAGCATTTTGCAAAATTATACCTATAATTTTATTTTAGACAGATAATGTAAAAGTGCCCTCTGGGTTTATCAAAAGTCCTTTATTGGTTTTTGACCTGCTTCTCTCTTCCTCTGTCCCTTCCAGAAGTGACTTCCAGTCACTTCTTTTTCTACTTGTTCTCATCTAATTAATTTTAAAAATATGATTGATAATATATGAAGGATGTAATAAAAAGGGGGTGGCAGTGTGTTCTCCATGTGATATGAGCACCTTATTAATAAAACATCTTAGCAATTGGCTAATCTTTCACAGTCGAAACTGAAGCCTGTGCTATGTACAGGTCTCTTGCTCCCTTTCAGTTTTCTTCTAAAACTGAAGAGTCTACAGTGAGAAAATTGGATCGAGTTGGTTTTTTATTTTAATTGAATGAAAACTGTTAGGTTGAGTATTTTGGCCTTAGTCAAAATCTTTCTTTTTGACATAAAATCTCATGCCTCTTTCCTTAATAATACTAATGCTCAGGTTTTCGAGACTAATAACCACATGAAGCGGGGGTCTAAGAAGGCAGCTGTTAATAAATTCTTAGTCCTTTTTGTCTTGTGACAGTATGTTTTGGTAGGACAGTGCAAAAGTGTGACAATTGGTTATGTTTGATAATGAATAAATTCAAGACATTGGAAGGCTTCCCTGGCTATTTGGAATGGGAAGATGAGTTTACAAAATGCGAAAGGTAGATTTCTATGGAAATTACAAGGGTTTCTTGTTTTAAATACTTTATGCTTTGATTTACCTTGATAGTCTCCTATTATTGAGCTAGAAGTCTGCCTCTTTTAGGGAGTTACTGGTTACCTAAAGTAACCACCTTGAAATGTGTGGCTTTTCGGAGTCACAGGCTGTAACAAGTGGAGAGCCACGCCGAGTTCACACTTGGAGGAGTCACATCCTGGAGACAGACTGTTGGCTTGTGTCATGTCTTCTGTGATAGGAAATGTTTGGTGCAAGTATCAAAGGGCCTGTGCCCCTGAGAAATGTCCGCTCCGCTTTCTAGTTCCAGGTTCCTTTTACACTGTTCGAACTCTTCTGGTGAGGTTGAGGGTGTTGCAAATTACTTGAAAATAAAATGATTTGGGAGACATGTAGGAAATGGGAATGCAGCAAGAAGGGGTAGAAGCTGAATTTTGCTTCAGAAGGAAATCTGATACTTGCATTGTTGGTTTTGCTCAGCCACAGAGCCTGTCTCTGTACCGGGTGTGCCAAAGAATCAAGATGTTCTGAATATTCAGCAACTCTGAATGAACACAGCTTCCTCTCTACCTGTCTTTTATGGGCGAAAGGGCCCATGTGATCAGCAGGACAGAGACACCAACTCACATCATGCAAAGGACGTGAGGCTGTGTTTAATTACATTTGAAGTTGGTGGGAAATATCTTATTCTTTTAGAATCTCTAACCCTCCTAGAAATACCTTGTGTATGCTTGATTATTCAACCCATGAGTTTTTTCAAAAGTGAAAAAGGAACTGTGGCATAAATTTGGTGTTTACTTCTAAAGCTGTATCCCCAAGGATATATATGCAGCTTCTGAAAATCAGATGAGTCCTTCTCAATCTTCCATAATTTTTAATTTGCATTTTATTCATTTCTTCACATGGGCTATGTGATTCTACTCCATCAGCAGTACTGGCTTTGTCCACAAGGGAGCAACAAAGTACTTTAGCTTCTTTATTCTAAGCCTTCTAAAGAAAGATCCCGCTTTTAAGTCTCTTATAGAATGTCATCCTTTGGTTCAGTGCTTATTTATAGACCTTGCTTTTTAAGATATTTTCCCTTATTACTAAGTCCAATAGTTGCTCACCCTTCATGATACAAACAAAGATCGATCTGTAGGTCAGAGGTCCTTGTGGATCAGGCATCTTAATTAGCCTTTTAAAATAATGATTCCCTGAGATTGAAAGCCAGGACTTTCCTATGGGGGATCCACTGTGTGCTAAACGCAGAGCGGGAAGGCGGCACATCTTTCTTCTTTCCTCCAAACCCCACCACCAGCACAGGACCATCACATCTCTGAGGAGGACAAGATGGCAGGGATAATTCTGGAGTTTGAATGAGGAAATGCTCCACCTGTTCTGCTCCCAATGGATGTCTGTTACACCAGGGAGCAAGTCCTGGAGTCAGGGAGGCCCCCGCAGCATCACTCCTCCCAGTTAGAATTCAGTGTGTGTCTCCTCTGCCACTTACTTGTTTTAGGGCTCCCTGACCATGGGTTTTGTTTGTGCTCTGTGCAGCATCACCGTCATAATCGGTGATCGACTAAGGGAAAACACCAGACTGTAACTACTTTCCCTGTAGAGCCGGGAGGCATTTGCACCTGGAATGGCCTTCCTAACGGATATCTGCCTGGCTCCTTTTCCCCAGCCCAGTGTGACCCTGAGCAATACAGGTAGATAGAGGTGTCCATTTGTAACTCCAACACTTGACAAAACAAAAAACGAAAAAAACAAAACTGAAGCTGTGATCGGTTTGGTAACAGGTGGCCAGGTGTAACTCGTTTGTTTTGTTTTTGTTTTCCCCAACAGTACTGAAATCACTTGCACTTTTCCTCATTTCTTATAGAAAAGAAAAATCCAGTTTGCTTGCCAGGAATTGTTTAGTGTTAGGTTTACAAAGCTTATTGTTGAATGTTGAACATTTGTCCAAAGGAGTTTGACAAAACAGAAGCTGCTTGGTCCCTGTTCTGCCTGCTAGGTCATAAGGGTTAAGGCCATGTGGCTGGGGTACTTGTGTGTCAAGTCCAGAAGGGGGCAGTGTCCCTCTCCTACCTCTGCCAAGATGCAATTGAAGGTCAAATTGACTCATGTAAGGCAGGTACTTTTCATGCTGCAAAGAAGTTTAGAAGAGTCTTTCAGTTGGGGATGTGACAGGTAGGTAAGACAGGATCTCTTAAGATGGGAAAGAGACTGGGGAGAGGAGAACTGCTTGGCCCCAGGGAACCGCAGTGGGGCGGGACAAAGCTCCCCTCCTGAATCTCCAAACTAGCCTAGCTTCCCTGAGTCATCTTTTTTCTAGCATCCTGTCAGATCCCTCAGCGTACTGATTTTCTCCCTTGTGTTAACTATACCAATATTATTTTTTTAGCAATTGAAATGCACTTTTTTTATTTCAACTCAATCATGATTTTAAGTATAAAAAATTTATAGACTGTTAAAACTACTTTTTTGTGTATTTTTAACCACTCGATGTAGCATTATCTATTTTATTCTTGTGAGACTCTGGTACAAGGTGTGCCACTTCATATTTCCGAGATGCTGGGCCTTTGGATGTGTACGGTAACCAACTTAATGCTAATGTTCAAAGTAAAAAAAAAAAAAAAAAAAAGTAGCCATATCCGTTGTGTGTCTTTCTTCACTGCATTTCTTCCTCATCCTCCGTTGACAACATTTTGGTCTCCTTGCTCAATGAATTGTCTTTTTTTTTTTTTTCTGTAAAATGAACAACCCGGATCTGCTATTATCAGTTGTCTCTCTAGTCCCAGCCCACAGACCCTGCTGACCTCTTTATGAAAGATAACGTGTTTTCAAGGCTGCTGGCCGAAGTTAGAGTGACCAGTTCTTTTTCTTTGGTGCCGCCTGGCTCCATGCTGATTGGTTTTAGTAACACTACTCAGTCCAGCTGAGCAATAATCTAAACATATCCTAGAAAACAGTGTTTGAAAAAACGATCATAATTGAGTCCTGAACTGGTTTGAAGAAAAAAAGAAGCACAGATGGAATGGAAACAGCTTACAAAGTACATTCAGTGAAATGCAATGACGATAAAATGTGGCACTTAGGATGAAGTTCCTCTTCCTGCCCATTCCTCTGCCATTCCATTTATTCCACAAATGTTTATCGTATGCCTAATATGGGCTGGGTACTGATGGAGCCACTGGGGTTCAGCAGTGAACCAGACAGAGCCCCTGTTCCAGTGGGACAGTAAATACCTGATACAATGTCAGGCAGGATCTGAGATCCCGGTGAGGCTTGCCCTCAGAGCTATTACTGTAACCAACTGGAATATCAATTTTTCTCTGTCACAAGCCTTTTCAGTTCAGGATCCACCCCATTCTGTTCCATCTAAGGATTCCAGTGAGGGAGTTAACACATATAGAAAGGAAATATTAATTGTTCAAGGTTCTCTTTGTTTAAGACATCTTGGAACGAAATTGCCCAAATCATAGATTACCATTCTTATTCTTTGTCATCTTGTAACTCTGACTATATACTGAGGTTAACAGATTTTTTTCATGGATAGAAGGTAGATCCACCCCCTCATCCCAATATGTGCGAAATCAGTGGCTTTCAAACTTTGACCATGACCCATAGTAAGATGTGTGTTTTTCCATTACTTGGCTATCTGATATGCATATCTATGAGCTTATTTACATAAGTGAATTGAGAATTAAAAATACCTTTGTATGTACTGCACTTTGATATTTTCTATTCTTTAATTTTATTAAATTTATTGGAGTGTCATTGGCTAATAAAACTAGGTTCGAATGTACAATTCTATAATACATCATCTGTACATTGCATTGTGTGTTCACACCTAACATCAAATCTTCCGTCACCATATATTTGACTCCCCTTTACCCTTTTCTATCTATCCTGTTTTTTTAAATGCTGATCATGAATTGAATTAATTTGAAGACCCACTAAGACTGCCTGCAGTTGGAAGGGCCCCGTTCTAAAGCAGTGCTCATGTGTTTTATTGTATTCCAACAGCAGCCTGAATTCAGTTTTGTACTTATAGAATCAGGTCGTTGAACTGGATCTTCTAACATCGGAAGTCTTATGTGTTCCTGTTGCTGACGGAATCCAAACTCTGCAGCTCCCTGTGCAGACTAGCTGTTGCTCATTCCAGCGCCTGCAGCGGGAACGTTAAAATCTCAGGTTGATTGCAGCCCTTTGTTCTGCCAGCACCAAAGCAACTAGAACAATTTCCTTGCGCTTTAAACATAAACTCCCTTTTCAAGGTCTCCCTGGTAAGTGGTAATAATGACAATCCTCCATGAGTCATACCTCCTTGTGTCTACACCCTTTTGTAGTGTGTCATGCCCCTCCCATTAAGTTCCCACTAAGAGGTGTGGCCATGCTCAACTCCCTAGAACCTGGGCTGGGCTTAAGACTTCTCTGACCAAGAGAACAGAATGTGGCAAAAATCATGTTGTGCAAGTTCTGGAGCCTGTGCCTCAAGATGTCTCACAGCTTCTGCATTTATTCTCTTGGACCAAGACTGCCAAGTGAAGAAACTCAGGCTAGAGAACTGAATGGTGAGAGACTACGTGGAGAGGTCCCGGCCATCCCTGCCGAGGCTCCAGACATGTGGGTGAGGACATCTCAGACCCTTCAGCGAGGCTGACCCTCCAACTCAGTGCATAGGAGCCCAGGTGAGGCCAGCGAAATAACTGTCCAGCCGACTCAAAGAATGACTAGAAATTATTATAAGCCACTAAGACTTGGGGTGGTTTGTTACACAGCAGTAGATAACTCGGAGCGGCCCTCAGATTTCAATCTAACAGTTACTGAGATCTTGTAACTTTGCACAGTGCCTTATGCAAGAAGCTTAATTTTTTTAGTCACAACTGAATAGCTGATTTGTTTCTTGGTCTCTGCTACCTCTAGGTCTCTGCTACCTCTTGTTTCCAGTCTGTACTTAGCATCTATGAACTGGAAAGGAAGGCACGTTTCCTCATGTCCACAGCTGATTTCACCAATAGCACAACCATTTCGGAATTCTCCACCCAGGCTTCTGGCCTGCTCTTCTGTGTTCCCAGTCCTATCCTTGGACTTCCTGAGTTAGAAAGTGCCTGATTTTAGAGCCCTCCGACAGATCCCTCAGCCCCTGCACCTAAAGAATAGTAGAACCCTCAATAGCTTCAATATTCTGCAATAACTTTGAGGCTTCCCAAGATGTTGTTGAAGGAGACCATATAATAAAGGAGTCAGAAACACAGACAAACCTGGGCTCAATCTTCTCTCTCCTACACAGTAATTTGTGTGGTCATGAACAAGCTATTTAACCACTCCAAACCTGTTTCCACATCTGCAAAAGAGGATATTAATAGCAACTCCCTTAAGATCATCATGAGGTTAAATAAAGCAACACAGGTAAAATGCTCAGCTCAGTCTTCGCCAGGTAGTATTTACAACAGGCAGCTCTAAGATGGCCCCAATGTTCTTCATCTCCTTGTATTCACGTCCCCTCCCCTTTAGTTGGGCTAGATGCCGTGACTTGTTTCTAAGGAAAAGAATATGACAGAAGTGATGTGATGTCACTTCCAAGATTACAAAAAGACTCTTGGGCACAGTCTCTCGCTCTCCAATCACCAGCTGCCACGTCACAAAAACACTTAGGCAGCCTGTGGAGAACATGACCAGGAACAGAAGTCTGCCAACAACCACATGAGTGAACTCGAAAGTGGATCTTCTGAGGCCTGCTGACAGCCACATGGGTGAGCTCTCCAGCCCCAGCAAAGTGTCGAGGTGACTATAGCCTAAGCCAATAGCTTGTGACAACCTCATGAGAGACCCTGAGCCAGAGAGACACAGTCTAAGCTGAACTCGGATTCATGGCCAACAGAAACTATGGAATAATAAATGTTTGTTGTTTTAAGCTACTAAATTTGGGGGTAATTTATTGTGCAGCAATAGACAATTGATACAAAGAACAAATATGAGCTCTTAGGAGATACAGAAAACAGTAATTGTGGTGCCACCCAGATTCCCCCTTTTCTGGATTAGACACTCATTCTCCCAGCTGCTCCAGAGTGTTTGTGCCAACAGCTCTCAGCCGGTTCCCTCTCCAAGAACTGCTCTCAGCTGAAGAGAGCCACCTCCCCCAAAGTCACACATCCTTCCCTCCCCAGGGGCAGCCCATATCCAGTGACTGGTTGGTGCAGAGATATAAAGATCAGGACCTATTGCCTCAAGGTGGGACAATTTTGAAGAGCCACCCTCTCCTGAACCCCCTGTGAGATCAGCTGAGACTTCATTGTGAATGCATCACAGTTCAACTCTATGCCCATCTTGACTTCTGTCCAATCCTACTTCCTTGAAGACTCTGTAGGTTGTCATTCTCAATACTTGAGACAGTTCCTAGGGAACCCAATCTCATACAGTTGGTGCCAGGATTGGTCCATGGAAGCAGACTCTAAAATGGGATTTTGGACCCTTGCTGGGCAGCTGGTGATGAACACCCCATCACTAGTGATAGCCGGAACTGACATCCCTCTCAGGCTGAAGTAGTGCAATTCTTCAAACTTTGCTCGTGGCGAACCATAGAAGGGAATGAACAGGGGAGGGGGCAATATCACAGGCTTTCGAGAGGTTGGGGAAGTACTAATTCTGAAGACAGTGGAATCCGAAAGCTAATGGCGAGTGCCATTGCTACATTAGGGAAAGATGGAAGACTGAGGGTGTTCAATCATCAGCTGAGGGCAAGTATGAAAGTCAGAAGGCTTGTGTTATTGAAAACCACTACATTTGTGATATTCATTATGGAGCAATAGAAAACTAAAACAGATGTGGGTACCTGGAAGCGGGGTGTTATAACAAATACCTAAAAATGTGAGATTACTTTGGAATTGGGCAGTGGGTGGAGGCTGGAATTGTGAGGAGCATGATAGAAAAGGCCTAGATCACCTTGAACAGAACTTTGGTAGAAACATAATGTTAAAGATGCTGGTAAGAAGAACGTGAGAAAAATTATAGAGCGATCCTAAATTGCATTAGAAAAAGCCTCAATCTCCATGAATAAACCATAAGTAGAAACCTGGACTTTAAGATGGTCTCAGAAGGAAGTGAAGGATATGTTATTGGAACCGGAGGAAGGATGATTTTGTTATGTAGAGGTAGAAACTTAGCAAAATTGTGTCTGGCATTTATGTGGAAAACAGAAATTATAAGCAATGAGCCTGGATATTTAACCGAGGAGATTTTCTAGGTGAAGGCTGGTTTCTTTTTGCTGCTTATATTAAAATACAAGAGGAGAGAAAGAAATTAAGGGAAGACCTGTTTAACAAAAAGGAACCAGGACATTTGGTGATTCGGGAAATTCTCAGCCTATCCGATTTGCAAAAGATACTAAAATCCAGAAATGGCTGTCAAAACTGGCACAGAGGAAAACCCGGGTATGTGTCTATTCAATCTTTTGCTAAAACTTCAGAAAGACCCAAAGGTCAATCAGGGTTGTTTGCTAAGGCCACCACAACAAAGTACTACAAACTGAGTGGCTTAAACAACAAAAATGTATTGTCTCATAGTTCTTGAGTTTACAAAACCAAGATCAAAGTGTCGACAGGTTTCCTTCTGAAGACTGAGCATCTGACCCAGTCCTGTCCCCCAGCTTCTGGTGATTTGCTAGCAATCTTTGGCGTTCCTTGGCTTGTAGAAGCATCACCTTAATCTCTGTCTCCATCTTCACATGGTGACCTCCTTATGTCCATGTCTGCATACAACTTTCTCCTTTTATAAGGACACCAGTCATGTTGGATTAAGATGGGTTCACCCTATTCATGTTGACCTCTTCTTAACTAATTACATCTGCAACAACTCCATTTCCAAATAAGGTCACCTTCTGAGGTTCTAGGGTTTAGGATTTCAACATATGAATTTGGGGGTGGGGGACACTGTTCACAACCTATATCAAGGATATTCTTCAGTTCTCAATCAAACCAGGGTACTTCTAGGAAGCTGGGGGTGTATTTTCCCTTAGCTTTCTCAGCAGAAGCTGAATTCTGAGGGGTTATCCCAGAAAGATCTGTGGGAAAGCCTCTTGCATAATGCAATGAACCCCTGTGCAGTTCATGCAAAGCCCACAAAGTTCTCGAGAAATTTATACCCACAGAAACACTGGGAGCTTTGACTGAAAGAGACAGAGTAGAAAATGTAAGAAGGCTGTTGGGTCCCCCAAATTTTACTGAGAACCGGTCGACAAAGCTGAGCTGCAAATAAATGCTATCTTTCATGGAAAAGGAAAAGTGACTCAGAGGGTGGATCCAGCTGCCTAGAGTAGAATCAAGAGCCACGACGTGCAATTTCCAGGCCTTGGAACCTAACGGAATTTGCTCAACTGGATTTAAAAACTGTTTTGGACTGGTGACATTTCCCCCTTCTTAAACCAGAAATATAACCATTGTCCTATGCCTGTCCCACCATTGTATATTAGGTCCGCTAGAGGCCTATGACTTATTTCTTTAGTTTCACGGTATGTAGGTGGAGAAGAATTGTATTCAGGAGCTTTACTTAATGAGTTATGCTCAGGGGATTCATTCACACCTGATTTAAATGATGAAATTTTGGACATTTGAACTGATGACGTTTAGATGAGATTTTGGGCTTTGAACTAATGCTGTAATAGGATGAGATGCTTGGGAACCTTGGAAGGAGGTGACTATATTTTGCATTTGGGAGGGGTGTGCATCTTTGGGGGACAGAAGGCAGACAGTAGTAGAAGGAATTCGTAAAAATCCCCTCCCCCCACAATGCCACACCCTGATAAGTTCCCTGGAACTTATTAATATGATGAGCTAGTACTCCTCTGATTGTTGTGTTAAATGACACAGTTGACCTGATACCCTGAGCAGAACCCAGTCCAGCCTGCCCAGAAGCCCTACCTGCATAATAGCTTAATAAATGGATATTGCTTTAAGTAGTTGTTTGTGATAGTTTGTTATGCAGCAATAGAAAACCAACGGCCTTGGCAGCATAGAGGGATAAACTCTCACCTTCTGCAGCCAGAAAGCAAGAATGCTGAGGATGAGACCCAGGAATTCATTAGAGGAGTAGCAGAGCTCCAGGTAAAGCGGAACTCTCATCCACTGCAAGCCTGCTAAGACAAGGTCAGGGCCCTGCTTGGGAAGGTGTAGGACCCTGAGATTTGCAATGGGGACATCTGGATCCATGAAATCCCAGATCTCCCTGAATCTCCTGGGACTGCAGAAGTGGTTCACTCCTCTTGTAAGAGGCTAATGTCCCCCTCTTGCTTAAAGAAGATGCAGAGGCCTCTGCCTTGCACACTTCTCTGGATCTACGCCCCCTCTCCTCCTGGCTACCAGACAAAGTCACAACATAACCTAGCCCGGGAAGTGCTGGCCTTCCTAAAGGAAGACAAGGACTTTGCCAGCTGCCAATTTTGACCTCTTTACCCTAATTTATCTCTCATTGCCTGCTTGGCGAGAATGGATCTGAGCCCTTTAAGTATTTCTCCTTCGCCAGTTGGCATAATGTTGAGCTTTGTCACTAGTGGGCCATGCAGAAACTTTGCAGGAAAAAGGGGTTTTCCTTCCCAGTTCTGGTGTGCTACTCTTGGCAGGCTGCTGCAGCATGTGCAGCTTCTCCATTGCCCAGTTCTGGTGCATGGCAGTCAGCAGCAGCCAGCAGCCTTCTGTAGCAGTTTCACAGTGGACTGCCTCCAATGACATGTTTCACACACGGCTTTCCCAGGCACCCCAGGGGGCAGATTTGGATGAGTTCTGCAGGACAGAGATCCAGCAAGTCCCACCTGCTCAGCAGCACTGTGACTTACCTGCCATCCAATGAGCCATGACTGTGTCCTCTTATGAGATCTGGATCTCGGCACCGGGGCAGCCTCTTCCCTGCGTGCTCTGTCTGTCTCAGCATTAGGGGTAGTAGCTATTCTTTATATCTGCTATTCCTTTTGAGTTCTCTTTGTTTTTTACTAGCCAGATCTTCATTACTCCAGGTCCCTGTTATACTTCATTATTCTATGTATTAAACTTTTCCCTGTTCAAATTACTATGTGATTTCTGCCTCCCGATTGGACTCTGACTTATCAGGCCCCATATCCTGAGGTTGCAGGACCTCGTCGACATGTACTGACAGAAGCCAGGATAATATCATGGGGCGGAATCAAAGGGCAGGGGCGTGTAAGGTTGGGTAAGTGAGAGTTTACTGATATGGGAGCCTTCTGATAATGGCCTCTAACAAAGACCCCAGGAGCTTGTGCTAATATGCTGCTGGGATGGCTGTTGGAAGTTGGGAGAAGGTGATGGCCTTACACTAAGGGAAGCAGAAAAGCTAAACTGCTACGGAAGACAACTAAGTAAAGGCTCAGAGAAGTGGGCATGCAAGAGTGGATATACTAGAAGAGCTGGAAAATAGAGCAGCAAACCGTATTCTGCAGGAGGACCTGGAGGACACTCCCTTACAAAGGGATAAGAAATCTCTGGAGAGGGGGACACCATTATCACTGAGAAGCTCCATGTGTCTGTCCTCGTTAAGCCAGAGCTGATGTTATAGACTCCCCAGTGGCAATGGGGATGATAAGATGCTTACATAAAAGAGGCCAGATAGAGGAGCAAGATAGGCTCAGTTATTATAATGAGAGGCCAAGTCAGATTTGGGGGACTGGGATGGCTGACCTTCAGGGAGCTATGGAGGGGATTAATACAACATGGGCAGGGGTGGTAGTCTTCATTATGTCCCCATTAGATTTACCAGTTTGGCCCCTGCAAAAATCAGATAGACCCTAGGGCATTAAAGTGGACCACTGGAAACTCTTTAAGTAGTAGCCTCATGGAAAGTGCTGTGCCAGATGTGCTGTCTTTGCTAAAGCTGACTACCATGGACTCGGGTACATAGTTTATGGCCATTAATCTAGTGAATGCTTTCTTTCCCATCCTTGTCATGGAGAATCAGAAAAAATTTACATTCACTTCAGATGAATAAAAGTTTACATTATGGTCTTATTCTCCCTACCTCCCACCTATGTTCTCTCTCCAACACTCTGATATGATACAGTCCAAAGAGACCTGACTGTCTGGACATCCTGAAGAGCATGACATTAAGCTACTATACTGATGACATTATTTTAATCAGACTGGATGGGCAAGAAGTAGAAAGTGCTTTGGAGGCTTTGCTAAGACATGCGTATTCTAGAAGGTGGAGAATAAGCCTTAAGCTTCAAAGGCCTGCCACATTGATGAAATGTTTAGAGATCCAGTGATCGAGGTCATCCAAAATACAGGACAAATTATTTCATCCTGTACCTCCCACCCCAAAGAAAGAAGTACAATGCCTGGTAGGCCTCTATGGGCTCTGGAGGCCTTTCCATACTTAGTAATGCTGCATCAATTTGTACAACTGTTGGCACAAAAGGATGCAACTTTGAGTGAGGTCCAGATCAGGTCCAAGTTATGTGCAAGCAGATCTACCACTTGCAGATAAGGGCCATACAACTATGGCATTAGAGGGATCTGTGAAAAAATTATGTGGAATTTATGGCAAGCCCCAATAGGGGAATTATGTAGACACACAGGGTCTGGAGCAGGCCCATGCCATCTGCTTAAGATCATTATAAGCCTTTTGCAAAACAGCTTCTGGAATGACACTGGACCCTGGTAGAAACTGAATACGTTGCCATAGCTATCAATGTTCATGCAGCCAGAGCTGCCCATCATGAGCTCAATTCTGTCAGACCCACCAACACATAAGGTCAAGTAGCCCTAGTAGCACTCTAAGATGCAAGGAGTATATCCAAGATTGAATTTGAGTAAGAAGAGAGGGCACAAGTAAGATGTACGAGTAAACTACACGACATGTGGCCTAGACCCCCATGTCATCCACTACTATTACACTGGTATCTCTCCTTTAGCTTATGTGTATGGTGGCTACATGGAAGCGGGGGAAAGAGTTGTTCTTTATGATCATCGGAAGGAAGAGGGGGGAAAAAAGCAGAGCTTGATTCACAGATGGGTTGGCTCGCTGGATGCAAGCTGGGAATAGACTACTGCTGCACTATCGTCCTATTCTGAGTAGTCCTGAAAAACAACAGTGAGGAAAATCCTCCCAGTGGGTAGAGCTTTGGCAGTGCACCTAGACACTCACTATGTGTGGAAAGAGAAGCCACCCAAGGTAAGAATACATCAGAGACATGCACCATGGCACATGGCTTAACTAGTTGGCCAGAGGCTTGAGAAATAAAGTTTGGAAGATAAAGGACAAGGAGACATGGAAAAGAGACATGTGGCTGGACCTATGGGAATGGGCATGAAATGTGAAGATCTTCACATTACACACTAATGCCGATCAGAGAGCATCCACCATGGAAGATGCACTATACACTAAGTAGACAGAATGATTGGGTGAGTTGACACAAGCCAGCCCCTGTCAATCCAGTGCTCACTCTGGGTGCATGGAGATCCATGGAGGTAGATAATGAAAACTGTAACTGGGTCAAATAGCATGGGCTCCCACTCACCAAGATTCATCTAGCTACTGCCAATCAAACTGCCAGTAAAAGACCTATGCCATGCCCCTATATGGCATCACCATTCCTCAGAGATCAACTAGTCAACCGAAGACAAGATGATTACATTGAATCCCTTCCACTCTGGATGAGGCAGCAATTCATATTGACTGGAATCAACACATATATGGGTATGAGTTTGCCTTTCCTGCGACAAGGCCTATGATGGTTTGTTCTGTGTGTCAACTTGGATAGGCAATAGTACCCTTATTCAGTCAAACACAAATCTAAGTGTTGCTGTGATGGTATTTAACATCTACAGTCAGTTAACTTTAAGTAGAGAGAGTAGCCTCCATAATTTGGGTGGGCCTCATCTAATCAGTAGAAAGGCCTTAAGATCAGCACTGAAGTTTCCCTGAGGAAGAAGAAATTCTGCTATGGACTGAAGTAGCAGCTCCTATCTGAGAATTCCAGCCTGCTGGCCTGCCTAATAGATTTCAGACTCGTCTAGCCAGCCCCTCACAATTGTGTAGTTCTTTGCAATAAATCAGTCTATATCAAAAACTATATAAAACTCTCTCTCTCTCTCTCTCTCTCTCTCTCTCTCTCTCTCTCTCTCTCTCTCTCTCTCACACACACACACACACACACACACCGTCTCCTACTAGTTCTGTTTCTCTGATAGAGCCCTGACAGATATAAGGCCTGTGCCAGCATCACTATCTGAGGACTACTTAAAAAAGGGAAGCATGGGAGTGAGCAGTAAAGTCTTCCACGCTCAAGTCACTGGTCTCCAGGGAACCTGACATGCGACCATTCCCCTATCCTAAGCACCTGGACTTGATGTTAAAGACTAGACTAGAGAAGAAGGAAACTATTCAGGACCACAACTCTCTAGGCTGGTATTCTTTGCTGCCCACTGATGCCCAGTAAGTGTTAATAACCACAGATGGTGGTAAATCACATTGTGTAATGTTGTCAATGGATGACAGGGATGGTAACCAGAGTGTGGCCAGCCTGAGTGGGTGGATACAGATTAATCCAAAGAAGACTTATGCAGAGAAGTCTCCCCCTTGAGTCAATGGACAGGTGTTGATGTGAGGTGGGAGTCGTGGGTCCCTGTAGGATGAATGCAGAAGCACAGCCCCCTGCAGTCCCTCATATGTGAAGTGACCAGGTCAAGGCTTGAAAGGGGGCAGAAGCAGAGAAATGATAGAGCAATGAGGAATGCCCTCCTGGAGTTAGGAATATTGAACTGAATAATGAGAACAGTCGGTGTTCAGCATGTGGAAATTACTTTTCTTGCTTTCTTGTTGTGACTTTGCAAAAATCAGTTTAAGAAGCCATTGAGCTGCGTTGACTGATGCTATGATTCCACAGCTGGGTTTTTATTTCGTCTCATGCTGGGCCCAGGTGAGAGGATATTCATTTCTGTAAGCCAGCACGGCAGTAGATTAAAACCCAGCAAACTTATTGGGAAGGTGCCATTCTAATGTGGGTCTGGAGAAGCAGAAGTTTTAAAGAAGAGGAATGTAGGCAGGCTGAGGTGAATGATGGTGGCGTAGGTTAGCAAATAATATCCCAGACAATCTTAGACCACAAAATAGCGCTCACCCTGGAAAGCTACAAAATTAGAACTTCAAACATTAGCTAGTTACAAATTAAGACTCCTGTATTTACCTTCTTTGCCCTCAAGGAGCCACATCTTTCTGCCCGAGTCGCTACCACAAGGAAAATAAATAGAATTAGGTATTTGGGGATGATGAGACATGTTTGCTTTGGGTCTATTAAGACCCACGCCCACTGTCTTGAACAGGGCCTTTTGTAAAGGATTTGTTTTTTCCAACTCTTTATGATCCAAATTTCCAGACCCTAGGGATAGGTCAAGGAGACAGCTGGGGACTTCAACTCAGGAAAGATCAATAGTGGAGCATCTGAAACCTCACCAAACTCAGGGACTACTTGAATGAATCCCGAGAGCTGCCCCCCAAATTCAACCACAGGTTGTGAGAATGGCAGGTGAGCAGGCTCCATCAAATGCATCTGACCAATAACTGGAGGAACCATCTACAGCTTCTTCTGCATCCTCTGCTTTCCCCTAAACCAGCCCTCTCATCACCATACAGCCCCCTTGAGTCCATCCACCCAGTCCTCACTCTCCAAATGCTCACCCAAATGCTCTGGGCATATGCTTCTCCATCCTAGCTATGTTCCTTTACTTTGTTGTTCTAGACTGACGTGCTAGATGGTCACCAAGAGATACTGTTTTCCACTTGACGGAGGGTTAAAGTCAAGTAGATGGGTTTTAGGTTCAAGAGTCAAAACTCTCTAGGTCAAAACTCTACGTGTCATATTCCTTGGAGTTTCATCCCTCATTTTATAGGTGAGGAAACTGACTCCTGGAGAGAGGTGACCACTAAAGGCCACACTGAAAATTCATGGTAGAGCTGAGGCTACATCCCGCAAGACACTGGTCCCAAGACCTCCCTGTCACACTCCTTTCTCATCCTTTCCCTTGCCTATTGGTATTTCTTTTATTCTAGTCTTTCAAAACAATATGTAAAAACATTCTAATTTGTTCATATTTTAAAGAAAGGGAAGCAATAAAGAGACTGATCCAAAAAAGAGCAACAGGTTCCAACTTCATTTTTATTGGATATTCATTATATAATTAATTGCATGTTTGACACAGCAAGTTGCCATTCTGAGTTGGGTTTGTCTTGTGCTAAAACATTCTGAGTTGGGTTTGTCTTGTGCTAAACTTGCCCAGGCAAGTCTGTTTTTGCTGATGGATATTGGGTCAATGCTGAATATAGCAATGGCCCTTTCTAGATTCCTGCATGGGTGCCCCACTTCAGGCAGCTGGGAATTCAGGTTTCCAGCTTCCCCAGCAAGTCCTCAATGTGATAGAATTAGTGACCATATATGGAAAGAGCACCAGCCTAGAAAACAGGGTTTTATTCCTAACAGCCTCTATTCATCCTTCAAAACCCGATTCAAGCATCACCTCCTCTGTGCATTTGATTCTTCTCCAAGCAGAGCAGGTCCCTCCTTGGCCACCCTCGTACTTTGCATATAACTGTCACAATACTTATCACATTATTTGTAATTAGTGGCAGACTTATTTGCCTCCTGCTTCTACTGTGACTCCTCAAGGGAAGAGAGTTTTCTTGATCATTTCATTTTTCTAGCACATAACAGGCACACAATATATAAGTAAGCGATTATGCTATGGCCATGCCACCCTGAACGTGCCCGATCTTGTCTGATCTCAGAAGCTAAGCAGGATCGAGCTTGGTTAGTACTTGGATGGAAGACCATCTAGGAAGACCAGGTGCTATAGGCATTAAAATAAATTAATTAATTAAATAAGCAATTATGGAATCACACCAAAATGAGAAGGTCTGGCTGGCTGATCTTGAAGGCGATTTCCTTATTTAAAGGTCTATGATAACCTCAATATCACTTCCAGGATTGGGCCCTAATGCCTGAAAGGCACAGAGAAGTAGAAGACCCAGGATTCCTAAACCCTCAAACCAAGCATGCTTGATCTAAGTGTCCCAACCTAGTTGGTCCCTGGGACACAAAGAAATTAAGTGTATACATTGTGTACACAGGTTTGATGAGGATTTGGGTGTTAGACATGCCTCTCTTCCTTCTGTGAGCATAGATCAGTCATCTGAAAGCATTTTGAGGTCTGTCATCACAGTGTCCCATGAGATCGTTTTCTCAATAGCTAAGAAGATGGAGTGGTTCTCCAAAGGAATGGGGATGGAGGCAAAGAATATGTAGAGGGGTTGGGTGGCTAAAGAGGCTAAAGACCAACACTCCTATTTTCTCGTTTATAAATCTGATTAAAACATATATAGGTTGAGAGGCGATCAGCTGGCTTTCTCAATTCCCCCTCTGGGTTATCCTAACCAATGAAAGCTTGACCAGACTAAAGTTTGCAATCTACCACAATGGCGGCAGCAGACCATTTCCTCTCTGAACTATGTGGAGGCGGGGCAGGGATCTAGGAAGAGCTACTTTTGATGTGGGACCCTTAAGCAGAGGGTCCTCCTTAGTGTGGTTTGAAACACTGCCATAGTATGTTTGGATAATGGCTAAATCAGCCTTCTATAAAGACTGGGATGAAGGGATGTTTAAATATAGCTATAGGACACAGTTTGAGATCTGTCTGTGGGTAGAGTAGAAGAACCCCATCTAGAGGTATAAAATAGTAGAAAAATCAAATCCACCTCCCATCTTCTCACTTTCTCAGCCTTGGTCATTTTTTAAAGATAGAGAAAGGGGTCAAACCAGGTCAGTGGGCATTTCTGCCCTTTCCAGGTGCCAGAGAAGAAAATGCTAATGAGTGGAGGTGGGAGTTTGCAAGGAGGCCTTGAGCTGCCAGTCTGCAAATGTAGAGAAGTTTGTACAGGTGATTGTGGAGCCAATGGGTAAGCCCTTATAATAAATACCCTGGGCCCGTGGAGACAGCTTTTATTAGAAACCTTCCATTTTTCTGGCATTTCACTAATTTAGCCAAACCACTGTTGGCAAAAAGTCTGGCTGTCCTTAGCCCCAGGGTGAATTCGATTTAATGTGAGGTAAGGTACTGGAGTGTTGAGAAAGAGCACTGAGCTGAGTGACACAAACGTGGGCTCCCATCCGTATTGGCGCGCCTTAACTTACAGTGGGACATTGACCTTGAACAAGTCGGTTCCCCTCTCTGTGCCTCCGTTTCCTTATTTGTAAAGTGCACAGGGTTGCCCCATAGGAGCTCTATGCCCCCTCTGCCATCGGTTGTCATCCTATAGTTCCCTGATTGTCTCCTATGAGGGGGGTGGGGGGTGGGGGAGTGTTAGCCAAGCAAGGAGGAAATACTCTCGGACTTGACCCTAGGCAGCAGAGGCAGGGACCCCTGCAGACGTTGTTTGAGTCCCTTCCCCCAGTGGCTTTCGGGCCCCAAGTTGCCAGCTCTCAGTTAAGCAAGTGTCCGGAGCTGATAAAGGAGGTCAGTGAGGGGACAGTACGCCTCCTACTGCAAGCTGACGCTCCGCACTCCGAGAAGCGCCACGTCTAGCGGGGAAGGGGCGCGGGCGCAGCCGGGATGCAGGCTCCTGGGTCACCGGCGCGGCAACGGCGCGAGGCTCCCTAGTCACAGGCGCCGCGGAGATGTGGGCTCCTGACTCAAGGTCGCGGGATTCCCCGACCCCGCCCCGCGGCGGCCGGGCGCAGCCCGGAGAGGGCGCAGCTCCAAGCGACCGCGAGCGTCCCGGGACGTGGCGCCTGCAGAGGCGTGGCCGGGCTGGGCGGGGGCCGCTCCTCGCCAGACGCCGGGTCCTGGCTGCGGGCGACTCGTCCTTTCTGGACGTGACCCGCTCCGCGCTCCCTTGACCACAAGCCAGGAAGCCCCGGGGAACGCCCGGCGGGCGCCGAAGCTGGTGCGAGGCCGCGGTTCGGTGCGGGCTGCGAGCCGAGCAGGGAGGGGGGCGGCCATGGCAACGGGCGTGGGCCGGGCTGGGACGCGTGTGAAACGCTTCTTTCTCCACATTTTGCTGCTCGGGCCCCCTGCTCACCGCCCCCGCCGTCTGAATAGCTGTTCTGTCTCGGCGGATCTCCGCGTCGGGCTGCTGATTGTTTTAACTCCCAGACTGCCTGGCTCTGTTGAATTTCCAGACGCCTCTTTAGGACAGGTCCTGGGGGACGGAGGAGAAATCTGTTTGCAGGAAAAGCCTGGCACAAATAACCTTGCCTCTGCTCTCCTCTCTTTTGATCCTCTTACACCGTCCTTGCCTACGATATGGAAGAGACAGTGGCTCCATTTTACAGATAGCAAAACTGAGGGGTAAAGTGAGTTGGCCAAAAGCACATTGCGAGATATAACTAGCAGAAATGAGAGAATTTCTATCCTTCCACTGTCGGTCCCTGGAGTGAAGCTCTGGAAAACTCTCCGTGGCTGGGCTCAGAATTTGACAAGCCAATCTCCCTCTTCTGCTTGCATCTTCTGGTGAGAGAATGACAAGCAGCCTTCAGGGATCTCCAAGCCACGAGGGAGGGAGAATCAGGGTCCTGGACCCTGTTTTGGGCTCCTTGTTTCCTTCTGCTGGATGACTCCATCCTCCCGCTCCTGCCTTCTCCCCATACACCACCTTTCCCTGCTTCACTCCTTTTGGATCAGAGGATAAGGATCAACACTCCTACTTTCTCATTAATAAATCTCATTAAAGACCACTAGAATATTCTAACTTGTGGAACTTGTTTAAGCCCCTTCCCCATTCTGGGCCTCAGTTTTCCCGTCTTTATAAGACGGCCTATATTAACCCCTAAGAAATCTTCCAGCACTAATGTTCCAGGATTCTAATTCACATATTTTCTCTGCAGGTTTCCATAAGGAATTAAAATTTCTTCCTTTTCTCCATATCAGAATTATACTTGCCTTCCCAGCAGCTGTGCACATAGTACTACTTGATAAAAGGTTATTAAATAAGTATAAAGGTATACCTTGTTTTTCTACTCTCTAACAAGTTCCTAATGATGACCAAAAGCAGGAAGAGAAACATAAGGGGGTTTGTCACCCCTTCCCAAGTATCTCTGCACCATCATGCGTGATGAGGAACTGACAGCCATTTCCTGAGGTTGGTAGGGCAGCAGAAATATCTCATTTCAAAAGCTGGGTTTGAATTTGATCTCTGTCCTTCCCTTACTGCTTCTCGCCGGTTGCCTTTTTGAACTCTTGCATTCTTAAGTATTCCCTGGACTGTGGATATATCAGCAACAATGGTTCCCATTTTACAGATGAAAAAAACAAAAATGTAAAGTGACTTGGCCAAGAGACAACACAAAATAAGAGATGGCAGGCACAAGGCCGTTTCCTCATTTGTTCAATGAAAGTAATAATAATGTCTTGTTTTATAGGATTGTAGGAAGTTCGGCTGGAACAGAAGGGAAGGCTGTTGGAAGCTGTTTGCTGCTGATGGGTGCTGCAGTAGTATCAGTAACACTGATGCCTGGTGTGGAACTATGAGAAGCTGTTTTTCCTTAGGCATTTACATCCAGTCCATAAACAGGGCTGGGTATAGGCACTAGATACACAGGGTGAACAAGACATGGTCTTTGCCTTGGAGGAATTGACACTAAAAGTAGGGGACCGCCAGGAATCCAGATTAGCACCACACCTCAAGGCATTTTTCATAATGCATACATTCGGGCTGTGAAAGCTCAGGAGGGAAGGCGGCCTCCGGTGTATTAGTTTGTTTGTTTTGCTTTGCTCTGCTTTGTTTTAACATCTCTGGCATCCCTGGCATCTCCCTTAAGGGAAACAAGCCCAGTTCAGGACCTGCCACTCTTCACCCAGCTTGGGTGACACACCTAAGCAAGAGAGAAGAGGTCTGTTGAGTGGCTCCCCTGTCCTCCTCTCTCGAGGGGTTTCTGGGTTACCCTTTGTGACTCTTCCCAAAGGCCTCAGGAATAGATTCGCTGGCTTTCCTTGTGATTCGGCTTCAATCTGCAGTGAGAACACAGCAAGTGGTCATATTTGGGTGTTTGGTTTTTTACCTTGTACTTGAATAGTGCTCTAAATGTCTAAAACTTATTTTCTCAAATAAATTTACATTTATTTATACATATATATGGTTCAAATACACATGCATATGGTACAAAATCTAAAAGATACCAGAGAATACAGTGAAAGGTAAGTCATCTGCCCTCCCGTGCCCTCAAGCTTTCAATTCCCTTCCAGAGGTAACCACTCTTACCAGTTCTTTATATATCCTTCCAGAAATTAAATACTCTCTTTTAGGAATTTCTAAAAAGCCGTGTTTGTCAAGATGTGTTCTATAGGCCACCTGAGTCAGAATCACCAGGGTGTCTGCTCCCCAGGTTGCAAACATTAAAGCTAGAGAACACTGCTTTGAAGAATTTGACAGCTACCATCCTGTGGTTGGAAAGGTATTTCTGTATGTTCCTATTTCTAGATGAGGAGACTGAGGCCAGACCTAGTCAAATAATGTTAGAACTTGAGTTTTCAACACTTTCAGCTGCTCCAGTGTTTTTGCAGACCGTGTGTTGTGTGTGTGTGTGTGTGTGTGTGTGTGTATTATTATTATTGTGTGTCCTTGAAGCAAATCGCCTTTTTGAAATCCTTACCTGAAACACGTGTGAAATAAAAGCAGAGCTCCTTCTTCTATTGAAGTGGAGGTGGAGTAGGGGGATCTCACTGCACCTCCCTTGCCTTATGGCAGCCCCTGTGGCACCTCCTTGGAACCCCAGGGTTGAGAGTCTACAGTCTCATCTTAAGTGACATCCTAGAAGTGACAGGAATTTGGTATTCAAATGGTCAGATCCAAGGTGGGAAAAGGGAACCAGAAGTTCTGGTTTAATTCTCTCGATGTGAGGGAGCCCTGGATCCCCCCAGTTCCTGGAAAACTCCAGTTCTCCTCGCATCCCCCAGGCCCACAGAGGGCCGTGTGGAGCCTATGCGTTCCCAAGAAGATGGGTGGCCTCCTTTGAGCATCCACATCCTGATCAATTCAAGCATATTCACGGAGACCTCCGATGTGCCCTATGCGATAAACTCCAAGCAGTTTAAAACTAGCCCTGCCCTCTCATGGCTCTCATAGCTGGAGGGAGAAGACATAAAAAGAAATGATAAAGACATTAGGCAGGTGTGTGCTGGGTGAGAGATAAAGGCAGGTGGGCAGGCAGGTAAGTCATCTCTTGATACAAGGGAGCAGGAAAAGGCCTGAGATGGAGAGACCGGGGAAGGCTGGAGCTGGGCGGAAAGGAACTTCAGGAGACACTGCCTTCCAGGGAAAGCTTGGCCACTGCCCCTTGAGATGCAGTTAGAGCCGTAGTCAGACACCGAGAAGCAACAAATTGGGACCTGAACCCTTACCCCCAGCTTCATTAACTAACCGGCTTAAGGGACTTGAGTAACAATTTAGGAAGATCTTTATAGCAAAACATTCATCCTTCAAACCTGCTTCTCCATTAATAATAACTCCTTCCAGTGGCCCCCTGGCTCACTCTACTCCATCCGGACACTGGCCTCCTGCTGCTTGCTCTCTCTGCCAGAAGGCTCTACCCCAGATATTGGCACAGCTGTGTCCCTCACTGTGCCCACACTCTCCCAGTGAGCTTGCTCCAACTGTCCTTGATTACGTATCACCCCTCCCCCAACCCTCAACACCCTCCCTGCTTTATGCTCTCCATGGCACATATCACCATCTGGCAGTCTATCTACTTGGTTGCCGCTCTCATTAGATGTGAGCTCCATGCAGGCAAAAATCGTCTGTGCCCCTGGTGCCTAGAATATCACTAAACACATAGTAGGTACACACCAAGCATTCATTGAATGAATGAGTGAGAATCCTCCATAGAATCCTCTCTAGGATGGAGAAAGTTGCTCACGTTGGCCAGGAGCTTTGATTTCGTAGGAGCCAGTACATTCTGGTGCAATTTCACTGGGCCACGAGCAGTCTTAACAACACATTTATAAATCTCACCAGAAGGTACAGATGCCGAGTTGAATGAGTTCCTCACAGGGGATGATGAGGATCCTGCGTGAGGAGGGAAGACCCGGCCTTGGAAAGGGACTGCCATAGGGCTTGAAAGGAGCAGGTAGAAGGTGTGATTCACCACAGACACTGAGCCAGGACCAAGAGAGAGAGGAGGCAGTCATGCGTAATGGAACTGTCAGTGAGGCTGCTGGCCAGGTGTCTCCTTCTTCTCCCAGACTCCGTGCCCTTAACCTGCCCTTGGCACTCCAGATGAATCAGCAAGTCCCAGCCCCTGGGGTTCATTGCAGCACTTCCCCTGGGGCAGACAAGAGAATTTTGCATGATATTAAGTAACACACCTGGGAGGGCAGGAGGCTCGGAAAGCCAGCAGCAGCCTGGGACAAGGGTCATCCAGAGCCAAGCCTGTGTCTCTGTGTGGAGACCCCAAGCCCAGAAAACAACTGGTGCTGGGAACTTGAGGGTGAGGGGTTCCCAGCCTCAACTGAAATCAGTACCTGGAGTACAAGCAGTTGAAGAAATACAGTTTCAATGCAGTGTACCTTGCTTTAAGCTGCCATTTATAGGAAAACTGAATATCTACCCAGGATAAACAGAGGTTGCATCTCATTTTAAAAGAGGCTGCTCCTTGGGCACGTTGTGTATACATGAGCTCCTCTAATCAACTGGAAATCGTCGCCTTTATAAATATTCACCTTCCACATATTAATCATTTAAAATACGACACTTTCTGATGTATAATCTGCCTTCAAAGACAGATACTTTCATGCATATAGATTCTCATTGGATTCTCAGAGGACCCTATGAAGTATCTATAATGTTCCCCATTGTGTGGATGAGAAAACAGAGGCCTGGAAAGAGTAAGTCACATAGGTCGGCCACGCCTTCAGACCTGAAGCTCTTCCCAGCACATCACGCTGTTCCTGTGACTCTGACAACAGTTCTCAGAGGCTGATACAGAACAAGAGACTAATCTGTGAGGTAGATGAGAAAACTGAGACGCAGTGAAGTAAAGGCTCCAGACAGATTCCCTGACTCGAAACCCAGGCCTGGGAATCAGACAAACCTGGGCTCTCGTCCTAGCTTTACTATTCTCTAGCTTTACTTGGCACATACTTGACCTCTATGGGCCTCGGTTTCCTCATCTATAAAATAAGGATAATACCACCTGTGTCACAGGGATCTGTGAGGGTGAACTGATATATGTTGCTGTGTAGAGCTGTCTCTGACACATAGCTGCTATTCTTACGCCTGCCATTCTTGTTATTTTTACAGTATCTCACACTCCTTCTGTGAAGTATCCACAGGGACATGTGACAGAGTCTCTTCCAGGGACAGGCAAGATGTCACCCTTCCCTCATCTCAGCCTTTCCCTCCCCTCACCACCCTCACCCCTTCCAGAAGGTCACGCCCAGGTTGTTTCTCTCCCAAACCCCAGGAGCCTCCCTACCACCACCAGACCCCACCTCGCGGCTGCCCAGCTGCCTTGGCCAATGATGAATGGCATCCCCATGGCCTTGCTGGCGTGTGGTTACCCTGCCTCTGCCTGCGACAGGGCCCGAGCCTGGACGTGCCTGGCAGGCTGCCAGTGCTTCCTTGGTAGGATGCCCTGCCACTCCCTCCGGCCCCTCTATTCTGGGAGCTGTAATTTAGACAGCCTTCCCCGCCCCAATCGCTATCTGTAGCAGCAGTCACCGTTCCTGAGGGCCCTGCTCACCCCCCACTAGACTGCTTTTTCATAAACAACTCCCAGGCTGCCCTATTATCTTGGGCGCCATGGCTCTGGGGAGGAGGTCCTGCCACCCTGGAGATACAAATGACCTCTCGATCTTGGGTGAAGCCGTCCTGATGTGGGCAGAGGTGGCATGGAACCCTCACCCACGAGAGCCCAATATAGCAGCCCTTAGAACCTGACCCTGAAGTCTGCTGGGTGGGGCGCGGTACAGAAAAGAGAGGAGCCTAACATTATCCCTGTGACACCCTGAGGACTGGGTCAGCCTGGGCCGTGGCCTCCCCACAGGGCCCTGCCTCAGCTAGGCATGCTCAGCCACAAGGTCATGGAAAGGGGGTGGGGGAGTTGATAACAGCAATAAAAGTGATGTTTCTAAAATGCAAATATGATTGTGTCAATCTCTAGTTCCAAATCTTCGGTGATTCTCCATGGCCCTTAGGGATGAAGCTAACAAGGACCCTCCTCCTCTGCCCTTCCTACCACTTCTCTCGCCTCAGGACCTTTGCACGAGCTTCCCTCATTCCTGGACACAGTTCTCCTCTTCATCTAACTCCTACTTATCCTGCAGGGCTTGGCTCAGAAGTCGCTCCTCATGGAACATTTCCCCGACATCACTACACATACACAATTTCCCTGGTCCTCCCTTTGAACTGCAGTGGGTGTCCCTCCCATGTTCACCAGAAACAGGCCCTTGCCTCTGCACCTGTCTGTCTATAAGCTGACTATAAGCACTTCAGGGCAGGACTTCTGTCTGCTCATATTGTTTCTCTAACACCTAGCTCAATCCTGGCATACAGTAGGTGTTCAAGGAAACTTTGTTGAAAGACTGCATGAATAAATAAATGAATGAATCCTCTGCTTCTTCACGATGGATGGGTCTCTTGGAAGGCAGGTGCATATTTGCTACTCTGTGCCCTTCATTTTCCCATAAAACCTCGGCTTCCGTGTTCTCTTTGTCCTTTGCGTATAACCTCAGGCTTGCTGCACTGTCTGTCCATCCTGATCTGGAAAATGCAGTTGCTATGGCCATGGGCCTGCTGGTGGGGAGCCCCAAGGAGCTCTGAGGCTGCACTGTACGACAAGGAGGGCATCCTTGAGTTGACAGGGAGGAGGGCACAGAAGGAGGGAGTCCTCAGGCCATGGATCACTTACAAGGAACAAATCTGTTACTGGGAGACAAGGCTGGTGTGCATGCCCAATGGGCAGATCAAGTTCTTCTTCTGGCAACTTTCTGCTGTGATATAGAGAGATACACTGTGTATTTTGCTTGCTCCAAAGAGGAAATTGCAAAGAATAACCTACAACTACAGCAACAAGGCTAGAGTTAGATTATTCTACCTATTATTCTTACAAATTATTTTATCATTTCTCTCATCCTGCAGTTTCACTTGACTTTGTCCAGATCACCTGGAGGCTGGGAAACTATGGTCACTACAGTTATTTCCATCTCCTGAGAACGTAAGACCTACTCCCAGGAACACAGCCATGGAGCCAAGATCTAGGGCCCAGGCCTTTTAGAGAGAGAACGAGAGAGCAGTGAGGGCTCGGCACCCTGCCTCCCCACTCCTGGAGGCCCCATCATGAGATAGCCAAAGCCAGGCCTAGTCAGGACAAGCAATCTAGTGGCAAAATATACAAAGTGCACTCTCGGGGTGGGTCACATGATCCAGACATGCTTCCATCTCAGGGCCTTTGCACTGGCCGTCCCCTCTGCCTGAATGCTGTTCCCCTCAGATTTCTATATGGCTCACTCCCTCGGGTCTTTGTTTAACTGGTTCCTTTCCAGGCAAGCCTTCCCTGGTCACCCCTTTAAACCAAACTTCCCTCACTCCCACCCCATTTCCCTGCTTTATTTTCCTCTGTAGCACTTAACTGCTATCTGACATCCTGGCTTCATTCTCTTCCTCCCTCCATCCCTTCCTTTCTTCCTTCCTTCTTTCCTTCCACTGTCTGACTCCTTTTCACAGAATGGAAGAAACATGACAATTGTGTTTACAGTTGTATTTCTGATTAGTTCTCTATTGCTGTGTAATAGATTACTCTAAAATTTTAGCAGCTTAAAACGAACGTGTATTATCT
This sequence comes from Pteropus medius, assembly GCF_902729225.1. Classification (NCBI taxonomy): domain Eukaryota; kingdom Metazoa; phylum Chordata; class Mammalia; order Chiroptera; family Pteropodidae; genus Pteropus; species Pteropus medius. The sequence continues at coordinate 4,613,379 of NW_024345479.1, read as the reverse complement.
CCCAGATTTTCTGCGAGCCAGAAATCTTTATGAGGTTACAGTCATCTTAAGGCCTGACTGGAGCTGGGCAGTCCACATTCGAGTTCACTCATGTGGTTGGGGGCAGGCCTGAGGTCTGCACTGGTTGCCGGCTGGAGGCTTCAGTTCCGTGCCTGGGCCTCCCTAGAGGACCATCCACAACATGGCAGCTTGCTTCCCCTGGAGCGAGTGATCCAAAAAGGAGGATGAGCAAGAGAGTGAGAGAGCGCCCAGGACAGAAGCTGCCATCTTTTATAACCTATATTGGAAAAAGATGTATCTTGGCTTCTGCACAATGCCACCTTCACACAGACCCCCCTGGCACAGTGAGGGGACGGTGGGGACTGCACAAAGGTATAGACACCAGATGCAGACAACAAGGCTACCTTTGAGGCTGGCTACTGCAATCCCCAACGCATACCTGGCACAAAGAAGATGCTTAAGAAGTAGCTATTTAATGAAAGGAAGAATGATTTCAGCAGAATGCCTAGTGTGGGCTTCAGTTCAGCCCTGCACACTGCGCACTGCCCCCTGCCCCATCTCTGAAGGATCTTAAACACATTCAGCTTTCCCCAACTCCCTAATTCTCCACCCTGCCCATACATACTCCACCTCTTCCCAGCTGTGTAAAATTGGGCAAGTTCCCAAACTCATCGGCTTATTGTGGGGATTAAAGAAATGAGGGTGTAAGTATCACAGTGTCTGACACACACAAGCTCTCCATAAGTGTAGCCATCATGAGCAGTACTGTGTGTTATTAATACTGGAGGGGAAAATCAAGTATCTCTCTGGAGTCAGGAGTAGTTTTAGAGGCGGACAGAGCCAAGGTGTTGGTGTGAGTTTGTGTATGTGTGTTTCTACATGTTTAGTCTTCTGAGAGCAGTGGCTGAGAGGAGCTGTCCAAGGTCAGCAATGCCTTAGATGGGTCACGTGGTCCAGACACCAGGTTTATCACTTGAGCCAGAGCTGGTCACATGCTGGGGCCTTAGTCACCCAAACTGGCAGGAGAGACTGATGAGCACTTGGGCTGCTGTCCATTTACACTAAGTAGTATGTGTTACACCAGTGGTTCTTAAATATTTTGTAGGGAGGGGAGGAGAGGGTAACTGGTATCCCAGAAACTTCTGAAAGTTTTTGTGAAAAATGCCCATTTGTACATAAACACACACAAAAAGTATATATAATAAGCTCAGGACATTCACAATGGACCATAGCTTCAAAATGCTACCCCTGGACTGAGGCCTCCTGAAAGGCAGTGACTGGAGCTTATGTCTTCAGAACAAATGAATGAATGCATGTATGAAGGAATGAATAAGAACAAAAGAATCAAATAACTGCCAAAAAGGCCAGAATCTTGGAATCTTTGCTGATTAGCAGCACATCTTCTCCCTTTGTATAATTGCCTCCAGAAAACTGGCTGGCTTCAAAAAATTGCATTCAAGTTTTGCATTAACCACGTTATTAATTATATGACCTTGGATTTGTCACCTAACCTATCTCAGCCTCATTTGCCTCATCAGGAAAATAATGTGAATTACAGAGAATGTTTTGTAAGCTACAAAGCCTACTAAAATCACGAGGACTCTTATTTTGATTACACTCTTATTCTGGTGAGTGTATCTGGATTTAGATCAAAGGAATGGAATGTGGTATCAACCTTTCCTCAAGGCCCTTTACTTTCCATCAGCAGATCTGCCTTGGGGTTGAAAAGATTCCTGGGTGGGGCAGTTTGCTCAAAGGAAGGTGAAAACAGACTGAGCTGCCAGGGCTGTCCTTAGTTAGCATATCTACAGTCAGTTGGCCAACTTACCACACAACTGGTGCTGGGATGGCTGGCTCTGCTCTCATTCCAGGCCTAAGGCCACACCGTACACAAGTAGATGGAGAATTCTGCAATCACTCAGGCAACAAATACCTACTGAGCAGCTATCTACGGAGGCGTGGCCCGCAGGAAGCCCGCCCCTTTGATGTGCGCAGGTGCCCCAGTCTGTGCCAAGTGCTGGGGGATACCAGGGGAGCAAACATACTATGGTCCCTATCTTCTTGGAGTTGACAGTTTGATGGGAAGCAGATATTAATCAATCACCCAGAAGTACAAGGTGTAGCAAGATGGGTAATGGGAGATTCTGATCTGGGGGTGGGACAAGTTTCCTTTTAGAAGGGACCAGATGAGCTGAACTCTGAATTCAATGAAAGGTCATGGATGGGATGAAAGTACTCTGGGCAGAGTGTCACGGTGTCAGCAAGTACAAATGGCCTGTGGTAGCACATGCGAAAATCTGAAAGAAGGCTAGTGTGCTTACAACACAGAGTGCAGAGGAGAGGGATGCGAGATGTAACCAGGGACATGAAGCAGAGACTAAATCGCTTTGTTCTCTGTCCTCTTCCCTCCGCTATATTACTCTTCATCCCTGTTGATTATTGAGGGAAGGCAGTGTACGGTTCTGTTAAAAAAAAAAAAAAATTCCACCAAGTAAATTTGAAGATCTAATTGGTTTTATTAAGCAATTCATGAATCAGGCAGCATCCCACCTAGCAACTACAAGGGCATGGAATGCTTATAGGAAGAAGGGTGGGGCAAAGGAGCTATTGACAAAAGAGAAGAAAAGATTATTTTTGGGCTGGGACATCTTTTTGGTGGGAAGGGAAAAGGAAGAGTTTTTTATTATACAGGGTTTTTAACCCTTTCTTTGTGGATGGAGAGGGCCCAGATGACAGATTACCTCAGTGATGCTTAACCAGAAAATTCCTGAGAGATTGATTAAGATTACATTTCTGGGAAAGGTTGAAACTGCAATTAGATCAGGCATGAGGCCATTTTGGGCCTGCGTTTTTCTCTTTAACAACTCTGTCCAGGTAAATCTGTTGTATGGAAAAGGGCTGGGCAGGGAAGGAAAGACACGATAAGGGTGGGGAGAAGGTTGCCTTGGGTTGTCTCCATTAGGGGAGGTGAAGAGGAGAGGGAATGGGCCTGCCAGCACAGCCAAGAACAAGAGTTGGGATGGGACAGGAAGGAGAGTGGTCAGGATGAGGCATCTTCAGGGGATTATGAGCCTCCTCTTTACGGTGGAAGCACCTCAGGTCCCAGCTGCCTTACCTGCTAAAGGACAAGACAGAGTTGCCCTGGTGGTCACAGGCAGAACAGATCTTCTGGTTGTTTCTGTCTGACCCTTTTTGGTAAGGTCTGTTTGTTTGTCTGAGTCCCCTCTCTAGATTATAAGCTCCTTGCAGACAGGGTCTGTGTCTTATTCAATATCATATCTCCCAGTGCCTGATGCAATTAATACTTGTTAAATGAATAAGTGCAAACAAACAAATCGTATCGTAGAGGTGACTTGGAGAACAAGGAGACCGTCCCCAGCTACTGGGGACCCAGCTCTGAAGAACTGAGCCTTGATCTATGTTATTGTCAGATTCTTCCAAGGACCAGGATGAGGGTGGGGCACATTCTGATCCATAAGAAGGGCAACTCAAAACTCAGAAACTTTAAAAGCAAGCCATGTGACGTTCTAGTTAAAAATGTAGCTCTGCAGTGGACGGCCTGGCTTACAGTCCTGCTTCTGCAACTTCCTAGCTCTGCAATCTTGGACATTCCATTCTGCCTCACTCTTTTCATCTTTACATCTCACGTAAAATGGAATGAATCGATACAGGCCTGATGTGAGAATGCAGAGAGCTAAGCCTTTTAGAACACTGCTTGGCTCACAGTAAATGCTCCATCAATGTTAGTGATTGTTACCTAGGAAGGAGACAGAACCTTGGTCCCTAACCCCCAGCACAATAACTTAGACCCAGAGCACCTGACAGCACATCTTGCAGAAATGCCTGAATGGGGACACTCTGATGGCCTCTTCCACTGAGCCTACCCACATCAGTCTCCAGATCAGCCGAAGGCCCTTTGCCTTTGTGAAGACAGAGAAGTGCAGACCTCAACATCTGGGCTGACCACCACTTGCTACACAGTGTCCTTGGGCAAGGCACTTTCTTAATGTCCCCGAGCTTCTGCTTTCTCATTTGTAAAAACGGGATCGCTAAAACCAATCTGCCAGGGTTGTTGTGGGCAATATGTGCCCAGCACCCAGTAGGTCCTTCTTCAGGTGTATGGAACTTGGGCAGATCTGCCCTTCTCTCTCATCCTTGTTCCTTCTTCCCCCTACCCCCCCCCCCCCCCCCACCTTGCAAACTGAGCAGGAGACCAAGTTCCTGGATTCCTGGACTTCTTGCCACTAACACCCAAACCTTGGGCAAGAGTTACACCCTCTGTAAAGACCAGCTCCATCCCTAGCTGCCAGAGTTAGGGTTCACTGGGGCACTCTGTCCTTGTGACCTCAGATGACTCCCCACAGGCTCTCTGCCAGAACATCTAACAGTCCTAAGGTGAACCCCACAGGAGGAGAGGGACTTTTGCAGCCTGAGTGCTGGGCGGGGCCTTAACCTACTGGGGGCTGGGATGGAAGTGGGAGGTGGGATTTGCATTCCATTTCCGGCTCCATCTTTAGGCACTTGGCTGATCATCCAACTTGCTTACTTACTGGCACAAAGAGAGGCGAAAGTTTAAAGAGAGATAGGATTGTGTCCTGAAAATTTGAGTGTAGGGAGAACTAGGAATTTCTACATTTCTACCACAAAGGCACTTTGCATGCAGGTCCTGAGAACTTTGGTATTCCCATCTCTGGAAAGCAGACTTGAGCAGTCAGTAAGAACTCCCTATAGGCGACAACACAAAGCCACCTGTGCTCCCCTTCCCCTGCCTCATCAGTGAATTTGGAAACAAGGCTGAAAGGGCTAATTCCATCGAAAGGTCAGCATTTGAATCTAGTACCTCCTGGGGCTTGTGACCCTGGGCAAGTCATGTGATCTGAGTCTTAATTTCCCTGTTGTAAAATGGGGATAATCATGGAGTGACTCAGTGTGAAGATTAAACTAGGAACACAAATGGAATGCAGAAGGGGACTTGTTTCATTCAACAATAAACGTCTAAGGACTACTGTGTGCCAGGGTCTATATGCTAGGGACATTAATAAATAAGTTGAACTTGGTCCCCATCCTCATGTCGCTTACAGGACAGTAGGGATGGCAGACATTGAGAGGGATAGTGCGGAGTAATAGTTAAGGAAACCAGGTTGGAAACCAAGCTCCACCATTCACCAACTGGGTGACCCTGGGCCAGTTCAACTCTCTGTGCCTTGATTTCCCAACAGTAAAATAGGCCATGCACCCAGGTCATAGAATGGTGAGGATTACATGAATTGACATATGAGAAAATATTTACAGCACCTGCTACGTGCTCTGGCAGCGCACACATGATCAGTGTAATAAAAAGAGCTGCGGGATTTGTAATAAGGCAAGAGATGATATCAAGGCTGAGCTTGCCCAGCAAATGGGAGATGTGTGTTCTTGAGGAAGGAGGTCCCAAGAAAAGAGCAGGGTGTGTTGGAGAGCTGAAAGAATGAGTGAAGAGTGAAGACTGGGGTGGGGTGGGGGGCCTGCATGAGATGAAGTGGAACAGCAAGCCAGTTTCAGGAGTTGGGACACTGTGAGTTATTGTCATGGGTTTTAAGGATCAGGTTGGCAGCTTTAAAGCATTCGTTTCCCTTTGTATATGTGGAAACATGACACACGTGTCCTGTTCATTAATGTACCCCCAGCCCCTGGCACAGGGATTAGGATAATTCCTTGCTGACTCTCACTCCCTCTCTGGTTTCCAGCCCCATGGCTTTCAGATCACTCCGGACTTTTAAATTTGCAGGCTGTCTTCAAGAAGTGGAGCAGGGGAGCCTTAGGAAGGACTGACATTAGTCCCAGGCCTGGGGACACCTATATTCTCCCCACCCACACAGCCCCTTTGGAATCCCATGAGTCAGGTGTGCCTGGGCTTGAATTTGGGAGAGTAATTTCTCCTGAGTGTTGTGAGCATTCAACAATGAGTGCAGGTACTGGGTACAGTGCTGATTTGTAGTATGTTCTCAGTAAATATAAGCTTCACCTCTTTCCTTTCTAAACAGAATACCCTCTCCTCATCACCAGGATGGGAGGGCAGAAAGAGGGTAGAGGAGTGTGGCTGGGAACAAACTCTTAGGAAGCAGAGGAGAAAGTGGGTATTTTATTTACAACACCACTCGCAAAGGGGCAAACTGTTCGGTTCTCAACTCACTGTTTATAGGGTAGGGGAGTGGGAGAGTCATTCCTGGCAATCCGCTGTAACTTGTAACGGGGGAAGGGTTCCAAAGGCCGGGACGGGGCGCTGTGACTCCGCCTGCAGGGCAGAGGGCACCTAGGTACGTGCACGTGGGAGAGAAACAGGAATTGCTCTCCTTGGTCTGGGTTATCCGGTGCCTGCCACAGGGTTTATGGACTAAGAACAGAATGAGAGCCGGAGGTGAGGGTGCATTTCTGCACATCTCAGGGATCAGAGCCCTGGAGGCGGCGACTGAGAGGCCACAGCCCTGGCACTCCTGAGTGCGTGGGCGGGGACTTACGCAGCGCCCGGCAGCTGCTCTAATGAGGGTACCCCCCCCACCCACGCTCCTCCAAAGGGCTGCGCTCCCTGCCCACCCTCCTACCCTTTACCGCGACTCCCGATCCCACCTTCGCTAACGCTCTGGGAGCCTTCGGGACAGCCCGGAGGCGTGGCCCGCGGGAAGCCCGCCCCTTTGATGTGCGCCGGCGCCGCGGTGATTGGACAGTCGCTTGTGACGTGCGAGGACTGCGGTGGGCGCGGGTGCTGCGGCAGCCGCAGCGCCAGCCGCGGCTCGGGCTCCGGCTCCCCGGCATTTAAAGGGGACGCGGCGGCGGGCGGGGGGGGATGGAGGGCAGGTGGAGGGTACGGCCCAGACGCACATCATCCACGGCCCTTCGGGACCGGAGGGACTCGTGAGCCGGACCCCAGAAATCCGGGGGTGGATAAGACACCGCGTCCCCTCCAATTCCCGTAAGCACCCCTGCTCCATCCTGAGCCCAAATACCTCAGCTAGCCCCTCTCCCCACTCTTTACTCTCCAAACTCAGCCGGGACAGACCTCTACCGCCGACGCTCCCGACGTGAGTCCTGGGCTCCCCAAGATACGGGAAGGCTGGGGTCCCAGTATGGAGTGGGGGCAGTGTGGAGTTTGAGGGCGCTCTTTACGTGTGTGTCAGTGGGGGAGTTCCTGGGGCGGAGGAATGAATCCCCTTTCTTTCTCCTGCGCTAGGATTGTGCTGCTCGGATAGCCCTCGGTTCCTGACTCGGAAAAAGCCAAAGAATCGGTGCCCCTTTGCCCACCACTAGTCCCCTCGGCCTCCCGAGCTGCGCACCCCCCCCCCCCCATTGGAGCGAAGCACCGCCAGTTGGGGGTATGCCTGCCTTCCAGCCACCCTAAAATATCTCCCCCATTACACATCGGCAGCTGCCACCTCCCTGCCCAGTGAGGATCCCCTCACAGCGGGACAAACCCAGAGGTGACTCCTGGTCCCAGCTTCCTTGCTGGCACCAGGGCTCCAGGTCATCACCTTCAGCTACTCAGGACTGGAAGCTCACAGCCCAAGGGGTCTCCAGAGCAATAAGGGAAGCTTTAGCTGCAATTTTGCCAAGAGTCACCAGAGCCCCCTAAATTCTAATCTTGATTCTGATACTGTGTGGCCCAGGATGTTACCTTGACCTCTCTGGGCCTCTGTTTTTCCTATTTGCTGCTGGTGGTGAGCAAGGAAGAGATTGGTGAAGCATGGGACTGCTGTCTGGGGGAGGAAAAGAACTCCACCTTAGTGTCCGTATCTAATTTCTAGTGATTGATACAAGGAGACCTGGTCTTGTTACTGTGGTATCTCTGGGGTCCTTGTCCTTCCCCCACCTCCATTCTGTACATTTCCTGTGGGAAGCTGCCCTGAAACTGTAGGCTCTGTCCATCCACTAAGAGGAGAATTTCAAACCCGGGGCCTGATTCCTTCCCTACCCCCAGGGGACCCTCCCGTCCAATCCCACAGATGTCATCCAAGAGCATTTGTGTAAAAGGGGCGGGGGAAGCGGGGAGGAATCTGGTTATCCGGTATGGAATCAGGGAGGCAGACATCACTTTTAGATGGGACTAGTTATAGACTCTGTGCCACTCCGAAGAAACCCTTCTCTCTCTGCTCTAGCCTGCAGGAGAAGCTCAGAGATTCTGTCCCATTTTTCTTTGAGGGACTCTTTTTCGTGACCACGAAACGATTTGATCACTCAGGACAAAGCTGCTAGAGGTGAGTAAGTAACCTCTTTAAACATCACTCTCACGGGACCCAGATTCGAATGGGCTCAAGGTCCCTCCAACTACTGTGGGACTGTGGGGGTAGGGGTGGGATGTCACAGCACAGTCTTCTTAGTTTCCAGGGGAAGAAACCCAGGATGCCTGGCTTTCTGCTCTGGGGACTAAAAGAAACAAGGGCAAATTACCAAATAATAAATGTTTAACTGATTTCCCTAAATACTATTAGTAGTGTATGAGAAAAGTAACTATTTCTTTTGCTATGAGAAATGAGAAGTTTTGAAGATGATTAAAAATCCAAATATTCTACCAAATTAGAAAAAGAAACAAGTGCAGAGTAAGGAGATCCTTTTCTATGGGATGAAAGTCAGTCTCTGGGTGGCTGCTAACCACCCTCTGTATCTTTGTATTAAATCCTGCTTTTCTACGTGCCTGGCGTGTCTGTCCCTATTTGCTTTTACAACGGGGGTGGAATCCCGTGACCCTTCTCCTAGCCCCAGGTGGGACATGTGTTACTACCCAGGATTCTGGAAGACTGGAACTCCTTCCAGATAAGGCCTGGGGACAGCCCGCCAACCCTCCAGCACCTGCCATTCCCTTGTTCCCTGTGCCTCCCAACGGTTCCCATCTCTCCTCTCCCAATCCCCTCCCTCTTTTCCTCACTGACTCATTTGGCCTGACCATATTTCCTAATTCCTAGATTAAAAATACTTAGAGAAAAGGCTGAGACACATCCCATCCCAACTGAGAGTTTATAATATATATGTGGTCAGGGAGTGGGGAGAGATGGAGTATGTCAAGATAGAGGGTGATAGAGCCCCTTTCTCTGTCTGTTCCCTGCTCCTGGGATGTCCCAGTCTCTGTCTTGAGGGCAATGGCTTCTCCCTGCTGTCCTGGCATGGTCTGGGGAGTGTCACCTTGACAAAATCAGAGGGGTTTCCAGTGTCACCCATTTTCACCACCAGAGGGCAGCAGCCCGACCTTTGCGCCTTTCCCTGTCTAGTCTCCTGGCTCTAGTGTCTTTCCAGATCTGTTCCAGCTGCCTCTGCTCTCTTATTGAACCCCAGGATTGCGAGTGTGTATGTGTGTGTGTGGAGGGGGGTGAAGGGAAGCACTAGGAGCTGTGGGTGGTGTCCTTTGTAGCTGTGCTGGTGAAAGCTCCACAAAACCAAACCCTATCCCCAAAGCCACATAGCAAAGTCCAGCAGAAATTGCAGTCCGACTCTCCAGTCTACCGAGGCCCTGAAAGCACCAGGGAAGCCAGTCCCAAATCACCTGTGGTGCTCAGGGGTCTGGGCCCCCCAGCTGTGGTGCAATGAGCCTGGTCATCTGCCTCTTGTGAGGACAGAGGGCAGGCAAGGCTGTGGCCAGTTATTTATGAACCAGGTTCTGCCCCATGGGAACAGCATGGCCACGGGCAAGTTATTTAACCTCTCTGAACCCTTCTCATCTGCTGAATTTAAGGGACTATGATGAGCCGTGAGAGAACATGAGTGAAGGTGATTTGTAAACTATGATGTACTGTACACAGAGGTAATGATCATACTAGAGAAAAGCACTGGTTTCAGACGCAGATCTGGTTTTGAGATCTGTCTCTGCCACTTACGGTGGGTGACCTTTGAGCCAGTCAGTTTACCTTTCTGGGTCTCCAATATATCATCTGTAAACTCTCCAGCATCTTAGTGGATTGCTAAAAGGATGCCTAGCAAGGGCTCCGATCTGTAAGTGCTCTGCCTATCTGAGGGGTTGTTTTTACTGAGTCCCTGGGAATCGTTCCTGGGGCTCAGCAAAGGGGATGAGGCTGGGTCTGGGCACCCTCAAACAGACCTTATATGGTTATCAGGAGCTCTGGACGACAGCTAGAGGCCAACAGAGTCCCTACAGGTGGTGCTCAGGGTGATGTACCAACAATGAGCGGGTGTTTTCCAGTTGCTGGCCTCCGATGCCTGTCTAGGGTAAGTGGGTCCCTCCAGGGGTCTGTTAGGATGAGGCCTCAGCCCCCATGTCCCCATCATAGGGTGGGAAGAACCCTAACCACTCCTTCAGGCTTGCTTCCACTAACGGGGATAGCTCCACTAGGGGCCTCCACTAACTCCTAGAAACTTCCATCCCAGTTGAGGGATCCTGATGCTTTACATCCTCAACTCCAGGGACCTTGGGCCACTGAGAGTCCCAGATGGATGTTGCTAAGACCAGAGGGTGGGTGACTCTAGGATGAGGTCAAAGGGACAGTTCTATTAGGGAGGCAGAGAGCCAGGTTCGAATCTCAACTCTGAAATTATGAGCCTGGACTTCAGTTTCACAAGCTGTGCCAGGCCGTAAACATCATAGGAATATTAGAGAGGGGGAGTTAGGAATACTCCAAAAAGAGGAGTGGCTCTGACCAGACTAATCGGGGTGGGAAGCTGGAGGGAGAAAGGCAGTGCGGTGGATATTCTGAAGCTGTGCATGATCTGTTCACTGCTCCTCTGTCCTGTATAGCTGCTGGCAGCCAGAGGTGGCAGAGAGGCTGCTGAGGGCTTCTGCTATCTCCATGTGCTTGCCTTTCTTTGTGCCCTCACACTTGCCCTGTTGTCGCCATCCTCTCCCATGTTTCCCCTTCAACATGGCTCCGGCTCAAGGTTTCCACTTCCTGGAGCTCCCCACCCACACTCTGTCTTCCTGTCCAGTCTGTCTCTATGTTGCCCCAGCATGACTTCCTCCTAGCCTCCTCCCCCACCGCTACCTCATACCACACACCCCCAATGTCCCCACTACCTGTACCCTCCTCCACTGCCTTTTCAGCCACTGCTGCTCTCTTTCCTTTCCCTTACCTGTCTCCCAGGTATGTCGTGGCCTGGCACGGGAGGCTCCTACCTCCTCAAGCCCCACTGCTTCTGCTGCCCGCTTGCTTCGGACTCTGGCAGGAACCCCACCCGCTGACATGGCCCTCCGGGGGAATTGGCAAGTGACTAGTGATGAGCTGTCAGCGCAGGGCCCTAAAACATCCCAGAAAAACTGAGCGCCAGCCCTGCACCCCTGCCCAGAACAATCTGGCTGGAAGCAGCTCCCGAAGAGCCTTCCTGGGTCTTGTACAGTCAAACTACCTATCTGGTTATTCCAAGAGCTAAAATCCAGTTCTCCAGCCAGTGCAGAGGCCCAGACACCTACCCTCCAGGCCTGAGATCTGGTACTCATTGTCCACATGTTTTGGATGGGTCCAACAAGTCTTCCCTGGAGTCTGTTTTCTTATTGTGCACCACAGTCCACAGCCATCAGTCACCGCCCAGAAGAGGACTGTGGAAGCTGTTCCCGTTGGGCAAATGGGCGGTTTCCCTGACTATGTATGTTAGGGAAGAAGGGAGTGGACAGTCCCCTCCACTCTCCCTTTATCCATACCAACAACTGGGGTCACTGGAGGTCTCTAGAAGGTCTAGTTCAGAAACCTCCACAAAGGGTGACCAGTTGGAAGCTGCTCCTCCCTCTTTTAAGCTGACTCTTGTTAAGTCCCAAAGGCCCCAGATGAGAGTAGCAGAAACAGGTGCCAAGGAAAGCCCTTCTGGGTTCAGAGGAGGTTGGTCCTCTGAGAATAAACTCCAGTGAGTTAACTGAGAAGTAGTGCCAAGGGGGTGGGCAGGGAGCTGGGAGTGGGAGCGGCGTCGGGTACTCCCCCAGCTTAACCAGCCTTGGGTCCTCCTCAGGTCTTGGATGTGCCAGCGCCTCTGGCTGTGGCCCGCTAACCAGCCTCTCCCGGGCCGGCAACCGCCGCGCCCGCTCTCGCTTGCTCCCTCCTCCTCCTGCTGCTCTTCTCCCCCCTGCTCCCAGGACGGCGGGATGGCTGCGCAGGGCGCGCCGCGCTTCCTCCTGACCTTCGACTTTGATGAAACTATCGTGGACGAAAACAGCGACGACTCGATTGTGCGCGCCGCGCCGGGCCAGCGACTGCCCGAGAGCCTGCGTGCCACTTACCGCGAGGGCTTCTACAATGAGTATATGCAGCGCGTTTTCAAGTACCTGGGCGAGCAGGGCGTGCGGCCGCGGGACCTACGCGCTGTCTACGAGGCCATCCCCCTGTCTCCGGGCATGGGCGACCTGCTGCACTTTGTGGCCAAGCAGGGTGCCTGCTTCGAGGTGATTCTCATTTCGGATGCCAACACCTTTGGCGTGGAGAGCGCGCTGCGCGCCGCGGGCCACCTCAGCTTGTTCCGCCGCATCCTCAGCAACCCGTCCGGGCCCGACGCGCGAGGGCTGCTGGCACTGCGGCCCTTCCACACTCACAGCTGCACGCGCTGCCCTGCCAACATGTGCAAGCACAAGGTGCTCAGCGACTACCTGCGTGAGCGGGCCCACGAAGGCGTGCACTTCGAGCGCCTTTTCTACGTGGGCGACGGCGCCAACGACTTCTGCCCCATGGGGCTGCTGGCCGGTGGCGACGTGGCCTTCCCGCGCCGCGGCTATCCCATGCACCGCCTCATCCAGGAGGCGCAGAAAGCCGAGCCCAGCTCCTTCCGAGCCACCGTGGTGCCCTGGGAGACGGCCGCCGACGTGCGCCTCCATCTGCAGCAGGTGCTGAAGAAGTGCTGAGACGGCGGCCTGCAGAGGGCGCTCCGGAGAAGAAGGGAGCGAGGAAGTGGGGGATCGGGAAAGACAACCTAGTTTTATAACTCCCTTTTCCCTTTCGCTTTGGTATGTCCCTCGGGGAATTTCTAGAATTCCGAGCTCGTCCACTTGGAGGCTGGGGGAGGGAGGTCGGAGCCGTCCCTATCTATGCAGTTAACACAGCTCCGCTGCCTCCCCCAGATCCAAGGCAAATAGTCATTCTGGAGTCTGGCCCAGCCGGGGTGGTGCGCTTACCGGGGAAGGCAGCAGCGTTTCCAAAAACCTCGTCCTACTAACTGGGAGGAAGGAGTTCCCTGGCAGGGGAGAGAAGGAACATCTCCCATGGCTTTAACTGCTGCCTGGGGCAGAGTAACCGCCCCTCCCCCAGTCTCGGGTCGGGGAGTCCCAGGGCCTGAAATCATCTCGGTTGTACTGGACACCCCATGGAGAGAAATGATGCTCTCCACCGATGGCCCCAGGCCTAGATCTTGCTTCACCAACTGAGACTCCACACTACACCCCCTTTCTTCTTGTCACCCTCCACCGCCCACCCCGTCAGCATCCCCAAAAGAAAAAAAGCCAGAGGGGACAGTTGCCTCTTGGTGGTGGAACAAGGTAGCACACTGTCCGGCTCAGGTCCAGCCAGCCAGGGACCTCACAGCGTGCCACGGTGTCTCCTCTCACCCCAGCCTTGTCTATGCAGCAAGAGACCAGGGACTTAACCAAAGTCACCCCCGCGGGCTGGGCCCTCTGTGCCCCCCTTCTCCCGTGTGGAACAGAAAGCCATGATGTTTTCAATCAGAGCCAGTGAAACCCTAACCCCTCCTCACTCTTTGGTGTTTTAGAGCTATAAAGCAGGTAAAGGGGGAAGAGGTGACTGAGATCTCTGGCGCCGCAATATCATGGGGGAAGGTGGGGGGGTCTCTGCTCTCAGACAGCCCCACTTAAGTAAGGGCGTGGGTCCCTACTCTTGGCGGAGCACCCAGCTCGAGGAATCAAGATTGAACATATAACACGGCAGACAACAGGCAAAAGAACACGGTGTGGTCAATGGTTGCAGAGGGCATCAGCTCTAGCATAGAGGGCAGGTAATGAGGACCAAGGAGATGGGAGAGATACTGTTGCTGGGGATGGGGCTCAATAATTCGCGGGAGCCTTAGAACTGGAGTGCCTTTCTGTCCATCCTCTCTCTGGCCCCCCAGCCCTGCAGGGTAGTGATCAGGAGGTCATCAGAGTTTCATTCAAAGTTGGCACTTGCAGCTGGAGAACTTACCCTCCATGTAATAGTGGTCCTCTCTGGACAAGATCATCAAATTCCTTGGCTTCCAGTTCTTTCCTGTCTGCAGCAGGTCCCTGGACACCTCTCCCCAGGACCCCTTCCCACCACAATGGAAAGGTGCAGATAGCTCACAGCCAAGAGGTGGGCAGGCCTAGTCCAGTCTTGACCTTGGAGCTGCCTTTAGTCTGGGGCTTGAAGTTCACTCAGGGCAGAGCCTGGGTCAGCAGCCTAGAAACCCTGGGACTATCAGCAGCTGGGTCCCACATAGTTTCCTGGGAAGAATCCAGTCCCCTCCGAGCTGACGCCCTCACACCAGCCATTGGAGTAGCGACGGGTGATGCAGATGATGGTTCCCTCAGAGAAGGAGAGCTCGTCGTCCTTCTGGCGGGTGTATGGATACAGTGTCACCACTGCAGGGCAGGAGGAGAGGAAGCTGTGAGATGTGCCTCCTGTCTCATTATGGAGATGCAGGGGCCCACATACTGGATTCTAGCAAGCATCTAAGGGAGAAGGCTGCAGGGGGTACCTTCTCCCAAGCCCTGGGGACCCCTCCCTAGCTCAGTTAACAATACCAGGCTGGCTGCTCTTTCCAGCTTGGTTCTGGAAGACTCCTGAGTGAACATTTGCTCAGTTTATCAGAATATTGGGGAGGACAATAGGCCCATAATGCCTCTGGGATAGAAGAGTGGGGGGAACCCTGGTGGTGGGATCTGGTGCCCTTCAATCCCAGGAGTCAGGTACCTTTCTCCAAGTAGGAAACGGGGACCCAGCTGGGCTCTTCCAGTCCAAGGCCTGGTGGAGGTGGCAGTTCCAACTCATCTACATCCAGGGGTGGAGGAGGGGGCAGGTCCAGGGGCTGGGGTAGTTCTGGGGCTGGGAGGGAAGGCAGAGAGGCTGCAAGTGTGGCACAGGGAACCCCCTCCCACTCACCCCAGGAAACTTCAGTGTTCAAGAGCAGGGTGCTGGAATCTACCCATTTCATGTAATCTTCCTCCAGCCCTTGCCCATGGCCCTTCCACAATGCCTAGTGCAGAGTAGGTACTCTGTAAACACAACCTTTGGACAGTGTAGGGTAGCCAGAATGGCACTAAGCAAGTGACTGTTGGGCAAGTCAATTAAACCTCTCAGACTCAGCTTTATCTGTTAAATGGGAGTGTGCGGATACTGTTAAGGTTAAGTTTGAGAAAATGGATGAGGAGCTTCGAATTCAGGGCCAGGTTATAAAGCAGGTGCTTAGTTATGTTAGTTCACTTTCTCCACTTCCTCTCTCTCCTGTTACCCCTACCTTGGACGAAACGTTCACTGAGCTGGGCCTAATTTGATTCAAGAGGGTGGGCAGGGGTATGGGAAGGTGAGAGCAACCCCATAGTTGAGCTAGAAGGAGAGGGCGGAGCTCCTTACCGAGAGGGGGCATAGAAAATTCCTCCAGCGGAGGGGGCAGGAGGCAGATATCCGGGGCTGGTAGAGGAGGTGGGGCCATGGAGCTGGGGAGAAGTGGGGGTACTGCCTGCGCCTTGGTCGTGGAGACCCCACCAACACCTTCAGCGCTGCTGAAGACCAGAGAAAGAGGGGCTCGGCTAGGTTAGGCAACATCTCCCCCAACTCAGCATCCCCTGCAGCTGGCTCTGCCCCTTTGATCGATCATAAGCCCCGCTCCTGTGAACCCGAGTCTCTCAATTCCAGTAGACACCGTGACAACTGGCTGGAGGCCCCCCTCAATTTCCCCCCACCACTGCCACCGCCAACTTGAATTTGTGGGGCTCACCCGGCCGAGGTCAGGGAAGAGGCAGAGGAGGCTGCGGACAGTTTGCCGTTGGGCACCACCGGGAGCTGCACCGGCTCGGGGATCCGGGGCGGTCTCCTAGGGATGGAAGGAGGGAGGGGGTGTCGCTGGGGAAGAAGGAGGAGGGGCAGCTGGTGGAGGATGAAGATTGACGCCCAGTGCAGAGGTGAGGGTGAGGGAGTAGTTTCAAGATCGAGTGGGTGGTTTGGTTCGCGGTGAGGTCTCACCCTAGGGTAGCGGAGGTGGGTGCGGCAGGCGCCTTGACGCTCTTTCGAGACAGGGTCCCGGTCCGCGACAGCTGCGTGCTCAGATCCTGCAAGGAGGGGGCAGCTCTGACATTGATGGAGACCTCCCTGTAGCCCCCTTCATCCCAGAGAGGAAATGAGAGAGAAGCAGTCGAGAACCGGGAGGGAGAGCATGGGCAGAGCAAGTTCCTACTTCCACTTCCCAGCCCCCTCTCTCACTCCATCCCACCCCACCCCCTCTTGCTCATTGCCTGGGCTTGAGCGCCAAGTCTGCCGCAGGCCCCACGGAAAACCTCAGAGCACAGACGTGGTCTGAAGGCCACTTCCTCTGCATGGCCTCAACGGCTGAGTGGGCCCGTCATCCTACCCTCCTCCCAAAGCATATTAGTGCCCAGAGTGGAGGTCCCTAACTCTGACAGATCTCAACTCCAGCGCAGGGCTGGGGAAGGCATGGGGAAAGGAAAGGACCATGCCATTTAGAGATGTCCTACCTGTCATTTTATTTTTTTATTTTATTTTTTCCTACCTGTCATGTTAGCAGGCCTGTGGAACTGGCTTTGGAGAGTTCAGGGCAGAGAGGAGCAGAAATTTAGAGGAGAATGTGCAAATAACGAGGTGCAAATCCACATGCAAGGGAGCCCTTCTATGACTGATAGGGTTTCCCCAAGAGTGGGTACACAGAGAATAATGTCCTCTGCTCTAATTCACTAGGGACAAAACGAAGGGACTTGAGCCGAGCCTAAAGAATTTAAGTTGGACAATAGGAAGAACTTACTGGTGGTGAGGCCTGGTGACTGAAGGAGAGAGTGTAGTTTCTACTTTTTGGGGAGAAGACATGTTAAGGATATCGAGCGGTCATTTAGATACAGAGGAGCTTCAATCTGACCTGGAATGTTGGAGTGTGGGGACAGGAATTGACAAAATGGATTAAGGTGTGTGTCCTCTCTCACCTCCTAGAAGGAGATGGGCTGAGAAAATGCCAGTCATGCTTCCCTGTCTTCACCATGTCCCCTTCGAGTGGCTGCATCCCCAACCCTTCTCACCCAACAGCAGCTCTAGGGTGACTTCTCAGTGCAGTGACCTCAAACCTCCAGACAGAGGAAGTCGCTATTCTCATGTGGCTGGGGAGCCATTCTCATGCACACCCTGACAACATCCTCCCTTCCCCCTCTTCCCTTCCGCACACACACCCAGCACCCACAGCTCAAATGTCACTCTCAGCAGATCATCTGACTACAGGGTAAAGGCCAAATCTGGAGGGAGGGGTCATGAAGGCTTTTCACGGAGGAGGAGAGGGCTCCTCCTCTAAGGAAGACTTGGGGAGTAAGGGGACCACTTAGGGTGATGGTTTCAGGGAGTGTAGAAAGAAAAGGGCTGCAGGTTGGGACAAGAACGTGGATGTGGACGAGAACTGGAGGCCTGGAGAGAGAGGAGCCATGAAGAAGAAGAAGAGGGTGTGGAGAAACCTCTCTCTACCTTGATCCCGTGGCCAATGTCGTCCAGGCAGCCGAAGTTGAGGGGTTTCCTGTAGTAGGGAGTGAGAGGAGGTAGGCGCTCGGGGGCGATGATTTTCTGGCCGGGGGGCAGCCGCTGGACAGTGGCTAAGGTGCCAATCTCCCTTCGGGCCACCTTTTCCATATGCATGTTCACCATCTGCACGACAGGGTTTGAAATGACAGTGAGGCGGCCTCTGTACAGCCCCTTCCGCTTATGGGTGGAAGAGGGTAGAGGCTTTGGTGTCAGGGGTAGAGGCCATGGGAGTCAGTGAGGTCCAGAGAAAGAGCGAGTTTTGTCCCCAAGGCCAAACAGCATTTGAAAAGAGAGTTGCCAGGGGAGGATGGAGTCACTTTGGAGTAACTTCCTGGTGGAAGAAAATGAGGGTTATTATTAGCTGAGCAGGAACCAGAGGAAAAGAGAAAATACGGCATCTGTGGGGATGCCAGGAAGAGACTGAAGCACTAGGCTGGCCTGAGAGCAGAGGAGGACAACATGGAAGCGACTGAGAATTGTGGCAGGATCAGCTCTCCCTTTGGGGGGATAAATAAGTAAATTAACTTTTCCTTGGGATGTTCTGTGGAGAAACCTACAGCACTGAGAGCGGGGGCACTCAGGTTGTTAGGGCGAGAGGAAAAGACACACCCCACACTGAACATGGGGGCAATGCACAGGCCAGGCTGATGTGTAACTGGATCTGTGCATGTGGTTTATGGGGCAATGAATTCCTCAGCCAAGGATTCAGGAAGGAAGGAGGAGGGTGTGTATAATAGATAGGCGGGGGACACTGTATAGGGCAGTGCGTTTAGGGCTGAAGAGGACCTTGCCAAGCAAGCACTCTGGGTCTATAACGTTTATTTAGTCACTGTCTGTGTTTAGACGGAAACAGGGTGCCTCTTTCCTGGACTATGCAGCCATCGTGATTGGTAGAGACTGCTTTCTACCATGCAAGGTAGAATTTAGAGAAAGAAAGAGCTCTGCCTTCAGGGAGTTCCTAGTCTGATGGGACAGCAAGGCCCAGCACTGAGACATAGGCACAGAGATAAGCTTGGGAAGTGCCAAGGTTCTGTGGCAGAGTCAGGCATTTGGATGTGGAGAAAAGCAGGAAAGAATTTTTTGCTGGAGAAAATGCCCAAGTGGGGCTGTAGAGTTGGAGGCTGATGCAAGAAGCTTTCCCACACCCCTTACCTGGCCCAGCGTGCTCACACGGGCTTCCACCTGCCGCAAGGCGGCTGCCTGCAGGTCTAACATGCGCAGAGTGTGCCCAGCGAGATTGCCCACCTGGTAGGCCACACTGGCCAGGGCCTGGGTGGTAAAGGACATGGTTTCCTCCAGCGCCTTCCTCTTGTCTGTGGCCTGAAATACAAACAGTCCTGGTCAGATGCCAGCACCTTCCACTGATCCTTGGCTGGGCCAGTGGAATAAGAGAGGGTATAGGGAAGGTGGGGGCTAAATTGGGAGAAAGCAGCAACCCTTAGGTGCTTGAAGTGGTTTCTAAATGAATGATGATATAGTAAGAGGAACTCAGAAGACACCGGGAAAGCGAATCTGCAGCCCTGGGGAACGGGTACAGGAGAAGGAAAAGATACCCCTCCTCAAAAAAGCTGAGGATTGACCACCCTCTTGGGGAATAAAGGTGAATAGTAGAGAGAGGAAGGCAATACTGGCTGGAGATGAGATCTTCTTGAACTTAAAACTAACCAACCAACATCAGGCCCCCATCCCAGATCTTCTAACCAGAACCCCTGGGAGGGCGGCTGATGAGTCTATGCCTTTAAAAACTCCCCCAGGTGGATCTTGTGTTCTTTGGTTTGCCCCAGTCTTCCAGTGGATGTTTGGGAAGCAATGATCTGATCCATTTTATAGATAAGGAAATTGAAGCCCAGAGGAGAGTGACTTCATTCATTCATTCATTCATTCATTCCCTCCAGCTTTCCAGTACGTGGAGAATAAAATCCAAACTTCTAACTATGGCCCGTATAGGACCTCACAAGATTGGATCCTGCTTTTCTCTTCATCCTCACCTCCTACCATTTCACCCTCTCATTTACTCCTCTCCAGTCACACTGGCTGTTGAGTTTCTGTTCCTGATCAAACTAAGATAGTTTGTGCCTTAGAGCCTTTGCATTTGCTGTACTTCTTTCTAGAATCCTTAGTACTAAGTCTCAGCTCCTCAGAGACACCTTCCCTCACCATCCTACAATTTACCCCAGCCCCTTCTGTATTGATTCTCTAACATATTTACCCTGTTTTCTTTTCTTCAAAGCACTTAGTACTACCGGCAATTATTTATCTATTTATTTTATTATCTGTCCTCCACCACATACACACAAACACTAAAATGTAACCACAGCGAGGGCAGAGATTTGTCTGTTTTATTCTGGATCCCATCCTGGGATAGTGCTCCCCACACAGACGATACTTAAGAAATATGCATTTGTGAATTAATTAATGGGTTGAATGCAAACCCAAATACTTGCTGGGCATCTTCCCATTGCATTCTGGGTACTGTGCCAGGGGCCGAGCTGGGTCACACTGCCAGTCAGTGATGGAGGAGTGGGCAGGGAGTGACTGAAGAAAGAAGAGGGTTTTTTTAGTCCCGGATCAGACACCATGGGGGCTGGGGCAAAACTTCTCTGGTCATCTGGTTCCCCAGGCAGCTTCCTCATCTCTGGTCGGGTCATGGTGTTGCTGCCCTCTAGCCTGTACCTTTCTCCAGCAGGGTAAGAAGTAAGTCTAGGGCAAGCCTATGGCAAGGCCAGTGGACTGACAGGCAAGGCTACACCATGGAGTCTCCTTGTTAAGAGCACTCAAGTACTCTTCAAGGCCAGGCAGTGGAGAACAGACCAGAACCTATCAAAGCAAAGTGCTCAGAGAGCCTGGGTGCCTCCCATGTAGTCTGAGCCAGGTTTTAGCCAAAGGGCAAACCCAGACTCTCCTGAGCCACCCCTCTTGTCACTCCTCTCAGGAGTCCCTCCCGCCTTTCTCTTCCGACAGCAGTTAAGAGATGCTCATTTGCATGTAATTTACATTTCATCAGCATATGCAACCAATTGCTTTGAAAAGGCAAAGCAATCAACCCAGAATGTTAAAACCAGAAAAGATAGCAGTTCTTGTTCCAGTTCAAGACCTTCCTTTAATAGGTAAGGAAATGAAAGCCCAGACAAAACAGCGACTACTCCTTTGACCTCCACCCTCCCTGGACTGGCATGTGCAATTCATCACTGAATTTTTCCTATCAGCTCAAATAGGAAAAATATCTACTTGGTCCCAGCTCTGGGAGGCTAGAACCTGGGTGCCTACCAACCCCTGGCCTTGGTCTTGGACCAAAGTTAGGTCTCCAGGTCAAGGGTTTGGGATCCATCTTCAGGGCTGACTGTATATTTGTTATGCAAATTACCCCATGGTAAACTCGATGGACCCTGACAGAGAAATCTGCAGTTGACCCCAGCCTGCCCTCCCCCATTCCCCATGGGTCCCCTGACACCTGGTTGTGGTGGAGGGAGTGGGTGGGGGAGGATGGAGGACCTGGGAACCAGGTTTGGTTAAAGAGAAGTTCTGAGAAGTCATGCAAACTCTTCCTAGGCATTTGCTCCCCAGTCAAAGATCCTCGGAGAGGTGAGGAAAGGTAATTGGTTGTGCGGTCATGTAGTTAGTTTTCTTCATGAAGGAAGCAGGCGTCCAGGAATATCGACCTGTGTTAGAGCTTCTGATGCCCTGGGTGTTTTGTAAGGGCTGCTTCACCTCACTAGAATTGATTGTTGTTATGTCTGTGTCTCTCATCCTTCTGATGAATGATGATCATAATAATAAGAATAATAATGATAATAACTGCCATTTATCCTGGCCTCCTTAAGGGGCAGACACTGCGTTAAATGCTTTAATACGTTGTCACATTTAACCCTGTGACCACCGTAAAGGAAGCTATAAGGAAAATTTGCCACAGGACCGATAGTTGGTAGGTGCTGGGGTTGAAAACTGGACTCAGGTATTTGTGCCCTCAAATCCTGTGAGCATACTGTGCGCAAATGAGAACCCACCCAAAAGTACTTTGACATGTGCAGAAGTTACTGAAGGAATGGGAGGACTGCTTTCATCCTTATCGACAGAAGGAGTGCACCTGCCAATATTATGAGAACAGAGCTGGTTTACGAGCCATGTTTCATCTCATGTACAAGTTGGTCATTCAACAACTGCACAGACAGAAATTATACCCTGGGTAGCGTTTTCAGCTAGAGGTTTGGTGGGTGGGCTCTGGAGTCAGAGTGACAGATTCAAATCCACATTCTGCCACAAGCATGGCTGACCTTCGAAGAGTGAGTACTCTGCCTTGATAGGCTTCAGGTCTGTTCTCCACTGACTGGCTTTCTTAACCTCAGCCTCCAGGCCATGAAGTGGGAGTGGTTCTCACCTCACAGGACTGGGGTAAGGACTAAAGGAGGCAATGCAAAGTAAGGGTGCAGAGCATTTTAACTGTTATTATCAATGACTCTCTTTAATCTGCCATTTTCCCCGTGAGCACCTACCTGCTCCTTTTATTATTATTTTTTTCAACACTCTTACTGATCTGCGAGGTCCCTGTGCCTCTTCCCACAATTTGGTTAGAATAGGTTAGAAAAATGAAGTTTTACCCAAGGATAACAGGGTTAGTCTGTAGCTCTTAAGGAAGCGGCGAAAACTGAGGACAGAGAGTCATATAGCACGGCAGGGAGGCAGGGGAGACGACAGGGCTTGGCTTTAGAAGTCAGGAGGCCTGAGCTGACAGCCAGCTCTACTGTTTCCAGGCTGTGTGACCTTGGGCAAGTCACCTCGCCTCCCTGCGCTGCTGTTTCCTCACCTATGAAATAGGAATACTAATATTTGTCGCACGAGGTGGTTATGAGGATCGATGAAACGACAGAGGTGCTCAGTCATTAAGTTTTTCTTGTCCCTCTTCCCTTGATCCGGGAATCTACCTGCTCAGCTGAGACAACCACATAATTTAGAAAACTGTTCTAAAATGCCGCTATCTCTGTCTTTGGCTGGTAGCCTGCCCCCGGCAGTCACGTTGTCCATCCCCCGGCCTCTGCGTCAGACCCCCTCTCTTTAACCCAGCCTAGTCTGACATATTTTCAGTCTCCTCTCTTTCACTGGTTCACCTCGAGTTCATTACAATGTTTGGGAAGTTCTTCTGAAGTCTCACCTAGAGCCAGTCTGAAAATGGAACGATGGCAACAAAATTAGTGTGAGGACAAGTCTTTGGGCCCCGGGGATTGAAGTGCGAGGCTGGGAAGGAGATGAACCTAGGGTGAGACCTGATAACAGGATAGAATAGCACTGCCTGCCCAAACATCTCTGCGGCTTCGGAAGAGAGAAGGGGCACAGTCGGGGCTTGGGTAGCTTGAGATCAGGGTTGAAGTTCAGGGGACTGGGTTGAAGCCAAGGCCTGGAGCAGGAGGATTTCTCTGTCAAAACCCAGGACAAGAACCTGTCAAGATGCCTTCCGCGGTCTTGCCCCGGGGGTGGACCGGGGGCCCCCTGGAGGGGCCAGAGTGTCAGCGGCCTGTGCCCACTCTGCTTACCTGCACATAGTTGTCCTCACAATAATCGGCGACTCGCAACAGGGCGCTGTGGTTGCCCCGCAGAGCCTCCCGGCCCGTGGGTATCTCAAACTCCTGCAGCTGCTGCAGCTCCGCCATTGCCCCCAGCTTCTGACAGGCTCCCCTGGGAGGCGCTGATTTTGTGCCTCACCCTGCCCTTGATTGGTTGCTCTGCCTTCCCTCCCTCTCATTGCTTTTGGTTTCCTCTTCGTGAGAGACCCAAACCTGCTTGCAAAGGGCAGACATGCTCATTCCGGGACAAGAGGAAGTCAGTCCTTGCTCCCTGGGCCCATGCCTCTCTGTCTCCTGCCCAGAGGAAGGGGAAAGCCAGTGGCCCCTTTGGGGGCCCGGCCCCGCAATCCCTCCCAGCAGAGGAAGCCAAGGTCGGGGCAGCTGTGATTGCTCCCTGGGCCTGGGAGAGGCTGTTTGGGGATGGGTGGGGTGGGAGACTGCGGAGGAAGGGGCTGGCCCGCTCTGAAGTGGGAGGTGGAGATAGATTTTCCACTCATGGAAGGGGAGGAAAGGGCAGAGGGTGGGGGCTTCCTTGGGAAGCCCAGGGATGAGTCACCAAGGGACAGGAGAGTGGAGGGTGGAGAGGATATGGGGACCAGTCATGCTGAGGGGCCATGTAGTGGCAGAGCAGCAACAATGGAAAACAGACAATGCAGCAGCAAGAGGAATCAGGCTGTACACCACGAAGATACAGCCAGAGGTCCCCTGAGAAGTGTTATCAAGCCTTTGAAGGGTTCCATGTGATGAAGATCTCATGTGCATGCTCTGTGCCTGATGGAGACCAGACGTTGTGAAATGGATCAAATGTAGTGAGGGACTCAGACTAGACAATAGGAAGGACTTGGCTTTGAGAAGCACCAGGTTCAATTTTCAGATGAACTGGTCAGGTTTAGGAAGCAGCGGTGGATAAATAGAGCACTAAGCCGGCCTCAGGAGGTAAGTGCTCTATTTCCTGCATTAACAGGGGAGCTGGACTAGATGACCTCCAGGATCCTGTCCCAATCTCAAATGCTTAGAGTCCACAGCTGTGAGTGGGACTCGATCCTGGAGCAGGGGGAGTTAGGATGGACTCTAGGCCTCCTTCCTGCCCCTCCCGCCACCTAGGCTGTGACTCTAGAGGCAGGAAAAAAAGAAGATCACTCACTGACCGTATTGGTCCCTTAATATCTGCTTTTCAAGAGGGTATTTTTGTTATTGGATAGGCTTCAGCCTGAGCAGGAGCTCAGTGTCTGTCATCTCGGGTGGTCCTGGGAGGAGACCCAGAGAAAGATCAGGATATGGGTCCTATTCTGGGGATAGGCTGAGGGAGACCTATGCCCAGGGCTCAGAGAGAGGCATGGAGGCAAAGAAGCATGGACACAAGTGTTCGAGGTAGCCATGGGCCCAAGTGCTAACTGGCACAATCTCTTATGTAGATACATTTTTATCGAATGAGTGAATGAAGAGAGAGCCAGGAGAAACTCGTAAGGTGAAATTATGGGGCTCCAGCGGGGGACACAAAGGCTTCTTGGGTGATGGAAGTTAGGAGCTGATCTAGGACTTGCTTCATTGGGATGAACCGCCTCAGCACAGGCTCAGCGGTAGGGGAGGGGAGAGCTTGGAAGAGAAGGTGGGGGAGGAAACCATTAAGGCTAGAGGGTGAGAACTGGGGAAATAGGCTCTAAGCCAGAGGGGTCAGTAAAGGAGTGGGGCTCACGCAGGGGGAAGGGTGTCT
This sequence comes from Pteropus medius, assembly GCF_902729225.1. Lineage (NCBI taxonomy): Eukaryota > Metazoa > Chordata > Mammalia > Chiroptera > Pteropodidae > Pteropus > Pteropus medius. Next base: position 4,588,462 of record NW_024345479.1, on the reverse strand, counting down.
GCTCTGGTGGCAGTGAGGGTTTGGAGGCTCAAGCTGATGGAGGGGCTTAGAACCATGAGCCTGTGATCAGCTTAGGCCTCAGAGATTTGGGCTTCCGGGCCATCTGCTTTATCCAAAGACTTTCAGCTGATGAGGAGCTGGGACGCTCAAACACCATCTTGACTGGTCGGGGACAAGTGACTTGAAGTGCACGCTTTTTCTCGGCAGGTGAGAGGGGCTGAGGTTGTCCTGGGCTGGAATATAGTCTTAGAATTATTGAGATTAGGCACCAGACAGGACTTCCTGATAACTGTGTAGTGATGATGGTGATGATGATAGATGTCTTCAGTGTTCATTATGTGCCAGGTAGTGTATTAAAATATTTTATATGCATTATTTTTTAGTGCTCACAGTAATCGTATAAAGTAGGTACTACTATTATACCCATTTTACAGTTGGGGAAACTAAGACTCAAGGAGGTTAAGTGACTTGCCTAAGGCCACACATCTTGGAAACAGCAAAGCTGGGATCAGAGTTGGCATCTGTCAGCTTCCAAAGCCCTTCTCTAAACCACTAGGGTACACTCTCCCCTGACAGGAGCTGGAGTTTCCTGAAAACTTCTACCTGAGTTGTATGTGGGACAATAATTTTGCTTCCCAAATCTTCCTCACTGAAAGAAACTCCTTTTCCCTCCTCCAAGCTCTGATTCCTGTTTCCTCCATAGACAGGTCTTTATCTGAGGGCAGAGGTTGTGCCTCTCCCATCAAACTGGGAGTGTCCTCTCCTCCTGAGCTTAGACTGGAAAACAAACAATGCAGCAGCAAGACTCAGCTTAGACTCAGGATGAAGGGAGGGTGGGAGGATGCGGAGAACATATGGTGAGCAATGAGGGGCATGAACTGAGGGACACGGCAGGAAAGAAGGTAGAAGTTGAGACGTGGAGAGTGCAGAGGAGGGAGCTGGAAGAGCCCAGGAGATTTGCAATTTCATCTACGGAATCCTTTCCAGGACAAGGTCTCTCTAGTGCAAGATGGCCCAGGAGCTCAGCGAGAAGGACCTATTGAAGATGGAGGTAGAGCAGCTGAAGAAGGAAGTGAAGAACCCAAGAGCCCTGGTGAGCTTCCTCTTTCCTTCCTTACCCCTTCCTGTTCCTCATGGAGTTGGGAAAGACAATGGGGTAGTAGAAGGAGCAGGACGTGCCCTTGGGTTGGGGTAGGATGTGGAAAGAGGCTAGGGTTTGACCCCATGGAAATGCATGGGAGAGAACCTCAGAGCCTGGAGGGATCAGGGGTTTCCAGCCCTGTTTCTGGGCTGGGCCTGGCCCAGTGTCCCTCACAGGTATGAGTCAGGCTTTGTGGTTCTGGGCAAGGAACTCGCGTTCCTCTCACACCTGCCTTCCCTTTCATCTTTCTCCTCTCTGGCCACTGTCTCCATCCTGTTCAGAAGCCTGTTTTCTTGGGGCTGACCAAGTCATAGATCCTGAGCAACAAACAAGGGCCAGAACCATATTTTGCTTTCTCACAGATCTCTAAGACGGGAAAAGAAATCAAGGATTATGTGGAGGCAGAAGCAGGAAATGACCCTCTTCTCAAAGGCATCCCTGAGGACAAGAATCCCTTCAAGGAGAAAGGCACTTGTATGATAAGCTGATGACACTGGAGCCCTTCACCCTGAATGTCTGTCCCTCCTTAGCCCCACTCCTCACCCAGAACCAAGTGTCCTGGGACACCCAAGGCACCAAGGAATTTCCACCTTCTCTTAAGTCACAGAATGAGTAAAGATATCTGGCTGCATGCGTTGTGAATCCATTTCCCAACCCCACTTTCAATTCTTTTCTCCCATGATCTCCTCTCCCTACTGGGTACCTGTTGATCCTGCTTGGAAACCTTCTGATCCTCCCTAGGTTGGCAGTTGGCCCCATGAGTGGTGGGTTCTGAAGAGCCTGCAATACCCTGAGGCCCCAGAGGGCAGGCCTTGGGAGACATTTACTCCTCCTTAGGGACCGCCCCCTCGCCCCCACCCCGCCACCATTTCCCCCCCTCTACTCTCTTCCTAGGAAGCAGCATTTCCATCAGAGTAGTTTAGGTTGAGAGCTGGAGGCGGGAGGTCGTTTTTTCCCCATCTCATGTCCGATCTTGTGGTCTTCCTCACCCCAGACGGCCTGATAACAAGAGTTTGTAAGGTCGTGATTTATTTAATATGATTGAGGGTCTGTTGTGTACCGGGGACCAGAGATAGAAGGGTAAATAAAACTAACGTGGCTCCTATTTTCATGGCATTTAGCAAGAGAAGACATGGAACAGTTTACAGTTAAGTCCGTGTCACTATGGGGAAAGGTAAGTCAGGGGTGGTGTAGACACACACAGCAAGTGTAGACATTCAGGGCAATGAACAAGGTCAATGTGAACTATTATTGCAGGCCAGTGGGGGCAAAGGCAGAACAGGAAGTGGTAAAACGTGAGGCTGGAAAGGGAGAGGGGTCAAGTGTTAAAGGACTTTGTTCCAAACTCAGGTAAGAACTTTCTTCTTCGCCCTTAGGACAACAGAAAGCTTAGGAAGGTATTTAAGTAGCCAAGGGACAGGCTTTGATTAGCAGAAGGGAGGCTGGATCTGACTAAGGGCTGGGGGTACAATGAGGGAGAGACTGATTCTTGGGCCTTGTTAGCAGGGCAATTACTACCTAGAGGAGCCACAGGCAGACACTCATGATACAATGCATTCAGTGCAATATCAGAAAGGTCTGTAGGATATGATGGGAACCCATAGGAGGGCTACCTAATCCATATGAATGGGTGTGTTGCACGAAGTCCTGAGCTGAGTCCTAAAGTGTTAAGTTGTAAATGGGTGGATGGATGGTAAATCTGGTCAAAAGCATAGTACAAAGCAGATGCATAGATATAAGAAGGGGAAAAAAAGGAACCAGGTTTGAAAGCAAACATCCATCAGATTGGACTTGTTGGAATGTCAAGAGATAGGCCTAGATCCTTAAGATTTACTGCTGGAGGGGTGGGGTTGGGGGTGACCAGAGAGGTCTAATTTTCTGTTCTAAACAAACTTATCTTCTGGGAGTGAGTTGATAATGTTTTCATTTGGAAGAAAATTGGCTTTTGGTAAGATCAAAAGGGGAAAGTGGAGGCAGAGGGACAATTAAGAAGATGATTATCGGATCAGGGGAGAGGTGGATTAAAGCAGTGGCCATAAGTCTTGAGAGGGAGATAGGGGTGAAGAGTTCTTTGGGAAATAAAGTTTTCAGATCTTGACATTTCATGGAATTGTCAAGGATGAAGTCCAAGTTGATGGCTTGGGAGATTACTAGGTAAGATTGGAAGCCAAGTATCTGAAAACGAAACTAATACAGTGATAACACAGCTACAAACTCACTCAGCCTCCTCTCCCCAGAGGGCCACAGCCCAAGGGCAGGTCCTGCTCCTACCAGTGAGATCATAGGCCACTGGTCAGTATCCAGGATTTCCCAAAGTGTCCACTCCTTTCCCAACTCCGTCCAGACCCCACTTCTGCAACCTAGAATAAATTCAGCCGCCCCCAATATACTGCACTCAAAAGAAGGAAAAGAAGAATGAGAAAAAGAAAACGTTTATTATTTTTTTAAATTTTTATTATTATTTATGCCTACAGCACCTGGTGTTCCTCCTAGGTGGTCTCCCAACCGAGTACTAACCAGGCCTAATTCTGCTTAGCTTCCGAGATCAGACATGGGGCTCGTTCAGGGAGGCATGGCCAGAGACCAATGACTGGGTATGAATCCATGAGCTTCCATGTGTAAAACAGACTTGCTAACTGCTACACTATGGAACCACGTCCAGAAAACATTTAAATACAATAATTCTTATTTTTTTCAATGGGGAAGGGTAAATATGCCATATGACTCCAGCAGTAAGAAAGAAAAAACAGATGGGGGCTACAGTCGCAGGGGTATGAGCCACGTGGCCATGTCTTCCTTCTTTCATCCACCAGTCCTTGTTCTTCTCCCTTCAGGTAGAATCTCACTGGCTGAAGTATTTAGTCCAAAGGAGTGAATCCAACCTTTATTCCTAAGGAGTTTGAACCCTTGGCAGGGCTCTGAGTAAGATAGCAGTTTCTTCTGTTCACCTTTACTCAGGGCATGACACCCCAGGTGTTCTCCTGGGTCCTCCCATACCCTTCCTGGCCACCTCAAAGTATAATCACAATCATAGGACCCCTGAGCCTCGAGGTCAGTCATGGGCCCAACACTCTGACCCCCCTTTTCTGTCTGTTTTCCTAGTGCCAGAAGGAGCCTTAAATGGCCGAAGGGCAATCTCATTTTCCACTTCAAAGGAATTATAATTTCGTGCCCTGGTGGCAGCATTCCTTCCTTGCCTGCTCGAAACTTCACATTAGCAAGTTGAGAAGATGAGAGAGATCATTCTGAGAGCAGGTCACTGATGTGATCTAAGCTGTCCATCCCTACTTCTATCCCATTCTTGAGTTGTTTTTTTTTTTTAGCCTGAAAGAAAAGCACTGTGTGTTGTTTCTGGTTCAGTTCAGAGCACATCCAGCAGCCCTCTGACCGTACTTCATCTTTGCAAAGCGGTGTCTCCTAGATGGCACCAAACTGAGATTTTACCAGGCCAGTCCAAAGCCATCAGTTTCCAGTTGCTGGACACATGGTGAGATCAGCAAATCCTGTCTACATTAGTCCCTTGCCTTACTTTATTAAAAATTCAGTGGTTACATTTCTAAATAATTTTAGATTTACGGAAGAGTTGCAAAGATAGTACAGGGTTCCTATATGCCTTTCACCCATTAGCTTCTCCTATTGTTAACATCTTACATAATCATGATACTTTTACTAAAACTACAAAAATTAACATTGGTACAATACTATTAACTAAGCTCCAGACTTTATCTGGATTTCTCTAGTTTTTCTACTAGTGTCATTTTTCTGTTCCAGGATTCATATTACACCTAGTGTCTAATTATTTTCAGTGGGAAGAACTCTGGGTTGGAGATAGTATGATCTAGGATACCATGGCCATCTAGAAGACATTCCATAGGTCCACAGATGGCGGTGTTGGCAGGGACATGACAGGCAAGGAATACAAATCCAATTTCTGAATAAGTGCCTATGGCTACACTGTCTGATCCTTCCACTGACCTGACACTAGAGAACTATCTGTTTGCCTGGAGGTCTGGTGTTATATGAGAAGTTCAGGGTTGTCGCCATTGCTGGCCCATGAGTGGAGTTGCATTGCCTTGATGACGGAGAAGCTCATGCTGTTCCACTGGTGTATAAGCTCTATTCCTGACTCTCTGGCTGCTTTGTTTCATGAGCCGTACCTAGTCAGCCCCGTGGGGAATAAAGAGCTTCTGTGGGGTGACTTCTGGTAAACCTGTTCGTGACACTTGAATATTTTTAGTCTCTGAGCTCACCCTAAGGGAGCCAGCCATATAGCTCTCTCCAGATACCCTTGTCTTCTGTCCTTCCATTGTGTCCTAAGACCTGGTCCTCTGACCAGAACCTTAATTGCTTCCCAGGAACGAGATAGGAAGGAATTCCTTTCCCCAAACAACTTCCAGTGCCATCCTTTAGAAGGGCAATTCCCAGAGATAGGGGAACCACTGGAACCCAGACGCTCAGATGTGATTAGGAACGGAATTGGGAAAGTGCGATAAGAAGGGAGGAGAGGTGACAGATTGGAGGGATAATTGCAAAGTAAACTTTTTAGGGTTTAGAGATTGATTGGATGTTGGAGGATGGCCAGGAAACTTCAAGGACGACCTCAAGTTTCTTTCTGGGGTGACTGAGCGAATGGTGGTGTCATCATCTGGAAAGCCCTCCCCACCAGATGACTCTAGGTGATTCCCCTAGGCTTCTCCTCCTTCCCTTTTTGTCCTGTTGAGAGTTGCTGAGAGGTGGACATTGATACTACAAAAGTAGGTGACGCTGCTCAAGATGGCTGCACGGATCGAAATGAGAAAAGGCTAAAAATGGAACTTGGAGAACATCAGCACCTCAGGCTGGGGTGGAGGAAGAAGAGCCATGAAAAGGGCCAAGGAGGGAGGGTCAGAGGTGTGAGGACACCAGACAGAGAAATTTTGATGATCCTGAGCAATAAAATGATACCAAGCCAGGAAAACAGAGGAAGAAAGCGGGAATGCTCTTGGACTCCTGATTTTCTGGTCAATCAACATCGAGCCGAGCAATTCTCGAGGTTCAAATCCTATATTCCCTTCTTTCCACATTCACATTCTCTGAAGATTCCTAGGATGGGATTCCCAGGCCTTCGAAAAAGGGGAGGTGAGGAGGGGAACAGTTGACTGTTAATTCAGGGTTCAGCTCCTGAAGCTGGCCAAACTCAGAATCCTTCCTAGTGATCTGACAGTGCAGCCCCACCCACCTTTGATGCCTTTGGTATCTCGTACTTGCAGCCTGGAGGGATGGGTTCTTGTCTGCGGTAAGCAGAGGTTATTAACCAACCATGACCTCAGGTCCTCTAAGAAAGTTAGAGCCTGCTGCCCCACTCTACCTGAGTAAGACCTGGGGACCAGACCAGCTTTATGTGCTGTCACACAGGGCCTCCTGCTTAGAAGGACTCTGTGCTTGGTTTAACACTCTGCTGTTGCTGTCTTGGAATTCTTAATAATATCTTGAACGGGGACCACACATTTTCATTTCGTACTGGATCCCACCTATTCTGTATTTGGCCCTGTGTAAAGAGACAGAGGCCTGGGCCTGGTGGAGGAGGTAGGACGCTTATCCAGGAGTAGAGTTTAAGGTGGTTCAAAATAGCACCCAAACCATTCTACACCCAGCTTCTAACTCTCTACCATTTCTGAGGGTTAGAAGCTGGGGTAGGGGAGGTGACTCTAGGGTCCCCTTGTCCTTCTAATTTTCCTCTACCAGACCACAGAAATGGGTGAAGTGGGTGCATCAGAGCTGAGAAAACAGAAACCAAGGAAGCCAGTAGGGGAGAGAGAGAGAGGCAAAGAAGTTCAGTGGACCAGCCTCTCCCTGCCCACTCCCCCATCTCATCTAATCGATGCAAATTCTTAAAGATTTTATCTTCTACATCTCTCACATGTTCATCTGTTTATCCCTTTGTTCCCTCTGCCAAACGCTTAGTTAAAGACTCATCACCTCTCACTCCATGATTCAACAGCCTCTTGTGGAGCAACCCTGCCCTCCTCCAGCCCATACTCCACTTGGCTGTTAGTATATTCTCTGTGGCTCTCTTGCTTAAATTCTTCTTGATACTCCATCTCTGTCAGACCAAGTAAAGATTTCTGGGTTTAGTACCAAGGCCCTTCCCACACCCATGGGGCCCTACTTATCTCTGGGGCCTCAGCTTTCCCCACTGCTCACCTCCCCTGCCCCTATGACTCCAGTTGAAACACTTTATCATGCTACCCCTTCTTTAGCTAGCTAATTCACATAGAGTCACAACTAGGTTTAAGCATCACTTCTAGTAAGCTTTCCCTGACTCTCCTTTGTGAGTGAATGACTAGGTCATTCAAAATTAGGTGGATTAGAATTCAAGAATTATTAAAGGGTATACAGTGAACAATGCCTTCCTCCTTTTCTCCCCCTAGTTTCCTCCCTGGAGAAACCAATGTTATCCGTTTCTCACGTAACCGTTCAGAGATGTTTTATGTATATACAAACCAATACATATAAATGTTCTCTCCCTTTTTACATGAATGGTAGCCCTCTCAGGCCATTCTGAGCTTTTGTCTGGATTTCTTGTTTTAATCTTACCTAGCTGGATTTCACTTACCTATGTGTCCACATATACTCCTGAGCCTATTGCTTGTCATTTTACAATCTAATTTAGTCTTCAATTTATCAGTCAGGAGTTCAAGCTCCCTAAGGGCAAAAGTCAAGTCTTTTATTTATTTCCAGCACCTAGAACACGGTAGATGCTCAACAAATGGGTGTTAAATGACTGCGTGTTCTATCATTTACAGGCTTACCATGTGCCAGGCATTGTGATAAGTGTCGTATATGCATTATCTCACATAGAAATTAATAAACAAAGAAGATAATGAATGGACAACCTTGGGAATCTAACATAGAGAAGAGGCCAGACTAAACACAGACTAACTAAATACAGTGGTCCTGGCATTCTGCCCTCTGCTGGTGACTCTGGTCAGTAACAACATACTGCAGGCACCACTTTCTGGAAAATGCTGTCCTTGGGGGCCCTTCACTGGAATAAAACCATTGGAAGGATCTCCTCAGACTGAGGATGTTGAGGAGTTGGAGAGAGAGGTTCTCCCTTGGAAGAGAAGGAAATGCGGAGGGGGTTTCAGAGAAGCTGAGCTAGGAGAGGAAGGACAGGGGAGATGGTGGTGACCACCTAAGTGTTTTACTAACTGGCTTAAGAACAATTAGTGAGTTATGAAATCAGTTTGGAGATTGTGACCAATTTTTAAAAAATAAAAACCCAAATATCAGAGTGTGTTTTTACATGTAGTAAAGGTGAATGTTGTTTCTTAAACTTTTGTTTCAGTTCTGTGTATGTGTACTGGTTTGTGATGTAAAACAGATGTACCGAGGGTCTTGGCAGAAGCAAAAACAAAAACAAAAACAAAACAAAAAATGGCAGCCACTGGAGAAATGATGAGAAAGGTCCTAGTGAGCCAAGTCCTGAGTGAGAACGAGGATTCACAGCAGAATCAAACTTCAGAGCAGAAAGAAGGCCACTTTTGTGGATTCCAAGTCCCATGTCAGTGCAGAAAACTTCCACAATGACAAAGACCTTGGAACACCCCAGGAGACTTCAAGGCGTCAGACACTCAGAATTTCTCAAGTCTGTTCCGTTGATGGATGGCTCAAATTGTTAGAAAGTTCTTCCTGTTCACCTCTCTAACTTCCGTCCATGAATTCTCATTCTCTGCCTCTGTTGCAACCCTCTAAGTTTGTATTCTTCCCCATGTAAGCATGTGTTCTTTTCTCAATTATCTGAGCTTCTTTAGTCTTCACTATTCTGGTTGTCTTTCTAGTAGTCACCATTGCTGGGCCTATCGTGAATCAGATGCAGAGAAAAGGACTTTTTGATTACTATTTTACCAGTTCTTGTAACACTGCTATGCAAAAAGCACCATTGTCCTTTTGCAGATAAGGCTCAGAATATTTATTTTTAATTTTTTCCAACTGTATCGAGATATAATTGACATATAACATTGTATCAATGTAAGATGTACAATGTAATGATTTGATCTATACATATGGCAAAATGATTACCACTATAAATTTACACATCTATCATCTCAAGTTATTACAATTTCGGAACATTTAAATTGCTTACCTAAATGCCCTCAGCCAGTTAATGGCAGGATGAAATTTATCAATGTCTTTGGTGACCCTGGAATTGAACCTGATCCTTCAAATGCTGATCGGCTGGCTCAGAGTTAAAGGATCTTTATCCTGAGTCCTCCTCTGTGGACAAATTTGATTTCCTCATCTGTGATCAGGGCAGAAACATGTCTTTAGATAGGCACATTTTGACTTTTTAAATTGAGAAATATAGTACACATTTGGAATAGTGCATATAACATAACATGTATTTTAACAAATTTTTATAAATTAAGCAACCTATGTAACCTCTATCCGGGACAAGAAATATAGAATATACCCCCAGAAGACTACTGAGGACTCTCTCTCTTCCCAAAAGATTTTTGGGATATTCACTTACATGTGAATTATTTATCTGTTTCGCTTAATAGTTTTACCAGCTAAATTTGCAGCTCTAAATAATAGTTAAGTTTTGCCTGTTTAGGAACTCTATATAAATGAAATTATATTATGTATTCTTTTGCTCAATACTACTTTTTAAAAAAGATTCATCCATTTAATTGCATGTAGTTGTTCTTTTGTTACCGTATAGCAGGGGTTCCCACCCTCAGGCCGCAGACCGTCACTGGTCCACAGCCTGTTAGGAACTGGGCTGCACAGCAGGAGCGAGTGGCAGGCAAGCAAGTGAAACTTCATCTGTGTTTGTAGCCGCTCCCCAGCGCTAGCACCACCGCCTCAGCTCCACCTCAGATCATCGGGCGTTAGACTTTCATAGGAGCACTGGTCCCTGGTGCCAAAAATGTTGGAGATTGCTGCTGTATAGTATTCCATCGTGTAGCCTTACTGAAATTATTTATCCATTTTACTGTGATGGGCATTTGAGTTCCTTCCTGTTTTTGGCTATTATGTTGCCAAAAATACTCTTATACATGTCTCTAAGTACACAAATGCTCACATTTCCGTGTGTGCATGTACGAAAGTGAAATTGCTAGATCACAAGGTATGAGTATCTTTAATTTTAGTAGCTAATATCAACCTGTTTCCCACCAATTTACACTCCCATGAGAGTTTATATTATTCTATAGTCATGCTAACATTCAGCATTGTCATTCTGGTGAGTGCAGTGCTATCTCATTGAGCTTTTAATTTGCATTCTCCTGATGACTAATGATGCTTTGTATCTTTTCATATGTGTATCAGTTATTTTTTGTTAAGTGCCATTTCAAGCAGCCAGCAGGTCCTTTATTTGAGGTGTCATTTCAAGTCTTTTGCTTTTTTCCCATTAGGTTGTCTTTTTTCTTATTGATTTTTAGGAGTTCTTTACATAATCTAGAACAAGTTCTTTGTCACTTATGCATTCCAAACATCTTCTCTGTAACTTACCTTTTCACTTTCTTATTGAGGTCTTTGATAAGAACATAGGATATCATATTAATATAGTGACATATATCAACCATTTAGAACCTTTTGTGTCTTAAGAAGGCTCCTTACCCTGAGGTCATGAAAATATTCTCCTATGTTGTCTTCTAAAAGCTTTATTGCTTTTCCTTTCACATTGTCTATATTTCACATGGAATTTATTGCCGTGTTTAGTGTAACTTGGGAGGAATTTGATTTCATATTTTTTCCATATGGACGCCCATTGTTCCAGCATAATTTATTGGAAAGTAGGTCCTGCTTTTCACTGCCCTGTCCTGCTACTTTTGTTGTAAATCACTTACTTGCCCAAGTGCGTATGGGACTGTACCCGGGCTCTCTATTCTGTTCCATTGGTATGTTTGTCTATCCTTTCACTGGTATCACACGATCTCAATTTTTATAGTTTATGGTTGATAATAAGCTTTAAAATCTCGTAGAGCAAGTCTTCCAACTCTCAAGTACTTTTGAGGCTGGGATCGCTCATACACACAAATCCATTCAAACCTTTTAGGAGTGTGTGTGATGGGGTGGGGATGGGATGCTCAGGGGAGAGATGAGAGCGGTGCAAGGATCCTCTCTGTTTCCATTGCATACTCCCAAGGGGCGGGAACATATAACCCCAATGCCAATCACCCTGTAGGGAGATCACAAGTGCGTCAGCAGGCTCCCAGAGGGACAGACAGCTCTCAAAAATCCTTCTTTGGATACCAGTCCGAAGAAGACAACGCTCCATGTTATCCCAGAGGTACACCCTGCAAGTCACGCGCGCCTGATCAGCGCCCAAAACACTGATCCAGGACAGATTCGCCAATACAGAGATTCACTCGACCTTGCTGGTGATCTCTACAGAGGTTCCTGTCCTCGGCTGGGGAGAAGGAGAGCGTGGATACGATGAGAAATCGCCGGCGTAGGTGCCCCGACCCGCTGAGACGAGCTGACGAACGCATAGCTTGACTAAGGACTTTTTTCTCATTGAAAGACACAGACAACCTCACTGCCTGCTGCCTGAATACCAGACACACTTAAGTATCTGATCCACTCACAGCCGGACTGACCCCTCCAAACCACACCCTCCTCCGCCAGCCTGTCATTCCTTCCCGCGCCCCTTGGCTGGGTGAGACCAGTTCATTCCCGGCTTGTAGAGCAGAAATGTATCGCACTCTGCACATTAGCCAATAGCAACAAGGATTTCCGGCAGCTTTCGGGGGCTGGGTCTCCTAGACCCGAAGACTGCCGAGTTGCCCGCCCGAAGTAGGATCCCCGGTATCCTTCGGGTTCCTCCAGCTGTCACCTCCAGCTGTCACCTGCAGGGTAAAGTCGCGTTCATTCTCCCACGTAAACATTAACTTTTCTGCCCTCTCACGCATGCGCACTGTAACCCTCAGGTCGAGCCTGAAATGGAAGAATCTTGAAAGGGAGGGACCCTACCTAAACGGCTGTCCGGCAGGTCACAGGGGCAACGTCATAGGCGGAGGTGGCCGCTGCCGTCAGCCATTCCCAAAACAGGAATTGTAGAACCAAAACGTTTAGAGAGGTCCCACCGAGATTTGAACTCGGATCGCTGGATTCAAAGTCCAGAGTGCTAACCATTACACCATGGGACCTGCTGGCTCTTCTAGGTGGCCGGAAGCCTCCTCAAGCCACCTAACTAAAGCGCCCGGCTGTCTTTTGAGAATGGTAAGAGATGCGGGGTTCGCCTGGCCTGGGCCCTGGGCTCTAAGCCCGAGGCCGTACAGGCGGGCGGAAACGGAGCAACGAGGGCTTCCGTGTCCCTGACGTTTCTGGTCCCGGGGTATCATCTCGTGTCGCCGCTCTTTCTGCTGTCTTCCAAGGGTCCTAGCCCGGTGTCCCCGGAAAGCCTGGAGGGCTGCGAGCTGGCGAGGGCGCTCTTAGGAGAGCGCGACCCGTGGCGATGGGCCAGGCTGGGGGCCGAGGGCTGGCTCCGGTTCCCAGCATCCCAGCAAGAGGCTCGGCGCCTACATCCTGAGCTTCAAACTTGTTTATTTATTTATTTACAAACGAAGTGCCCTAGAAGGGACATCTTGGCCAAGTGGGGAAGGAAGCGGACTGGTACGTGAAGGAACAGCAGTTCAAGGCCCGAGTGCGCCAAGCACAATTTCTCCAGTTCTACCCGCCTAGAGCCAGCGGTGTCTGCACAAATGTAGAACCTTCAAAGGTTCTGTGTTCTTCTTTAAAAGGTGTTTGGTAGGTGGCCCCTTTCAATACGTCAGATCAGTGAAAAATGAAAAAAGGTTTCTTTGGACTTTTTCATAAGCATTAGTAACAGTGTAAACGCGTAATGATAGGTGGGATTTTATATGCCATTTTGACTCAACAGTTTCACTTTTGGAAGTTTATCCTAAGTGACAACTAGGACGTGTCAAGTGTTGAGGATATACTCACCTGTGTTGTTTATGATAGTAAAGAAGAGAAAATAAAGGTCCGTCAGTGAGAACTGATTAAATATTGATATCTATATAATAAACACTGAGCGGGAATTTAAGGGATAAGTTATTGTATTAACATGAAAAGAAGTACAAACCTAAACAAAACAAAAACAAAAACAAAAATCTACTTACCGATTAGAAGGTATAATAAAATCCCACTTATATACAACCAGAAAAGTTGTATACCTATGTGATGAACACTTGCTATTTATTTGTGACATCTGCCTGACTCTTTTTCTTGAGAGATCCAATTTTGTGTGAGTTTGGGTGACAGCGGGGCTGTCCCCAACACAGACATACTCTCCAGGCTTCTGCAAGCCAGAGTGAAAGTGTGTGTCCTTAGCAGGGACCTTTTAGAACTTGTTCTGCTGTTGATGGTGGCTTGTGATACCCAGTGTCAGGGGAGCAGTGATGGCAGCCATGCTATGTCCACTGGCAGCAGATGTGGTATCCCAACCAGACTGTCCAAGATGCTGACCTGGGCTCGGTTCCTGGTTGCCTAGTTCTTCGTTCTTGCCCATTTTCCTGAACTTTGGTCTCTCTCTGATGCTTTGAGCTATCTGACATCCTGCCAGTAAGTCCCTTTTCTGCTTAAGGTATGCAATCTGTTTCTTGTTTCATACAGTCAAGAACCTGCTTAGTCCAAAGCCAAAAAGGTCTGTTGATAATGGTTAACTCTGGAGAGTAAATGAGGGCCTGTTTTACTGTATTGCGTGAAAATTTCTTTTTATAACTCTTGTATATTGTCGGTAGAAACATTAACAATTTTCAATTTTGAGGACTGAATCAAACTCCCTCTGAGGTCCAATGGTGAGGTAAGGGTGTTCTATTAAGGCTCTATTAAGGCTGAAGTGACTTCGTATCAAATTGACTTAATATTGAATGATTTTAGCGTCTCTGGACCTCAGCTTTCCATCTATATCCTTCTTACAAGGGCTCTTTGAAAGCTAATTGAAATTAAATTTTCAAAGGTTACTGTGGAAACCCTAAAGGGTGATGATCATATCCTTTGGAAACGTGTAGGAGATAGTTCTTTCTGTCCAGTATGAAGGTAAAGGAATGATTTCCACCTTTTCCCACTTCTCCCTACTTCCATTCTCTAGTTTTTCTTTTGCAGTTTCCACCATCTTCTTTTTCAGCTTGAGAAAAATCTTGTCAGGCCAAATGAGACCCTCACTGAAACCCCTCTACTCATGCATTCCTCAAGTAGCATTAAAGGATTATCTCTTACAGCTTTTGTCATTACTCGCTGGAATTAGAGGTAATTGTGTCTTGTGCCTCTGTTTCTCCTATCTTTCCTCCCTCTCCTCCTTGGCTGGGCTGTGAATTCCTTTGGGGACAAGACCCAGGACTTGCTTGGGCCTTGAATGTGGCTAGTGCCCTACCAAACATGTTCATTGAACCTCCTTAGAGGGCCAAGGAGAACTTAGGAGAAGGAAAAAACTTTCTAGTTTTTGTTCAGAGACCCTTTAACGTCACATTTATTAATTTTTTTATGATAACAGAGAAAATGGAGATAATATGTAATCTCCCTGCCCCAGCATAACTAGTTTCTTTTAACATATATCCACGGTGCATGCAATCCCAAAGGTGGCATCCCAAGAAGCGTTGAGGACAGATTCTAAACCTCCATAAGGTGGCCCCTGAAGTGTGGGGGAGCCCCCAGCTCTGCCGGAGGTGGGCTTAGCCTGAGGTAGAGTTCAGCCAGAGGGCTGAATTGCAGCAGAGTGAAATGACACCAATGGTTAAGAAAAAAGGACTGAAGTCCAGGATAAGGGAATTTAAGATATTCTCCTAAGTTTCTCGTGAGACTATAATAATATCATAAATGGATAATGAAGGGAATAATGGGTACAATAATGCTTTCCTTTCTTTCGTTCTAGGTGTATAAACTATTAACAGACAAGGCCTACAGATTTATTTATTTCTTCTTAGACACCTACAGTGTGGCCTCGGCCTCTGGTGGTCTTGGTGTGTTGGCCTTGAACACGAAGTCCCCAGAAGTGGCGCAGCCCTCTACGGGCTCGAATTTTCTTCAGTCGCTCCAGGTCTTCACAGAGCTTGCTGCCCAGACCATTGGACGGGACCTGGCTGTATTTTCCGTCCTTCACAACCTTCTGTCTGTTCAAGAACCAGTCTGGGATCTAGTACTGGCGTGGATTCTGCATAATGGTGATTATACGTTCCACCTCGTCCTCGGTAAGCTCATCTGCTCTCTTGATGAGGTCAATGTCTACTTTTTCTTTTTTCTCTTCTTTTTCTTTTTCTTTTTTTGATGCCTACAGCAGCTGATATTCCTAGGTGGTCTCCTATCCAAGTACTAACCAGGCCCGACCCTGCTTAGCTTCTGAGATCAGACAAGATCAGGCATGTTCAAGGTGGCATGGCCATAGCCTAATGTCTACTTTTCTTAACCCCACATGAGCATATCTTTGCCCCACACCTTTAATTGAAGTGATAGCAAAAACTATTTTCCACCTACCATTGATATTGGTGTCGAGTACTCACAAAATGTGCTGGCACTTCTCAGGGATCACTACAGACATGGCGGTAGCCCCAGTGGCAGTATGTGGGCCTCTTGTGGAAGAGCTAGTCGGCTTCTTTCAGCTATTCCGAGGCCCCTCACAGTTAGCTGGGATAGAATCTGCCTTGCTCTGTGTTCTAACCACCCAGGTTAGGTGATATCCACCACAGATCCTCTATTTAGCCTTGGGAGCTCCAGCTGTGCCACACAAGCCATCAGCGCCCCCTTGTGCAGGGTGACAGGTGATGCCCTGGGTCTCCCAGCTTGCCCCACCCAACCTCTAAGCCCAGCTCCTTGCTCTGGACCTCACATTCCCCAGGCTCTGATGGGGGATATTTGGCCACTTACTTATTTTGAACAAAGCAGCATCCACATTTTAACTTTTTCCTGAATGTTTTCATTTTCCCTTTTTAAAATAATTTTATTTTTTCATATTATAAAGGTAAATCATTTATGATAGAAATGTAGAAAATGCAGTAAAGAAGAAAGATTTAAAAATAACCAAAATCCCAACAAGCATTTTTAATATTTGATGTGTTTCATTCCCTTTATAAAAATGCATTTTTACATAGTCACTCTCACTGTATATATAGTATTTTTATGTTTTGCTTTTGCACTTAACATAATAACATGTTACTTTAAAACCATCTTTCTTTTTCTTTCCTTAAAAATGTTAAAAGTATTTAAATGGATAATACATGACCATAATACAAAATTCAAAAGGTATAAAAAGAAATACATAGATAAATAAAATTCCTGACTATAATTTTCTGTTCTTACAGGCAACTTCTGATACTCTCCTTCTAGAGACAGTTTATTCTTATACAAAAGTATATTTACTTAACACCGTGTCTTGAAGATTGTTTCAGAACCGTACACATAACATATATCTCATCCTTTTAAAATGGTATTTTATCGAGATATTATTTACATAAAGTAAAATGCACAAATATGAACTGAAATCACAATTTTACAACCGTGTGACCATTACCTACATCAAAGTATAGAGCATTTTCATAACATTCCTGCAGAAAGTTCCCTGGTGCCCTTTTTCAGTCATTATCTACCCTGCTCCCCGAAAATCACTACTCTGGTTTCTAGCACCAAAAAAATAGTTTTGCCTATTTTAAAGTAGATATAAATATATAGATATAGGTATAACTATATATCTATATGTAGATAGATGACAAAATGACAGATTGTGGTATACTCATACAATGGGATACTACTCAGCAAGGAAAAAAACATATTATGGATATGTAAAGTGACATGGATGAATCTCAAAAATATTATCTTTAGCAAAAGAAGCCAGACAAATGATACCATTTTGCAGTAACATAAATATTTTCGAGATTCATCCATGTCACTGTATATATCTGTAGCATGTTTTTTATTGCTGAGTAGTATTCCATTGTATGAATATACCACAATTTCTTGGTCCATTCTCCGGTTGATGGACATTTGGGTTGTTTCCACTTCGGGGCCAATATAAATAAAGCTACTGTGACCATTTTTGTTCTCGGCAATATACATAGTAATGGAATTGCTTGGTCACAGGGTAAGCATACATTTAAGTTCATTAGTTGCTGCTAAACAGCTTGCCAAAGTGTCTGTACAATTTTACACTCCCACTGGCAGTGTATGAAAGTTTCAGTTGCTTCACGTCTCAGTTAATATGTGGTATTGTTTGTCTTTTAAATTTAGCCATTCTAGTGGGTGTATAAAGAACTCTCCTTGTGGTTTTCATTTGCAGTTATTGATGGTTAATGAAGTTGAACATTTTTTTAATGTGCTCACTAGCTGTTTGGATGTCTTCTTTTCTAAGTTTTTCTTCAAGTATTTTGCCCATTAAAAATTGTTATTTTATTGATTTATAGAAATTTTGTACATATCCGAGATATGAATCCTTTGTCAAATATTTGTATTACAGATATTTTCTTCCAGTCATGGTTGTCTTTTCACTTTCTTAATAGTGTTTTTTGATTAGCAGGTTTTAACTTTGACCAAGTCAAATGTATTCTATTCCTTTTGTAAATAATGCCTTCTGTGTCCTTGCATGCACAGGGCTGGAATCTTTTTCCAAGTGATAGGACATAGACATGAGCAGTTACACAGATTACTTAGTTACATAATGAAAACTTTGATAATCTCCTAGTAAAATTTAAAGAGGGATGAGGGAAATAGATTTCCTATAGATGATTTGTTTGAAGCTGGAGCAGAAAGGCTGAAGGGTATAAAGGCAGCTAAAGCATCCAAGCAAAGGATTAAGAAAAAGAGTTTTATACAAGTATGAATCCGTGAAGGACATTAAATATGGAGTTGTGCGGAAGAGATGAGGTAGAGAAAGGTGACTTCCTGGGAAGCTGGTGATCCTGAAACAGTTACTGGTGTCTAGAATACAGACTATGTGCCTCTTAAGACTGTAGAATATCAAGAACGGAAAATAGTAGGAACAAATAAGGATGTTGGCATAGGTTAGCGACTTCATGCAGTCTTCAGAATGGTCCCATAAGAGAGACAAGTTTGGGGCAGAGGTGCCCTGTTTTAAAGCAGGTATAATATGGTTTTGCTAGGAGTGGCTTGCAATCCAAGTTTACTGGAAGTCCTATAATTTGGAGCCTTTCAGGGCTGGAAAAGCTGAATTCTCTATCCCACTGGAAAGCACCACCAGAAACAGGAGACAGCGGGAATTTGAGCAAAAAGACCAGCCTATGACATTGCAAAGCTTTAACTATTTTCTGCCCACAATGAGTAAAAACCTGGGGGCAAAAACAGATTATAGATGGTCTTTCTGTACCTTAGATGACTGTTTTGAATAGACTCAAGGCAACCGAGTGCCAGATGATGAGCAAGGCTAGAGGTTTGTGATTACCAGAATGGATTTCCCAGTCTCAAAGACTATGTCTAGACAGGATCTCTGGAATTGACTGGGAATGAAAACCTGTAAGTTTTTGAGGTCTCGTTGGCAATTCAATTTCTTTAAAAATCTGACTAATAATAGCTAATGAGTTTTAACTTCAGTGGCCATCTCCAACTCAAGGGATTACCGTATTCAAGAACTACTTGTGGTTGTAACGTGGTCGTTAGGTAGTTTTATTTACTTGAAGCAAGTAAAGGAGACAGGGGGTTCACATCCAAAGCTCTGCCTCCCTGAAGGGAGGCTTAGCTGTTGCTTATACACTTTTTGGTTAATTATATGTTGATTTCTTCTTTGCAGTTGGCTAGACCTTTCTGGTTGGATAAGGGTCAAACTCATCTGGTTACATCAGAAAATACTGTGTTACATTTTAACACTAGCAAGAATAGCATTTAGTAAGAACCACCCAGACCTTGAGACCCTTGTCTTATCTAATAGTGTACATACAGTGCATGTACTATTGCACGAAGTGACTATGCATGTTAAACTCGGAAGAGCTTTTGCAATACAATCTTTATGACAACAATGGAATGAGGTATGTGTGTTCAATTCCGGTTTGGGAGACTAAAAAATGACAGTCTGTATCAACATCTAAGAAATGTTGAAATAAGGTTAAACTGATTTCTTTACTATAAGACTTCTCAGAGCCCTTACTACATCTAATGTAATGTGAATTACAGTTCTCCAAGAGAGAAATACAGCATGCAATATTTTTCAAAATTATTTGACCGCCAAAATATTTTCATTAAGTTTTATTAATGCCTCATAGACACACCTTCAAAGATCCTGAATGACCTTTGGCCATCTTCAGTGGGAAAGAGTGGAAACCGTAAAGGCAGGACTAGACCAATCGTTGTAGAACCTGTGGATTCCTAAGATAACAGAGAACTTTCCTCAACAACATGTGATAGTTCTTTTCTGTTGATGACGTGGGTCTTGAGTAGTCAGTAACTGGTCTCACGTCACTGGAATTCAGTGGCTTGCTGCTAACTTACATTGCTTTTCATGGCTCCTTGGCATAAGGTCCAAATCCAATCCCTGGCATTCCAGAAAGTGTCTTTGTGGTAGCAAGTGAGCCAGGACAACTGTTGTTCTGGCAGACAGTGGACTACTCAGTGCTCTGTTCCCTCCCTCTGACTGCCTGACTCCCATCTGCCTTCTGAGGCTCCAAATGAGCTCACTCCACAGAGCATTCCTCAGCTGCCCAGGCCATAGTGACTTCTCCCTTCTCTGATTCTTTGACCCTGGCTGCCCAATGATCCTAGTAGACTGAAATGAACCAGGCTGCAACCTCCTCAAGTCAAGGACCCTGGGTTATTCACACTGAGTCCACAAGCTAGAACCAAATAAAAATTTGTGGACAACAGTGATCATCTCCAGCATCAAGTGCCACCAAATAACCCTCAAGGACCCAGCAACCCACCATCCTTTTGACTGAGGATACCAACCCATTATATACTCTTTCATGTGAGAACTAAGGAAATGATGTAAGACACTTTATGTGCAGATTCTTCATAAATGGTAAGGAATCATACAAATAAATAATGATTGTTTTTAATATGGGCTCCGTTTCTCTGATCGGTGATTGGTATATTTCTAATGTCCTTTAGCTTTCCACTGGTCTTTCCAATAGCTGAGCTTGACCCATTTGCCCAACCCACTAGGTGGTTTATTGTAATGTTCATTTTTTCAGGAGTCTATTTTTTGGTAGCTTGACCACATGTTCCACTGTTCCAGATACCAGCAACCAGTCAGCCTAGTGCTTTTCTGATGTCCAGGTGCCTTTATGTGGAACATTGGAGATGGTTCTTGAAGTAGTGGAGAGCTAGCTTGAACTGGACTTGGGCATGCGTGTTGGCCCGGTATTTACTGTAGTTCTTCTCTGGGGCAGCCAGCTTCAAATCCGCCAGTAGAGAATGGTTCTAGTGACCTATAATCACGTCTGGACATGACCCCACGAGCAGACTCCCAAGCCCATCAATAAAGAACTCTGCCAAGAGAGGGAAAGCACGAGAAGGAAATGTGAGCTTCAGCCTGAGACCCAGGACCATATTCTAGGTCTGGGGGAGAGTCAGGAGGAGGGGACATAATTTATATCCCTTAGGAGGTTCAGCCACAGGCCCATGCTGGTGAGTTGGAAGGAAATAAATAAGCTCGTTTCTCAGACAGAGATATGGGTAGAGAGACAGAGAGACACAGATTAACTTTCCAGCTGGAAAGAACTGTGGATTCCAGGACTGAGGGAATCAGAAGGGAGAGAGAGGGGGCAGTTAACCCGCTGCAATTTTCTAGAAAGGATTTCTAGAAAATGAGAATAAGAAGCAAGGTGGGAAAAGAAGGAGGGGAAAGGAAGGGGAAGGATGTCTCAGGAATAGTCTGTGGGAGATAAGAAGTCAAAGAGATGGTGAAGAGGGAGGCGAGAGAGACCATAAACTCCCTAATCTGGAGTGAAAGGAGAAGGAAACCCAGTGGTGCCGGCCAGTGACCACGATCAGTGGAGCATGGCCCTTGAAAGAATAAACTTCTGAGGTCAATTTATAGCCCAGCTCCTTTCCTCCCTCCTCCAGCCTCCCCACCTGAACGAGCCACTCGTTGCAGGCGGGGGTCAAAGCCAGCTCTTCGGAGTCGTTCCGTGTGGGCCAGGAAGAAGTTGACAACGCCACTAGTCACCACACAGTTGGGGAAGCCGTCCAGAGGCCGGAAAGATCCTGATCTCCGGTGAAGACAGTCCCCATTCTCACTCTGCTCCAGCAACAGCTTAAACTGGAACAAGTTTCCAAGCACACTGCCGCCTACCTAGCCCATGGGCAGAGAAATCTACATTAGAGAACACAGACTGAACATTCATGTTGCCTCTGCCAGGAAGCTTTACTGGACTGAACCAACAAGAATCACATCCTTTCTCTATTTACCCTTCATGTTACTCTTTTCTTGCTGTTTCAGCCACAGCACACCTTGCTGGGTCCTTTGATCTTTCATTCCTGCTTATCCCAGAAGATCTCCTTGGTAGGAGCAGAAAGCACTTATACCAAATCCAAAGGGCAGACAATTTCTCTGTTCTGCTTACCCTACTGCAAGCTCACTTTTTCCAAAAGCTAACTCACTCTTTTCTATCAGGAGGAGCAGTATTTGGGTGCAGGCAAGAGGCATTCTGCATGCACAGTGGTCTGTGAATGGAGTCTCCACTGTTGGGGGTTCTTGCAGCTTCTTGCAGTTTATCTCGAGCTATCTTCCTCTCATTCTCCGCTCCTGGCTCACCTCTCTGAGCAGCTATCCATTTCCTCACGGAAGACATGTGCATTTATATGTCTGAGCCCAAGCCAGACAGGAGAAGTGAGCACGTCTATCCCTGAACCATCATTAATCATCCAGGGTGGCACAGTAAAGCCTGCCAATGTCCCCCATCACTTGTTCTTTCCTTCTTACTTTTAGTAAATGAAACCTCGGAGTTTTAAGTGGACTAAATTAAGACAGTTTACTATCCAACTAAAGAGGAAATTTTCCTCACTTCCTTTGCAAGGTCTGACCATGTGGCTAAGTCCTGGCTGAAGGGCAATGATTTAGCATGGATGTCTAGATTACATTCTTAAAAGAAAACTGTTTGTGCTTCACTTTCTTGCTCCCCCTTTCTTCTGGCCATGCAGTCGAGCACCACAAGGATGGCAGAGCAACTAGAGAAGGAAGCTGGTTCAGGATGACCCTGGAAGCAGAGTCAGGTGCCAGCTTGGATGTTGACATAAGCGGGAAATACACCTTCTATCTTGTTTATGCTATTGTGATTTGGTCTCGAGAAGAGTAGCCAAGAGATCTCTTAGTCAATCGAGATGCTTTGGGGACTCTCCACCTGGAGGAAGAGTTAACCGTGGTCACAATGCCACTTACCTTCTTACCTATTTTCTTTATTTTTTTTTAAATGGCTTTATATCCATATATCTTTGACATTAAAATTGTATAGAAGTAAGGTGTACAGCCTGATGTTTTGAAAAGATCACTGTAATCAAACTAATTAACATATCTGTCACCTCTACATAATTACCATTATGTATATGTTGAAAAGATTTAAGATCTATTCTCTTCCCAAATTTGAAGAATGCAATACAGTATTGTTACCTATCACCTTTTTCTTCCCTTTTCTATATGTGAATTGACTTTGGATGTTTTTATTACTTTTTTTTTTAAAGTCATCAGGGATATGTGTGCTTTTAAATCTTTGTACCATTTACATCTTTTCGAATGGTGTGGGACAGAACCTGAGCACTGCTCTCTTTCATCTCATGCCGTTTTAAGAAGGAAGTTAGAAGTGATACATAAATACATCATTTTAAAGATGAAACAAGGTGAATTGGGGGTGGGGATATAAATTGCTCAAAGAAAAATCAACATGGAGGCAGAAAGAGAATTCACATATCTCCTGACGCCTGCTGTGATGCTTTCAACCCCAGAGCCGCGCCGGCTCTTCATCTGCTGCATCGGCCCCTCTCCCTCACCTCCTTTCCCTCTCCTCTTCCCTTTTCTTCTCTTTTCTCCTCACATACATTCCCCTCTTCACTTCTCTTCCCTTTCCCTCTCTTGGCTGTCTCCACAGATAGCAACTGAAGTAAAATTGGTAACTCTCTCTTACCACATCCAGTTCCGTTTTCTCCAGAACCTCCACCAACGTCTCAATCTTGGTCTTTTTGTTGAAGAGAAAGTCATCGTCCACCCAGAGAACATATTTGGTCGTGACCTGAGATATAGCCAGATTCCTACCAGCAAACCAACCCTGTAGGTGGAATGAGGTTAGATCAGTGGTTGCCAGCCCTGGCTACATATTAGAATAATCACCTGGGGAGCTTTCTTCATTCCTAATATCCAGGCTACTCTGTCTCAACCCCAGATAGTGGTGGAGAATCACTGGTTAAAGGGGCTCCATGTCTCAGAGACACTGGAAGAAGGACAGTGACTTTCTAGATCAAAGACTAAAAGACCAGAAAGCTCTTCCTTGGCCTTGTGGCCAATATGGATGGATTTCAGTCCTTTTCCATGTGATAGAGTATCTGTGGCTATCCTTCCATGTCCCCTTATGTTGCCTGGAAGATGTTGGAAGGTGGGACACTCTCGTCTGTATAGTATCCATTTCCTTCTGTGTGTCCTTGAAGGAAGGCATGCGAGAGAGAGAGACAGAGAGAGAGCCACTCTAGTTTGAGTGGAATCGTAGGGATCAGAAGTTTCTCTGCTGTTGGATCTGCCTATCAGACACCTCTAATCACTTAGAAGGACGTTGATCAATATCTAGTGTGAGGAAAGGCAGATTAACCACCCCCTTAATACAGATAAGTGAGAGTGACTTGATTTCTCAGTGAATTTGGAGTCAACAGGGGCCTTGGAGGAGAGTCCCACCCCTTCCCTCTCCCGGACCCTACTTCCTTGGAAAAGCCACTTCAGTGCTTCAGCAGCCCCATCCACAGTAGAACTTGACTCTGGGTCCCTCTTGTCCCAGGACCCAGGAGGCTCCCTATCTGGGAAGGACATACCTTCCCAAAGGGCATGAGGTAGTACTCCACATAGTCGTCATTAATTTTCAAGGGCTCCTTGCTGTCGTCAGCCACGATCACGGTCAAGTCTGGGTAATACTCACGAATGCTCCTGAGCATGGTCATGAGCTTGTGGGGACGGAGGAAAGTTTTGGTGGCGATGGTTACCAGGTCTTTGAGCTTCTTCTCTGGGCAAGAAAGGGTAGATGTCATAGCTCTGTCTTTTAAGAAGCCTCAGTGTCTTAGCTTGCATTATTCTAGTGATTTCTTTATGTCCCAACCTCTCAATTTGTGGGCCTCATGCCTTAGTAGGTGCTTAATAAGAGTTTGTTCATTGGATTAAAAAAATAAATATATTTAAAACGTACTCAATTTGTCTTCTAGTCTAGAGGTCTTCTACTGGTTCTCTTGGCTCCACTACGCCATTTCCTGCTGTCAGTTTGAATGCTTCATTGTGTGGTTGCCTGTCAGCACTTCGCTTACATCTACTTTCATTCAACACTAGGATTTGAGATGCACAGAGCTTTGCCCAATCAGTAGGGAATGTCATGGGACCCCCGAAGGAAAAGAGAAGGTCTAAAGAACTCGAGACTTACCCTTGTCATCAACTGAAGCTCCTAGAGAAAAATCTACTTGGACTTTATGCTCAGGAAGACATGAGTGGAAATAGGTCTACTTGGAGATTGGAAGGTCGGGACCAGATTGTCTAAGACCCCAGTATAGGAAGATGGACTAGGAATCTGCGGATCCTGGGAATAGGAGCAACTATAAAGTTGTGAGATGAGGAGTCAAGAGAGAAAGAGAGAGAAGGAAACAAAACAAGCAAACAAAAATATCCTACTCGAAATGAGCTCACCGACAAAAATTTCAAAACACTCGAGAAAAATCAGCATGAATAACAACAGTCAACAAATCTACCGTGTGCAGATGAACCCACTCCAGATATACTGAAAATAATAGGCACCTGAAAATGATTTTAAATGAGAACGTTTAAAATCTTTAAAGCAATAAATAACAGAATCACACATATTAAAAAAGAAAAAAAGAAACAAAACCAGCTATAAAAGTGAATATTTGAATATGAAAACCACTTAAAATTATTGAAGATCAATGTTAAGAACCAAAAGGGAGACATGACTTCAGATATATTAAAATGTTATGGAAAGCATAAAAGAATGCTATGAACAACTTTATGACAAAAAAAATGGCAATTTTACATCAAGTGGATACTTTTATAGAAACATTTAATGTACATATAGATTTATAACCATTAAAGAAACAGAATTATATTTTAACATTTCTCCCCTTTCTCTCACTCCTTCCCATTTACGTTTCACCCTTAATCTCTAACCACCTACCCTACAATTTAGACCAAAAAAAGGACACAAGGACCAGATAAGTTTTAACAAAACTTCAAAGGACATATAATTCCTATTTTGTTACAATTAATTTCAGAAAATAGTAAAAAGGAAAGTAACCAAACTCAATCTATAAGACTTGTATAATATCGATAACTGTGGATTAAAAAGGGGCCACCTACTAAACGAGCTCAGGGGACGCCTGCATGGCAGGCCTTAGAAACTCATAGACTGTAAGTAACCACATAGGATGGTCTGAACATAAAAATTCCTAACTAAAAGTGAGTCGTGGCAGATAATCACATCCTAGGCTTGGAGTTTCCTTGATAAAGGTCAGTTTTTACTTTAAGTGAACCTGTCTATTGTCTTTTTGCATCTAAGATAACATACCCTTGTATTATCAGAGTACTCTCCTTTTCTAGGTCCCTCAAGGCACACCCACTGCACCAGAGCAGGAGACCACAGACCCCCTCATTGTTATCTTGTTCCCAGAATACCATCTCTACATATGTATTATAAATGTTAATTATTAACTATACTGTACCCACCAATGTAAAAGAAGTATGTGTCTCTCCCTTTAAATTTTTATCTAATCCCAGAGATTTCTCCCACTTTGCTTTCTCCCGCCCCCTTAACCTACCACCAATGGATTTCATGTAACCCTGCTACTAATGTATAAAATAAGCTGCAAAACTGCCATTCTCCAGAGTATTTTCTTAATTCGTTGAGATTTTGCTTCCCAGCAGTTGTTGTCAGTTTGAATCAAATAAACTCATTAAAATTCTCTATAGTTTTGAATGTTTCTTACATCCACATAACAAAACTGGGCAAAGACATTACAGGAAAAGATAGTCTCAGTTTGGAATAAAGATGCAAGAATCCTAATTAAAATGGTAGCAAATTTAATTCAGCATTTAATCAAATAATGCATTGCGATCAAGATGATTTTATTCCAGCAATGCAAGAATACCTCAGCAATGGAAGATCAATCAATGTAAATCACTACATGAAACCAATTGAAGGAGAAACATTATTTTAACATGCAGACAAATTACCTGTTAAAATTCAATACTTTCATAAAAAAATAATAATAATAATTCTTAGCAATGAAATAGAAAATAGAAACAGAACAATGCTTAGCAATAGAAATAGAAGGAAAGAAGGAAACTTTCTTACCCTGCTATATCTACCACACTCCTACATAGCAAACGTTAATGGTATAATATTAGAATATTCTTCTTAAAGTCAAGAACAAGCAAAATTGCCTGCTACTGTTGCTACCGTTCAATACTATACTGGAGACTTTAGCCAAATGCAGTTAAAACAAGAAAAAGAGACAAATTATAAGAATTGGAAAGGAAGAGACAAAAATCATCATCATTTGTCTAAGAGACTCTATACGTTAACAAAAAATAGTCACTAAGAAGAGTGTGACGAGGATGCTGTTTATAAGTTCAACATTCAAAATCACCAGTGCTCTATATACTAGCGACAAGTAATTAAAATAGAGAAGAAAAAGATCCAATTTACAATAATAATAAAAATATAAAGGACCAAAGACTAAATTCAATAAAATATATGCAATTCCTTTATAAATAAAATTACAAAATGAATTACTGAAGAACCTATGAAGATACTGTATGATGGAAACTATAATATGGAGAGATATACCGGATTTGTGATTGGGAATATTCAGCTTCGTAAAGTTGTCAGTTCAGCTCTAATTAATTTATGAACTTATGAAATTCAAATCGAAATCTCAAGGGATTTTAGAGGATCCTAAAATACCAATGGAAGAATGAAGGACCAAGAAGAGCTAAGAAAATTTTGTAAATGAACTACAGTCATCCCGAAGTACGGGATTTGTCTCCACTAGACATAAAACCTATTATAAAGAATACTGAAACATTATGGAATTAGCCCAGTGATAAACAGATCAGTGCAACCTAACAAAGCCCAGATTCAGACACCTGCACATATGAAACTGGGTGTGTGACAGAGTGGCAATACAAGCCAGGCAGGAGGAGATGGGCTATTCAATTTTTGGTGTTGGGACAATGTGCTATTCATACACAAAAGTAGATCCCCATCATATGCCACACATAAAAATACCTTCTAGGTAGATCTAATATCTAAATGTAAAAGCAAACATGTGCCACCTTGGTAAAAAAATACAGAAGGATATTATTATGGCTTCAGTGTAGGGAAGACTTTCTTGAACAAGGCACTAGAAAAATAACCAATTTTACTATACTAAAGGATAAGACTTTCAGATAACAAAGACTCCAGAAACAAAATTGAAAGACACACCACGGACTGGCAAAGGTCCACATCTAGAACTTCATACCATACAGTGTGATAGCTTTTATGAAAAGCTCAGAAATGCATAAAATCACACTGTATGCTCTGTGTGTGTATGCACACGTGCATGTGTGTGGAGGAATAGAAATCTACATATTAAATGTACAAAAGCAGAGAAAAGAAAGATACACAGGATTGTGGTAACTGTAACACTTTATCTTTAAAATAAATCTGAAATCCCCAGAAAAGATTTTTTGTAAATTTTCTTGTGCTATTTCTTTTATTTTTGAGATAGTTACATTAAACAAATATTTTAAATCATTGTCCATGACATTTAAAGCTATTTGAGTAATTTATATTTAGAATAGAATTATTTGGATAGAATAAATTATGTTTTGAATATGTAGGTAACATATTTTTTTAAATGTCAAGTGGTTCCAAATTTTAAATATATAGAAAACAATACCATGAAAATACTTTTTCCCATCCCTGTCTCTCAACTATTTGGGTTTCCCTCAGGAAGCAGCCAATATTACCAATTTCTTATTTATTTGTCCATAATCAAGCAATCATGTACATACATTCTTTCTTCCCTCTTTTTCTTTTACATAAATGGTAGCTTACTCTTCACTCTCTTCTGTACCTTGCTTACATCTTAGAAAGCATTTTGTATCAGAATTTAAAAACCCTAACCTTCCTGGTCCCTTCTTCCTCCTTCTGAATGCCACTACATGGCATTTCATTATGTGGATGGACCACACTTGAGTTAACCAGTGCATCCCACTTTTCAGGTTTTTTCCATTGCAAACAATGCTGCAATAAATAACCTCGAGCAAATATCATTTCACACAGACGTAGGTATCTGTAGGATAATTTCTAGAAGTGGAATCGCTGGCCCAAAAGGTATACACATTTAAAATATTAATACATATTGCCAATTGCCTTCAGAAATGTGCTAGTTTACATTCCTATCAGCAGTTTATAAGACTGCCTGTTTCCCCACTCCTTGTCCAATATTTGTTGATTTGAATGTAGTTTTCGATTGCGATTTTCTTAGTGTGATCCTGAGCATCTATTTAATGGCAAAAGTATTGTGTCAAATTTAATTTTTTGTGATGTGTGCATTTTCCACTGGCTTATTAGGTATTCTTTCCTTATTGATTCACAGATGCTCTAAGTAAAATTAAATCTTCGACTCTAATGTGTGTCAAAGATGGTTTTTCCCAACTTGTGCTTTGTCATTTAGCTTTCCTTTTGATGGATTTCTGCCATAAAAACACTTAAAATTTTATGTATTTTATATTTTAGTATTTTCTTTATGGCTTCTGGGTTTTGTGTTGTATTTAGAAATACCTAATACTCTAGGGTTATTTTTTAAATCCATTTTTTCCTACTACATAAAAAATGAGATATTTGATCTATTTGGAATTTTTCTTGGTAAAAGATATGAGATAGATTCAATGTTTTATCTTTCACATAGCTACACAGTTATCCCACATGATTTCTTGAATAATCTATCTTTCCCCCCCTTAATTTGAAAAGTTACTTTTATCACATGGTAGAATTCTGGATTTCCAATTTATTCCATTGATATATCTGTTCATGCTCCAGTACCACTCTGTTTTGTATTACTATTAATTATTAAAATGTTACAGTTCACTAGGGTTTTTTTTTTCCCCCCAATATAAACCCAACCACATAAGTTAAATATAATTAAGCATTATTAGGGCAGTATGTTCTAGAATTGTTTATCTGAAAACAAAGCTTGTTTGTAAAGTTGTTATTTTGATCAATTCTTCTCCTCCATATCAGAAGGAATCTGAATTTTACTAACAGTTCTACAAGATCCCACCATTTAGACTCAAGGACAAGGGCTTTACCTGATCCAGGGTCGTATAACTTGGGTATGACAGGATGGCGGATGGTTACTGGAAACTTGGCCACTGAGGACTTGAACTCCAAACTCACTGGAGGAAGAAATAAGGTCAGGGTGGGCAGCACAGTGTCTTGGTCACTCTCCACACTGCCCCAAGGAAGCCCAGGCGATAGTGGAGTAAAGGTATGATAGAGAATGTGCTGGCTGGGGGTGAAATTGATGACCGTATAGACTACATGACATTCTGGCTCCTGGGGCAACCTGCTGAATGCCTCTTAAACTCATTTTTTGCTCTGTGAGAATCTGCTAGGGTAGAGTTGGCACAGAATTAGAGGGTCTAGACTAAGTTTGACTGCCATTTATTATCTGAAATGCCTTGGGCAAATCACTTAATCTTCTCCAACTACAAAAGCGGGATACTAATACCTGCCCTATTTTACCTCTCAGGGTCACTCTGTGAAAGGAAATGTTTGAAAATCTGAAGGTAGAAAGAACTCGCTCTTTAGTTTGTGGTCGTGCATACTCTGTCCTATGTTTCATTTCTTTTTGTTGGTGTCCTAGGAATGCATCCTGCGCAGCTAGTCAAAAGAGAAAGGGGTGACTTTCATTCATCCAAAAAGAAAGCGAGGCTGCCCTGAGGGTGGCAGGAATTGTTCTCCCAGGAATTCCTAGGGTTGAGGTGGGAGATGGGTTGGGAAGGCGGAGACAAAGCCATTGCCTTTGAGACTAGGAGTTTTCCCACATTCCTCTTTCCTGTTAGTGCCCAAGACAATAAACGGATGTACAGACTGGTTCCGCCCTCTACCACAACTGAAGTCTTCGGTTTTGAGAGCTGCAGAAGATAGAAAGCAGAATCGGATGATTTCCATAATGATCTGTCCTGCATAATGATCTGTCCTCACAAAGAAAAGAGAAAGCATTTCACCTTTCCTTTCCTTGAGTCATTTCTACGGGGTCAATGACAACGTGGGGATAGTACTGGGTACAATAATTTGGAAGTTAGGTATCTAAGCTTAGAAACAGGAACAAGAGAAGAATCTGAAAGGTAGGCAGGCTTCCTGGATAAGGAAGACTGAGAGGGCCAGGTAGTGCTTTTTGGCTCCGTAAGTATTTTCCGTCTAAGGACAGGTTCTCACCCATGTCCACCCTGTGGTGATGGTACACTGTGCTGGTGTAGGTCATGTGCTGGAGGATAAAATTCAAAAGCTTCTGGTCACTGGTTGAAATAGTCAGCTGCTTCTGGCCTCTGCCCCACACCACACTGTCTGGGATGTCAACGAGGGTGTTCAGTGTCCCCAGAGAAGCTGTCAGGATGACCTAGTTTGGATGAGTAGAAAGACACTGAATGCAAAGACAGGTACATATCCGCATGGCCAGCAGGGGGCAGAGCATATTAGGGTGCCCCTGAAAGCTAAGGTCGGGCTCTGCATGGTGTCACTGCTCCAGCCACAGTAGAGGAGAGTCCAGCCCTGGGGCCTGGTGCATCAGGGCCATTTCTCCTATCTTCTTATCCCTTGGCTTGCAGGATACCATTCTTCTAGATTTATTCTTATTCCCACTGACTGCTCCTTTTGACTTCCGATTGCCAATGCTTCCTCCTCCTCTATCCAAACTCCAAGTGGAGCTTTTCAGGACTTGGATCTGCACCTTTTGGTAGAGGAATTCATCCATTCCCATGGCTTTAAATATCATCCATATGCTTATGGTTTTAAAATGTATGTCTGGGACGTGGTTCCATAGTGTAGTGGTTAGCACGTCTGCTTTACACACGGAAGGTCCTGGGTTCCCGCCCCAGTGGAGCCACAGTCCATGGTCAACGGCTATGCCACCCTGAACAAGCTTGATCCCGTCTGATCTCGAAAGCTAAGCAAGGTTGGGCCTGCTTCGTACTTGGATGAGAGACCACCTAGGAAGAGCAGGCGCTGTAGGCATAAATAATAATAATGATAATAAATGTATGTCTGCAGCTCATTTCTTTCTGAGATCCAGCTGCCTGAATGGTTGTCCTGCTAAGAATTTTCACAAGCAGCTCAAACTGATCTTTAGTACTTGAAACCGGGAGTCCTTATGACTTTGATCATGTTTAGCTTTAATTCTTAGCTCTAGAAATCACCTCTCTCACTCTCTTATTCTCTCTCTCTCTCTCTCTCTCTCGCCTCTCCCCTGGATAATCAGTAACCCCCAAGGCAGCAGAAGACAGTAGTCCAGATCTGACTAATAGTCACACGGTCTTGACCTCGGGTAGGCTAATATCTTGACCTAAGTTATATTTCAGCTCCTGAGCCCTTAGGTGGAATGACTCCCTGGCTACTTTCCCGTGAAACTGGACAGAGGAACTCCAGAAAAGACTCAGAACTGTCCTTGAGACTTGAAGAAATGATTTATTACCCTTACTTCACCTCCGACCAATCAGCTCCCAACACAACCACGAACCCCTAACTCACAGTGTCTTGTGATTTTGCCCTATATAATCTGTAACCTATACTCCATTGGTGAGCCAGGTCTTTGAGCACTAGCTCACCTGTGTCTCCGGGCTTGGTGCCATTTACTTAAATAAACCTTACTTTCTTTGCTGCACTCTCTTTTGGCTTTGATGCATGCTGGCAAACAAATCCCCTTTAGTTCAGCAACAAACTGAACTAGTGATTTTTCTATATCAACCTGTTTTCCACCCTCTCCCTGGTTCTGCTTGCCTCATGAATGGCACCTTCGTCCACTCAACTGCTCAAGTCCCCAAATGGAAGTCATCGTTGTCCTGCTTTCCTTCACACCTACAGCTAATCTGTTAGCGAGTCCCGTCAGCTCTACCTTCAAAATGTAGCTGGAATTGGTCCACCTCTCTCCATCCTTGTTGCTACACCCTAATGCTACTCTCTTATCTGGCCATCTTGTCTTCTGCAACAGCCAGTTATCTTTATGAAAAGTAGACTGGATTATGTCACTCCTGCTGAAAACACTTTAGTCAGTCAATGGACATTTTCTGAAATCCAAATTACAGGCATTGGGGAAAGAGTTGTGACTAAGACAGACTCCTGGCCCTCAAGACGTTTATAACCTGTTGGGGAAGAGAGGCAATAAGCATATAATGGTGCATATAAAGTAATTCAGGTACAGATAAGTGCTATCTATGAAGATAATGGAGTACTGAGAAAGTGACAGAGGCAGATGGTGGGGGCTTAGCTGGGCATGTGGACAGAGAAAGCCTCTGGAGAACAGAGTAGCATTGCAGATTTGCTCACTCATCACCCATTCTAACCTCTGTTTTGCATGCAGAGGTGAGAAAACCAAAATGACATTTCCCAGATTCCTTTTTAGTTAGGGTTCTGGACGGATGGGATTTACATCTCACTGGTCAGATATACTTACAGAAGAACTTGATTTGGAGCTATGTTAAGTAGGGAAAGCAGGGCAGGGCACAAACAATCCATCTTGGTGGTGCTAATCCTGACGGAGGCAACACAATGCAGGAGCCACGGCTGTGGCAGCAGCTGCTTCTTTTAGCAGAAGTAGCAGTGTCTGTGGTGGCCTAGTGCTTTGATATGGTCTTCAAAATCCTCCCTGGAACTCCAGCCACTCCCATGGCTGGAAAAATTGTGCGTTCTACAGGCACCCTTCCCCCTCCTCCCACCTCGGACTCATGTCTGATATTTAATCTGGATGGAGGCTCTGTCAAAATCCGAGACCAGCCACCACTGGGGGAAGAGGGCATAGGCAGTGGCCTGAGGACAGGATACCAGGTGCACAAAGAGGCTGGGAAAAGGACTCTTGCCTTATAAATGGAGGCGTCTGGTCCATCAAACCGGAGACCTGGAGGACACAGGATAAAGGACAAAAAATACCATCTGAGAGGATTCCAAAGGCTCTTGGAGGCTTGCACCTTTTTGGCTAACTCCACATTCTTCCAAAGTCCCTTCAAGTGTCACCTCCTACTTAGGGACTTGAAGGAATGTGCTGACACATTCCCATTTTCCCAGGGTTCTGTTCGATGCTTTCCATCGTCCTTCTTAAACCCCAAAAGTTCTAAAACCTCTGATGTCCATGTTCAACTTTGGTTGGGTGCTGCGAATTAATCCAGTCCCTGTTATCTCTGTTACTGAAGAGAAGGAAGCAATGGACAAATAATGAATCATCCTTGTATGAGGTACCTAGAGTAGTCAAATTCATCAAGACAGAAGGTAGAATGCTGGTTGCCAGGGTGTGGGGGGAGGGGTGGTTAATGTTATATGAGTAGAGAGTTCCAGCTGGGAAAATGAAAAAGTTCTGGAGATGAATGTGGTGATGGTTGTAAACCAATACGAATGTACTTAATGCAACAAAACTGCACACTTAAAATGGTTAAAATGGTAAATTTTGTTATGTGTACTTTACCACAGTAAAAAAAAAAAAAAAAAAAAAAAACAGAATCATCCAAAGTGGCATATCATTTTTTAAATTTCTATTCAAAAACACTAACAACTTCAGATGGATTTACTTTAGCATCTATCTCTGTTCTTATATTATGACTAATTCAAGTTCTGATTCAAACATATCCTCCATTCGTGGCCATAGGTAACTTAATAAACTCCTCTGTGAAACTGGAAAAACAATATTTTCCTCATAGGGCTGTGATGCTGAACTAAAAGAGTGTGTAAAATTCCCTCATGGAAAGGAATTTTAATTAATACAAATATTCCACTCCCTGGAGATGGGCTCATGCTTTGCCTGCTCCCATGATGCTGACGGACATCAAAAAGCCAATTATGTTCTAAGATTCCTTGAGGCACAGATTTCTGTCCTCTTCTGTGTTATCTCACAATCCCAGGGAGGTCACGGTTACAAAAGGCAATCCCCAGTGGTGGAAACAGTGGCACTAACATTAAATGAAATCATGTTAAGCTTCTTGCTTGTGCTGAGTCCACAGCAGGTACCCAATGAATGACTGTTCCCTTCCGCTCCCCACTCCCCCCGTTTGCTGAAGAAGGAATAAGAAAGGTGCCCACGTTCTCTCAGGATGGGGATGTACCTACGTGGGATGAGGGGCATCACCTCCACCCCAGGAACCGGGTACCCGAAGGGGAGGTTGGGAGGAGCCAGCAGGGGCGGTGGGCGGGGAAGCCCTTCTCTGTAAGGAAACAGAATCCTTAGCAACTGTCCTGACATCTGTCCCTGGTTAGTTCTTAAACTAGTGCCTGCGCCCAGAGCCTTGTGCTGCCAGTGAGGAGAAATGGAAAGTAGATTGTTTCCATCTCCCCTCCATTCTCTCCCCATCCCTTATTTCCAGCCTCTAATTCCACAAAGGAATTGAGGCAGTTCACAATAAAACACATAAAAAATAAAAAAGCACGACCAGCAGAAAAGAAGAAACAAAATAATCAGACCGTATGGGCCAACCCAGCGGCAGTAGCCGAACGTCAAACTCACATGTGAACTTCCTGGTAGCCAGGGTATAAAATGATTGCCAATCAAAACTCTGGTCTTATTATCAAAAGAGAAAATCAGACCAACTCCTGAAGAGAAGTAAAAGTTTTCCTGGCACTGAACAAAATTAAAATATATCACAAGAAACTTTTTATGTGAATGGTTATTGTCTCGATATTTTTTAGAGCAAACACAGTGATGATTTTCAGATGGTTTTGTTTTTGTAGCAAACTTCAGTCAGGGACAAATGAGTGCATAACACAATCCAGCAAGACCGATTCTTTGAGGGACTAAGGTAACATAGTTGAAACGTAGCCTCCAGGGATCCAGTTTAACCAAGGATATCACTTAGATCACCTGGAAGAGAGATTAGACTACTGTAGTGAATATTTGTGGAAATATAAAAAAAGGCATAATATAAAAAAGGACATAAATAGGCAATTGACAGAAGAGGAAATACAAATGGCTAATAAATAGATGAAACACGCTTAGCTTCAATATTAACCAGGGAAATGCAACTTTAAAAAACAAATACCTTTTCATTAACGTTTAAAATTTTGTTAGTGAGTGTTGAGTAAGTGGGGGTAAGTAGGGGGTATGTAAGGTACTATGCTTACTCACTCTTAATGAAAGGGTGAATTAATATAGGCCTTCTCAAGGGCAATTTGGCATTATTTATTAAAAGTAGCAGTGAGTGTATCCTATTATGGAGCAGTTCAGGTGCTTGGTAAGGGGAGAAACACTTGTATGTGTTGGAAATGAACGTCTTTATACATAATGAAATAAAAACAATCTAAATATGATATAACATGATTATTTAAATTATATAAATAAAATAATAAAAAAAAGTTTTTAATCTAATATCTTTCAATAGAGGAATGGTTTAATAAAACTCAAGTGTATTCATATTCATAACTGTATAGTAATTAAAAGGAATGAACAAGATGTATAGATAGCTCTTAAAAATATTTAATGAAAAAGCAAATTTCAGAGTGATTTGTTCTTATGTACCAATTACATTAAAACATCACACAAAACTCTAACAGTATATGTTTATATGGACATATACACACATAAATATGTGTGTGACTCTCTGTGTTCATCTCTGTGTAATAATATAAGAAATAGTGTGGAATAATATATACCAAACTCATAATGGCAGATTCCTCAGCTGGGTTGGCAAAGGGAGCATATCATATAAGGAAGTGAAGAGAATGGGGTTGAGGGGATTGGTTCAAGATGACTTTTTTAAAAAAGTAGCATTATCCATGTACTACTTTTTAATTGAAGTATAATATGGAGCTAACACATAGGATCAGATTGACCAATCAGACTCCCATGAATTAGAAATCTTATCTAGTATCAAAGCTCCACTAATAACTTCAAGAGCACACAGAGGTCTTGGGCATCCTGGGTGGATCCCTGGGTCATGCCTTCCCACATCAGACATGCTCTCTCTGGCAGAGAATAATAGATATGATCTCCAAATGAAGTCTTGCTGGATTCCTTCACAGAGCAGGAAGCATATAACTTAAGAAGCATCTCCGTTGTGCACCTACAGAGAGGGGTATAGCTTATGGGACATCTGCCAAGGAGCCAAAGATTCTGGGTTACTTACTATATCTGATCTCTTTGGCTGAAGTCCTAGCTCTGGGAGCACCCAGTGTAAGGAAAGAGACATAGGATCTGTATGCATGAACCTTCCAGTCTGATGGAGGACAGTTTAGTTCTTACAGAGCCCTTAGGCTGATGGGAGAACTACATTTCTGTCTTCAGGAGCCACCAATCAGATGGAAGTATCAAGACACAAGGCTTAGCTAGGCTTTGGGAATGCCCATAGAGCAATGAGCTCTGGAAATTAATAAAAGGCAGTGATTGTCAATCTGGTAGAGTAGGGTGTGGGGAGAGGAAAGTCACAGACTATCTGGAAGGGCCTTCTCAAACTATACCCCTTCTATGACCTCCCCTCCCCCATTATCCCAGAAGAATCACCATTTGCTGTTACCAAAAAGTTGTAGAGTGGCCTACCCACCCAGGTATGCTGGAATAGAACAACTTTCGGG
The DNA here is from genome assembly GCF_902729225.1 of Pteropus medius. Lineage (NCBI taxonomy): Eukaryota > Metazoa > Chordata > Mammalia > Chiroptera > Pteropodidae > Pteropus > Pteropus medius. Next base: position 4,551,391 of record NW_024345479.1, on the reverse strand, counting down.
AACCACTGACCTAGGCCAATCAGGCTAGTACTTGTGGAACTGAAAGAGGCAGGTTTCCAGCCTGAAGATGCTACAGGAAATTCAGAGGAAGAGTGTGTGGGACAGAGAAGTGGAAACAATCCTTCTCGACAGGTGTGTTGTGTTAACAGGGCTGAGAGGAGCTGGGCAGGGACATGGTTAGCTCTGGGGGTGTCCTTGTCCGCCTCCTGGCCTGAGAGCATGTGCCCTCTCAGCCAATATTTATTAGAGATGTAATAGCTTGGCTCACACCTGTCTTGCCAGGTAGAAACCCAGGTCTGACTCCTATCCATCCAACAAGATCCAAACCTGCCCCATCCAAAGAAGGAGCCACCAGACTGTCAGCAGTGTCTAAAAGAGTGGAGTGAGCAGCAATGGAGGTTTTGCATCTGAGTGTAGTTTATTCAGAGTGTAGTTAAGTTACAAAGGGGAGTTCCAGACTGAGAGGAAAAGCATGAAGATCTTGAACCCTTGAGGGTTGAGGTGAGGAAAAAAACATAATTAGCTCCAAGCAAGATCTTCCTTCCTGAGCATGCTGGATGAGTAGCAGAACACTTATCCTAAATATGGGACCTCTTGGATACCTCAAAATTGGCTAACATGCTAGCCATTGAATGTTGGTACCTTAATGCTTGGTCTAGCCCACTGTCCACAGCTAAGCTTGGAGACTTTATGCGAAAGGCAAAATCTTGCCCACTTGCTTCCATCAAAGCTGTCAGGCCCAAGATAGGTCACTCCAAAATATCCCACAATGGTATATTGCTTTGAATTAAAGTTACTTGACAAGTAGCCAGTGCCAGAAGGGCATCTTGACTCTCCCTGAATTCAGAAAATAAATCTCTCATATGAAAGATGTCCTCCCCTCCCACCTCCGCCCCCCACCTGGAAGACATCCCTATCACTAAACAGCTCAAATCCGAACAGTCTATAAGCAAACCTTGTAACTCCCTTACTAATTTACTACCCAAGCCCAAATCTTGCTTAGAGTCCTTTCTGCTGAGCACTAACTTCCTTTCTCCTGTCGATTTCAAACAAATTTATTTTTAATTTGTCGAAAAAGTATAAAATGGTTTTTGGTTTGAACATTTCTTTGAGCTTCATTTTAAAATCTAAGCATCACAGTATGATTCTCTTCTGCGCACATATTAAATTGGTTTTACTCCTGTTACTCTAGTCTCGTGTCAATTTTATTGTTGGACCACCCAGAAGAGCTTGACTAGAAGGGAAATTATTTTTCCTCCCCTACAAGGGGAGGAAAAATATACACACACACACACATACACACACACACACACATACATATATGTGTATATATATATAATTTGTAATGTGCTGGAGCTGGCTTGTACTGGCATGGGAAAGCCAACTGTTGAATTTTCAGGAATTTCACAAGCCAGATGTTAAACATAGCCATCAATAAAATTTAAATTACATATACTTAAAATGTAATATAATGGGGAAAAAAGGTAATAAACACTCAGAACTCATCAATTTCTAATTGCTTTACTACATTTTACAAGTATCTCTGCTCTCGAGGTTATTTGCATATATTGTACCTGTATGGTGGAGATATTATAGAATGGTGACGGACTGTGTATATCTTCCCAACTCTGTATGCACTGACGTCGTGTCAATAGCTTGAAATCAGCCCTTGTGTGATTGATTTTTAAACCACAGAAATTGGCAAACACTGAAAAACACTGTCAAAAGCCTCAAAAACCTGTTATTAAACATTTACCACTACTGTTCATACCTCTCCCCCAACATATACAAACACACCTACACACACACTCTCACACACAAATATTCACTCCACTTTTAAAAACACAAATGGTGGTATGCTGTACAAATTTTCAGTACCTTGCTTCTATTTTCTCAGTAAATGAGCCACACCCAGAACTCTGACCAGAGTCACATGTCACTTCATGCCTTATTAGTCATTCACTTCTTGACTGCCAGGCCCTGTGCTAAACTGGGGACAAAAAGAAAATGAAGCCCCATTCCTGGGAGGGGGAGAACCAAGACCTAGACTCCAACAACCAGAATACTAGAATCTTGTTCAGTAACAGAGATGAGGCCAGCTCTGAATGTCGCCTTCTTGACTGTTTCTTTTTAATTCTCAGAGCTGGAAACTGCTCTCTCTCTTAGGATCTGCATCACTCTCTCTGACTGCTATTATAACCTTGAGCTCTTGAGTCCTACCCAATTTGCTGACTACATTCTATGGGCCACAGACTTCCCACATTCACTCAACACAGGGTTCGGGCACTGTGATTATGGCGACCCGTGAAAGCTGTGATGGGACTGGACATGACTCTGGGGGAGGGTGCACTTACTGTATCCTCTATTATATTGTAAGCTCATTGAGAGCAGCATCTAGTTCAGATTTCTCTTTGTACCTAATCCGATGCCTTGCTCAAAGCAAATACCCAGTGTGTTTCATCAGCTATTTGAGAGATTTGAGGCACTGGTAGGAACTGGATGTCTCCCAGCCCATCTAATTCTTTACTTGCATGAGACATGGTTCACATGGGTTTTATCGTTGAGCCGTTTGTTTTTGTTCACACAAAACAATACAGTGTTTATATAATACCATACCTGAATTGCCAGGTATAATATTAAGAGAGGTGGAGACACCCACAGGTGAGGGAGGAACAGGTGAGGACATGGCCGGCAACTTGGCCTTCTCTGTTTACAGTCAGTTCCTTTTTATAATTTCTTCTCCTCAGATCATACTTCTTCCCAATAGTCATCCACCTCATGTCCTCCCTATCTCACCATCTCCAATCTCATGTTCTCCTTTCCCCACCATGCACCTCCTACAGTTTGCACACCTGAGGCATTCCCTGCTAGAGACATCCATGACTTCTTTCTCTCAGCACTCCCCATACTACCAGGACAGACAGAGCCATAATCTTACATAAATGTGCCAGTGTTTCCCCTCACACTGTCTACTTATTCTACAGACCCTTGTTGACCCCTACTCTGTGCCAGGCACCTAGAGTCCTCAACTACAGAAAACACAAATAGTGGTGAAGAGAGACCAGGAGAGTAGGAACTGTGCCGGCGGAAGGCAGATAGAAGGAGCATGGGAACAGAGAACCACCCAGGCTCTGCTTGGCACGAGAGCTTATCACATCAAGTTATGGTTATTTATATACTTTGCTTATCTCCTCTACTATCCTATAATTTCATTGAGTCTACAAACCTGATACAGTTTTAAACTGATACATCAACTCATGCTCACAACAACTCTAGGGACTATTATTATCGCCATTTACAGAGGAGGTTAAGCAGCTTGCCCAAGGTCACCCAGATGGGACATGGAAAGTGCGGGACCTGAATGCCCCCATCTGCCTCCCTTGGCAGCACCGTTAACTACTGAGCCCTAGTGCTCCTTACATAGCCAGATGGGACCAGGGTTCAAATCCATGCTGGAATCACCTGAGTATTCCTCTGTCTTTCTTCTGGGAGTCTTTCATTTGTATGTAGTTTGGGGAGTAGTGGCGGATTCCCCAAATCAAAACTAAAAGGACCCAACTCACCCTTTCTCTTTCTTGAATCATGACTTAGGCTCAGTCAACTGAGCACTAAGGTGGTGACCTGGGGACTGACTGCTCATCATAAAGGCATAGAAGACAATTGTTTCAGCAGAACGAACATTTACCTTCCACCTGACTACTCAACAGGTCTCCCTGCCTTCTCTATACCTTCCATACAATTTATTCTCCACAGAAAAGCCAAAGTGGTATTTTCTAAAAGTATCTCAGGTAATAAGTAATTCGCCACTTTTTAAAACTATTCGGTTCCTTGCATTACCCAGAAAGCAAAATACACACGCCTGGCTTATAATGCCGTCCTGACTAGCCTGGCTTCTCTCTGGGCTCACATATCACCAGCCTTCGCCTGATGTACTAGGCTCCAAGAGCCATGGCCTGCTTTCTTGTCATGCTTCCATCAGGAGAGATCCACCCTGACTTTGGGTCCTGCATTAACTCTCCTTCTGGAATGCTTTGTTATGGGAGACTATGGTGAATTCCTGCTTGATATCCAAATCAGAGTTCAAAGTCAACTTCCTTAATCATCCATAAAATGTTATGTCATCAAGTAGCATTCTACCACAATATTTTAATTTACATCTCCATATAGCACTTATAATCATCGAATATTTAGGTGATTTATGTATTTCTTAATGTATTTTGTATTGCCTGTGAAGAACTATAAAAACGATGATATTAATAATAAATCACAGGTAGAATAATAGGTAATATTTTTGCAATGCTTCTATATGTCAGTTACTAGTTCTTTGTATGTTAATACAATTCACTTTACAATAAGCCTATGAAGTAGTTATCTCTATTTTTCATGTAAGATATTGAAGTACTATGAGGTTAAGTAACTGGACATCCAGCTTGTTCCAAAGTTCAAGTCCTTAATCACGGTGCTAATATATATATTTTAATTATAACATGCCTTCCACTGTAGCTCAGAAATAATTGCTAAAGAAGAAGGAGGAGGGTTAGGAGGAGGAGGAAGGGCCTGCCCAGCCCTTCTGTGCTTCCTTAGACTTTGATTTCTCAGCCTGGTCATCCAACCACCTATGGATTTGGTGAGGTTCCGCCATCCCTCCCACAAATCCCCTTTTAATATATATGATAGCCAGAATCAATTTATGCTCTTTTCAGCCAACAATCCTGGTCAATACACCCTGAGTGTTTCACTCTGAGCCTTGCACACAGCAGGAGGACAGTATGTCCGCAATATAAATGCATGAGATAGTGCAACTTAGTGAGACTACAAAGTCACCTGCTGTGATGGTCTGGGTGGGGGAGGCTGTGTCACCAACACCACACTAACGTTTCATATCGCCTTCACTCCTTTGATCTTTTTTCGTTATGAAATGTTTTATATATGTGAAATTTTGTAAATCTTCATTTAAGGGCTATGCCCTCAATTCTCTTTCCTTATTTTATTCCTAACAGTTTCTCCCAGGGACCCTGCAAAAGTAGGAGCTCCTTCCTTCTCTCTTCAAACCCACACCCTCAGGACACAGAAGAAAGAGCTTTTGCTCTTCCACAAGACCCAAGAGTCCTCATAGTCTACATCACCTCCTCTGAAAGTGTTCGAATTCAGCCTGTCTCCTCGCTTTCACTGCAGGGAGGTCTTTCCGGTCGTAGGCATCCTGAAAGTTGTAGCCCTGATGTTTGGTGTCACATTCGCACTGTTTTTTCGGGAACAGCCTAAAACAAGCAAGAGAATTGTGAACATTATTGGGTGGGTGGGCCGGTGGTGAGAGGGAGCCTGAGGCCTGATCCAGTGTGTCATTCTGAGGTTCTCCTTCCCCATCCCTGCTGGGCTAGTTGGGTTGAGACTCTGGAATCTCAGCGGTGGCTCCTGACAGAGACACAGGGATGGGAAGAAGATCCCTCTCTCTTGAATTATCCCCTGCACCAAACTTCTTTAAACTTGAGAGTCACAGGAATGCCAGTGGCATCTCAGCCCCACCAGAAGAGGAGGCCAGAAGGACGGAAAGGCAGCATCATTCCTGTAGTTTTCGTTAAACGGACCCTCCAAAGTTTTAATGGACTTAGCTGGGAGCTGTAGAGAACAGAGACTGTGCCCTGAATACCAAGCCCTTTTCTGGTCTCACAGTTCGGAATCACTTTATCAGCCAGCACAGGTTCAAGAAGATAGGGAACCATCTGTAAAATGGGCGGAGAGGAGCATGAGAGATGTCAGGCCAAGTTCAAAGAGAGAGAACATGTGATATCTCACCAGATCCCATCGTAGGTAAAGAGGTTCCTGAGACGTTCTTCAGATAGAAGCTTTGGCATCTGGACAACTGGAGCAGGACGAGGGAGCTCTGTTTTGAGGTTGAACTCTTCATAAAGGTATACATTTCCGAACACAACCAAAAGCATGCCAGGTCCTAACATTAGGCAGGACATCTTGCAGAGCCACAGAAATCTAGAGTTGTTGGGGCACAAAAAAGCAAATTCCATTAAAACCTTTTGCCTTGATTATGCATTAAATGACTTGATTATGTAATATGTATGGGAACGTAACTTGAAGAAAAAATGTAAGTTAAACCTCTATCTTATACTATTTACCAAAATTGACTTCTGACAAATAAAAAAGAATCAAGTCACAACAAAGAGACTCAGAAATATCACAAATAAAAGAACAGGCAAAAATATTCTGAGAAAAAAAAGAATAAAATTTGTAATATTAATGTCAGCATGGTTGAATTCAAGGCAAAAAAAAGTATTAAATAAAACATATAGGATCACTTATAAAGATCAAATGTATGATCCACAAAACAGAAGAAGTAGTCATGAATTCTATCCACTAAAATAATAGCACAAAGTACACAAGGCAAAAAAATGGCAAGATAGAAAAGAAGAAGGATTCAAAATACAAAAGTAGTCATAGGTTCTAACATTCTCATATCTCCGTCTTTAACAGGTCAAGTCTCAAAAACATAAAACAGCAAAGCAACTAAATGACAGAATTCATATTCTGTGAAAGAGCTCTTAGAACATTTACAAAAATTGGCCACATACTTGGACACAAAAATAACTGTAAAAGAAACCTTTCAGATCATGCACTCTGACAGCGCAATTAGTAACCTACTAACAAACTCCCTCTCCCAACAATGTGGAATTTTTAAAAAGCTTTCCAAAGCAACTCTTGAGTCAAAGACAAAAGAAGAACAGGAATATAAAGATAATAGATACTACATACCAAAACTATGGAACACACTAAAACTATACTGAGAGAAAAAGTTGAAGCTTTATATACAATTTCTAATCACAAGACAAAACAAAAAAAACTTAAGTAATCAAGTAAGAAGTTTGAAAAAAGACAACAAAATGAATATCAGAAATGCAGAAATAAGAACTTAATTACAGTGCAAATAGAAAGTGGTGAGTTAGAAAAAAACCTAAAATGATATAATTACTAAATCTGAGCACTGAGTAAATATATTTAGAGATAGCTGCCTATTTTATAACCTCTTTTCTCTGAGACTTTTCTTCTGACCCACAGAGGTGACACTCACCAGCCTAGTTTATATTACATGGTACTCCCTGGCCAAGGACTATTAAACCAAGGGTGAACATTTTGTCTGAATTGGGCCAATCAGCTAGAATTTTTTCCTACGAATTGGGAACCAGAGATATTGATCAGCTTATCCTGGTCCCCTGAACTGAGAAGAAAGGGGAAAAGAAAAGAAGAGAGTGAAAAGAAGGTGAGAGACCCAAAGAGAAGCCTAGATCTCGAAAACCTGGAACAAAGAGACAACTTCCTAGAAATACAAAAATGACTTAAACAGACCTGTAAAGTGGGGAAAAAAAAAAACAAAACAAAACAAAACCTGAGGAAGCTGTCAAAGGCCTGTGTACTCTTCCTTTCAGCAAAGCCCCAAATCCATGTTTCACAAGTGAACAACTCCAGCCTGGTTTATTAAAAAAACAGCTTTACAGTGATGCCAATATAAGTACTTACGAACAACGATATAAATATGCTAAATAAATGCTAGCAAATAAAACGCAATGATATGTTAAATGAACAATTCCCCACTAACAAATGGAGTTTTTCTTGGAATGCAAGAATGATTCAATGTTATGCAATTTATTAATAAATTTCACCAACTAAAAATTCAAGCCACGAGAAAAACTAATACAATTATATTGACAGATGATTTTAAAAGCATGTAATAAAATCCAACATTTATTTTCAATTTGTTAAACATCCCTTGTTTAAGAAAGGACCTAGAAGAAATGATGTCACACTAATAATTATGAACACACTTTAAAAAAACTGGAATGATCAGGTGGTCACTACCTTAACCAAGTGACTGAACTTAGTTTAGCATCACTAATAGTGAGACAACCTGACAAAATGTTCCCACTGATGTGGTACGTTATGAAGTACACAATCATTTATGGAGTATTAATGCCAAAAATGTTTAACCAAAATGTAATAAGGCCTCGAGATCTAACTTCTAGTTTATAGGAAATAACAGGGGAAAGATAAGCAAACCGGAAAACACCATCAAGAACAGACACATCAGGATATGAGACATTCTACAAGCCTACTGACCTGGAATCTTCAAAAGGACAATGTTATGAAAAAAAAAACAAAGTGGAGACATGGAGATGGGGACCGCTTTTGATAGTTTAAAGAGACTAAGCAGATCTAACCACCAAATGCACTGTGTGACTTTCATGGGATCATTGTCCCCAAAACGGTTACAAAAGACATTTGGAGGACAATTGTGAGTATTTGAACATAGGCTAAATGTTAGATTATGTTAGGGAATTATTAATTTTTTTTAGGTAAGATGATCCTATTATGATTATACAGGAGAATGTTCTTATTCTTAGAAGTACACTGAACTATTTAGGAGTGAAGTGTTAGGATGTCTGGACTTTCTTTCTATAGCCATGTTTCCCTGAACAAACCTGATCTCGTCAGAAGCTAAGCAGGGCCGGGCCTGGTTAGAATTTGGATGGGAGACCACCTAGGAAGACCAGGTGCTGTTAGGTGTAAAAAATAAAAATAAAAAAATAAGGGATTGTAAGCTGACAAATTCCTTGCAATCTGTGAGGTCAACCAAGGGTTGCCTCGCCAAGAAAAAAAAAAAAAGATGTCTGGAATTTCCCTTTTAAATGGTTTGGCCGTTTGAAAGAGAGGAAGATAAAACAAATATTTATTGTTGGATCTAAGTGGAGAGTGTATGAGTATTCACGGTAACATTCTTTACGTTTGCTTTAGTTTGACAATTTTAAAAATACAGCTTTGGGATTTATAAACAATTAAATAGAAATTCCTCAAGCTAAATAAGAAGAGGTGGATAACTTTCTTAACAAAGCAAAAGATTTATATTTCAAATCAAAAGCCAGCATTATGTTTAACAGTGAAACACTGGAAAATTTCATTTTAGACAGAAACAAAATAAAAAGACCCACTACAGTTATTTAACATTGTCATAAAGCACTAATAAATGCAGTAAGATCAGTTTATGGAATAAAAAAATATATAACAAAAAGGGGAATAAGAAGTCTAATTATTTACAGATGAAATAATTGCATACTTGGAAAACTAAAATGTATTAAATGAGAAACCATTGGAAATAGTAAGATTTTAGTGGGGTAGCTAGTTACAAAATAAATATATTTGTTTAACTAAAAAAAAAAGCAGCTTTATTTATAATCATCAAAAACAGGAAAATATTTTAATAAATAATTATTATTCTTGTCATCTAATTACCACTTACTATGTCTAACCCTCTGCCAAGAGCTTTGTGTACATTATCTCATTTAGTTCTCACTACATAATGAGGTTCTATTACTACACCCAGTTAACAGATGCATTGGCTGAAGCTTAAAGAGGAAAAGTAAATTGCTTGGTTAATGATGGATGCAGGATTCAAAACCAGATCACACTTTCAAACACCACACTACTACCCAGTTTTTTATAAGCCAAAAAATATAATGCAAAGAGATCTAATTCAATTTAACAACACAAAAAGATAGAATATCCAGGCAGCAGAAACTTAAGAAAAAACATGTGGACCTATGTGGCAGACAGACTATTAAGGTGGCCCCCAGGAGCCTAGTCTCCTGGTCCTAGCAAAAGATTCTTGCTGTTCAGCATTTAAAATGTGCTTCTCATTTGTTCTATTGAAATTCCTAAAATCATGCAGTTTGAGTTATAAGTCTTTCTTAAATCTATTCTCATGCCAGAATCTTATTAACATATAAGAAATTTAGAGATTAAATTACCAAAATACTCAGCTCAATACTTGTATATTTTTAGTATCATATAGAATTAAAATCCCAGGGACTGTGAACATCCTAGATCTTCTGTGGTTTATCCTTTCGGTCATTTTAAATGTTGAAAGAAGGGCCTATGTGGTTATCTGCCTTCTCATTTTATGTTAAATCTCCCATATTTGTACCAGTATACACCAGTTTGAGGCAACTGCTGGATTTTTGTTGAATTTTAACCAAATCTTACAGTAATTTTTGTCTTTCTAGAAATCTCATTTTGTGCTGTGAGAGAAAACCTCCATTTTGAAAATCTACATTGTAGAGAAGCACATCTTTAATATCTTCAGATTAAAAAGTCTTACAGTTAATTGAATGTTTGCATTTGGGGTATAACTTTACAGGAAGGGCCTGGAAAAGAATAAAGCTATTAAGTATATTTAGTAAAATGTTGCCTTTGTCTTACACAAAACATGTAGAATATATACTTTAGTAAACATCTTTAGAAGGTAGCGATGCTTTGTTTTGCAGCTAAAACTATATTTAATCATAAAGTTTCTGAAATCTTATAATGTTTTTATACGTTGGAAGTTGCTTACCACTATTATTTTTGTTTGAAGTGTGATTGATTATTTTCCTTTTCTTGCTAACTTCTCTTAAAAAGTGAGTTTCCGGAGAGCGGGAAGATGGCAAACTAGATAAAAACAGAATTCGTCTCCTCGCAAGACTGCATTGAAATTACAACCAAATTATAAAATAATCAATGTGAAGAATCACCTGAAATCCAACAGATCATAACACCAGACACCTGATAATATAAAGGAGCCACATGAAAGCCAGTAGGAGAGGCAAAGTCCCGAATCCAGCTGGACCCACACTCCCTGGGTGGTGGAAGATTACTGGGAGGGAGAGTGAGGTTGCAGAGGCTCTCCTGAAGGAGAGGAGTATCCTGGTCTCATTGAGGGGTTCTCCAGCACAGTGTCCCAGCCCGCCCCACCTAACCTGCAGACTGCTCGGGGCAGGTATTACTGGATGGCTTCCAAGCCCTGCTCAGAGTGATTCAGGGCCAAGTAGTCACAGCAGGGCCATCGCTGAGAGTGGAGTTTCTAATCCCAGCAACAGCGGCCAGTGCTGTGAGCAGCATTTCAGAGATAGGGTCAGGCAGATCACTGCTGCCAATACGAACTTGGTTGGATATCAGGGGACATGTGGGCTAGTCCCAGACAGCAGCTGGTCTTGCTGTGATTTGGGTCTTCTGTGGGAACTCACAACAGTTACCAAATTTGCAGCCAGATGGAGGCTGTATTGATCTGACTGCCATTGTATGAGAACTCACCCCACCCTACCCACAAATTGCTCCAGGTGGCCCATTGACAGTGAACTGCCACAGCCCTGCCCTTCCCCTCCCCTGATCTCCTAATCAACACAGACAAAAATCTTTGGCTGGCATAGGGTGGGCACTGCACGGAAATCAATGGCAGGCAGAACTTTGCTGCCTGCAAGACTTGCAATTTTGTGTCGGGGAGTACAGAGGTCTGGGGGAACACTCCTGATGGCAGCTGGTCTCACTGTGATCTGGGTCTACAGTAGGAACGCCCAGGCATAGAAGTTGCAGCAAAACTGAGGCTACATTGGCCAAACGGACCTTGTCTCCCTGAGATCGCACTTCAGCCAAGCCACAAAGTGCCTGCAGCCCATTGACAAGCAGTCTCTTGTGCCCTGCTTGGCTCTGGGATTGAGCAATTAGCGCAAGCAACAGACTTTGGCGCAGTGAGAGCATTTCGAGGAAAGCAGTTGTGGACAGACCACTGCTGCGTGTATGAGCTGCAATATCTCTTAAGGGGATTATAAGGGTCTGTATTGGCCTGATGGCCTTTGACTCCCTGAGCTCCTGCCCCATCCAGTACATAAAGTGCCTGCTGCACATTGATAGGCAGCTGCCCATGCTCTGGGGTAGCACATTTAGGCCCAGGGTGGGCAGCAGTTGACCTTGCTACGAGTGGAAACTTGTACAGCGAGCTACAGAGACGGCATGGGCACATAAACTGACACTGCAGTGGCAGGGGGAAATTTACTCACTAGACCCAGGAGACTCCCAGAGTCCCTGCGCCACCCAACACGCATATCACCCAGAGGCTCATCCAGTTTCAGGGACTTACAGGTATCTGATAGGCAGTATCAGGCCTTGAGGAGCACTGTTCCCTCTGCTAAACTGCCATTGGTCAGGGACAGGGGATAACCGAGAGCTGCCTACAGCACTATCTCTTCCGCTTACCTATAGATCCAGCATAGGCAACAACCATCAGCGTATCGCTTTGTAGTTCTCACTAGGTAGCCCTGAGCAATCAAAAGCAGCAGCTGATCTTGGCCTACAGGGGAGCCCCTCCCAAGGGGTCACAAAACCAACGCATCTGGAAGCTGGCACCAGATCACAACAGAGCAATTCCTGACTGGTTCCAGTAGTGATACACACAAAGTGTGGTTGCAACAAGAACACAAACCTGCTCGGGCAAATCCCACTCGGTGGGGTCAGCCCCCACACAACAACTCTTATCCTGAGGGTGCAGCCAATTCCCACAATTAGTCAGCCTGAACATTAATCCAATCAACTGATCTACTAACAACAAAAAGTTCTGGCGACAACAGAAGATCACACACAACCCACACAAAGGTGATGTCCAGAGCTCCCGGCACAAGGGATCAGGGAGAGTGCACCACTGGACCACACAGGACACCGTCCACATTAGGCCATCTGGCCAAAGCTGAGAGACAAAACAAATATTCCTGTTGCATAGAAACAAACACAGAGAGGCTAATAAAATGAGAAAACAAAGAAACATGCCACAAATGAAACAACAGGAGAAAACTCCAGAAAATAAATTAAATGAAATGGAGGCAAGCAACCTACCAAAGACAAAGTTCAGAATAAAGGATACTCAAGGAACTTATGGGGAGAATGGATGAGCACAATGAGAACCTCAACAGCACAAAAAATGACATAGAAACCATAAAAAATAACCAGACAGAAATGAGGAATACAATAACTGAAATGAAGAATACACAAGAAGGACTCAACAGTAGATTGGACGAAATAGATCAAATCAGCAAATTGGAAGACAAGGTATTTGAATATACCCAATCAGAACAACAAAAAGAAAAAAGAATTTTAAAAAATGAGGATAGTTTAAGAGACCTCTGGGACAACATGAAGCATAAAAATACCCGAATCATAGGAATACCTGAAGAAGAAGAGAGTGAGCAAGGGATTGAGACTCTAATTGAAGAAATAATGACAGAAAACTTCCCTGATCTGACAAATGAATTAGACATACAAGTTCAGGAAGCACAAAGAGTTTCAAACAAGAATTCAAGCAGACCCACACCAAGATACATCATAATTAAAATGCCAAAGGTCAAAGACAAAGAGAGAATCTTAAAAAGCAGCAAGAGAAAGGAAGCTGGTTACTTTCAAGGGTCCCCCATAAGAATGTCTGCTGACTTCAAAGGAAATTTTGCAGGCCTGAAGGGAATGGCAAGAAATATTCAAAGTTATGAAAAACAAGAATCTATAACCATGGATACTCTACCCAGCAAAGCTTTTGAATAAAATGGAAGGTGAGATAAAGAGTTTACCAGACAGGAAAAAGTTTAAGGAATTCATCACCAACAAGCCAGCATTAATAGAAATGTTAAAGGGTCTTCTGTAAAAAGAGAAGGGGTAAAAAAGAAAATAGAAATAACAAATATGAATAATAAAATGGCAATAACAATGTATCTATCAGTAATCACTTTAAATGTAAATGGATTAAATGCTCCAATCAAAAGACATAGGGTAATCGAATGGATAAGAAAACAAGACCCATGCACATGCTGTCTACAAGAGACCCACTTCAGATCAAACGACACTCACAGACTGAGAGTAAAGGGATGGAAAAAGATATTTCACGCAAACGGAAATGAAAATTGGGGTAGCAATACTTGTATCAGATAAAATAGAGCATTACATAATAATAAAGGGATTGATAAATCCCTTTACTTATACGCACCCAACATAGGAGCATCTACATACATAAAGCAGCTATTGACTGACATAAAAGGAGAGATAAATAGTAATGCACTCATAGTAGGAGACTTTAACACTCCATTGATACCAATGGACAAATCTTCCAGGCAAAGAATCAACAAGGAAACAATGGGCCTAAAAGATACACGAGAACAGATGGACTTAATAGATATTTTCAGAGCATTTTACCCCAAAGCAGGAAAATATAAATTCTTCTCAAGTGCACATGAAACATTTTCAAGGATAGACCACATGTTAGGACACAATCAAATCTCAATAAATTTAAGATTTAATCATATCAACTGTCTGATCACAATGGTATGAAAATAGATATCAACTACAAGAAGAAAATTGGAAAATACACAAACACATGTAGGCTAAATAATATGCTACTAAACAATGAATGGGTTATTAATGAGATCAAGGAAGAGATCAAAAGATACCTAAAAACAAATGAAAATGAAAACACAACAACTCAAAATTTATAGGACGCAGAGAAAGCAGTCTTAAGAGGGGAATTCATAGCAATACAGGCCTACTTCCAGAAATAAGAAAAAGCTCAAATAAACAATCTAACCTTACAGTTATTATTATTTTTTAATTTATTTTTTATTTTTTAGGCAAGGCAACCCTTGGTTGACTTCACAGATTGCAAGAAACTTGTCAGCTTACAGTCCCTTATTTTTTTACTTTTTACACCTACAGCACCTGGTCTTTCTAAGTGGTCTCCCATCCAAGTACTAACCAGGTCCATCCCTGCTTAGCTTCTGAGATCAGCCGGGATCGGGCTTGTTCAGGGTAGCATAGCCGTAGACTAACCTTACAGTTAAAAGAACTAGAAAAAGAACAGCAAACAAAGCCCAAAGTGAACAGAAGGAAGGAAATAATAAAGATCAGAGTGGAAATAAATGAAATAGAGTCTAGAAAAAATTCAAAAGATTAATGAAACCAAGAGCTGGTTCTTTGAAAGGATAAACAAAATTGACAGACCCTTAGCCAGATTAAATGGTATTCTGATGAACTTTCAGAAAGAGAAATTAAGAAAACAATCTCATTTACAATTGCATCAAAACCTATAAAATACCTGAGAATCAAATTAACCAAGAAGGTTGAAGACTTGTTTTCGGATAATTATAAGTCGTTAAAAAAAGAAATTGAAGAAGATGCAAATAAATGGAACCATATACCCTGTTCATGGGTAGGAAGAATCAACATTGTTAAAATGGCCATACTACCCAAAGCAATCTATAGATTCAATGCAATTCCTATCAAAATACCAATGGCATTTTTCAGAGAGCTAGAATAAATAATCTTAAAATTTATATGGAGCCATAAAAAACTCTGAATAGCCACGGCAATCTTGAGAAAGAACAACAAAGTTGGAGGTATCATACTACTTGATATCAAACTATACTACAAGGCTACAGTAATCAAACAGCATGGTACTGGCATAAAAACAGATACTTTGATCAATGGAACAAAACAGAGAGCCCAGAAATAAATCCATGCCTATACGCTCACTGAATATATGACAAAGGAGGTAAGAATATACAATGGGGTAAAGATAATCTCTTCAATAAATGATGATGGGAAAATTGGACAGATACATGCAAAAAAAGAAGCTGGACCATCTTCTTACACCGTATACAAGAATAGACTCAAAATGGTGTTGAGTTTTAAATGTAAGACACGAAACAAAACAAAAAATGTTTGTTAGAAGAAAACATAGGCAGTAAACTCTCTGATATTACTAACGGGAATTGCTTTTCAGATAAATCTCCTTGGGCAAGGGAAATAAAAGAAAAAATAAACCAATGGGATTACATCAAACTGAAAAGTTTTTGTATAGCAAAGGAAACCATCAACAAAACAAAAAGACAATCAACTGGGAGAAGATATTCGCTAATACTACATCTGATAAGGAGTTAACATCCAAAATTTATAAAGAACTTATACAACTCGACAACAAAAAAAACCAAACAATCCAATTAAAAAATGGACGGAAGACCTGAACAGATACTTCTCCAAAGAGGAAATACAGATGGCTAACAGATATACGAAAAGATGCGCAAGGTCGCTAACCATCAGAGAAATGCAAATTAAAACCACAGTGAGATATCACCTCACACCTGTTAGAATGGCTCTCATCAAGAAATCAAAAAACAAGAAGTGTTGGCAAGGATGCGGAGAAAAGGTTACCCTCATACGTTGTTGCTGGGATTGCAAATTGGTACAGCTGGTATGGAAAACAGTATGGAGGTTTCTCAAAAAATTAAAAATGGATATATCTTTTGACTCAGCAATTGCACTTTTGGATATTTTTCCAAAGAAAAACAAAACAATAATTCGTAAAGATCTGTGCACTCCAATATTCATGGCAGCACCATTTACAATAGCCAAGATATGGAAGCAACCTAAATGCCCAACAACAGGTGATTGAATAAAGAAATTATGGTTCATATATACAATGGAATATTACTTAGCCATTAAAAAAAATGAAATCCTATCATTTGTAACGACATGGATGGATCTAGAGGTTATTATGCTGAGTGAAATAAGTCAGACAGAGAAAGATAAATACCATATGATTTCACTTATATGCAGAATCTAAGGAACAAAAAAAACAAACTAATCAAAAATAGACTCACAAATGTAGTGGAGAATTTGGTGACAGACAGAGGAGGGGGGTTGGGGGACTGGGAGAATGGGGTGAAGGGTTAAAGAAGTACAAATTAGTAGTTGATAGTTGGGCACAGGGATGGGGAGCACGGCAGAGGGAATGCAGTTAGCATTAACATGATGACTAGGTGGAGGGCCAGGGGAGGGAGGGAGCAATTGGGGGGATAGTTTTATGAACTATATAGATGTCTAACCAATGTACTGTATATGTGAAATTAAAAAAAAGAAATTTCTCTTCAAAGTAATAAAAAAAAAAGTGAGTTTCTGGTAATCTATTGAATAGACATCTAATACACACCTGTTGAGCTGTGTGACCTAATATTTGGATACTTGATAATTTGTTTTATTATGTAATTGACAAAATGTGATGTATATTGACATTAGTTCAATCATATATTTATGCTGTCTGGAAATGCGTGGTTTTAGTTCTTTGGGAGAAATAATTTTTCAAGTGTTCACTCCCTTGTAAAACCCTACTGTGAGAGCTTAAACATCTAAATAAATAATGAAATGCATTTCTAAAAAAAATAAAAGCAAATGGCTGAATATACATAGAATATACAATATGAGTTCTTAAAAAAACTGAAACTATTGGATTGTATATCAGAGTATAGGTAGAGTTAAAGTGTATAGTCATAGAAAAATATCTGAAATGACACATATCAGTTGTTAATTGTGGCCAATGCTAAAAATCAGATGATGGTAAAGAATCCTGCAATTAACATATTCTTTTTTTGAGGGAATAAGAAAAGGTTTTACCAAAAATCACAACCAACATATTCTTGTGTCAGCGTATTCCTATTCTCTCTCTCTCTCCCTCTCTTTCTTCAGTGATCAAGTATTAATTTTGTCATTGAACAAAGAAAGAATTAAGAATTAAGAAATGGAGATAAATTTCTTATTCTTGAAAATTCAATATAATAACGACATAAATGAAACCACAACAAAATTTTTTAATTTTCAAAATGACTCTAAAATTTATCAGAAATAATACAGGAGAATAGCAAGAAAAATATTATAAATAAGAGGGATGGCTGTACGCTAGGCCGTGCTACTGCTAAAGAATAAAACAATTAAAAAGTAACAGCTATTAAAAGCATGATACTGATTCAAGAATAAGCAAATGAGTGGGAAGAATAAACCAAAGTCCAGAAAAACTGGAGTATATACAAAAATTTTATGTGGAATTTTCACTTTTTTATATATTTCTGTAACATCCAATTTTCTAAAATAGTATTCAGAAAAAGACACTTGATTAGTTGTACTTTAACTAATCAAGTTAGAGAACTTCTGGCAGAAAATAGACCTTCGCTTACTCTTAGTTGTTTGACCATTTGATCAGACTTTACTCAGCTAGGAGTTCTTTTTAGCAAACCTAGTTCCAGCTAGAGACAGCATTTTGTGCTGCAGTCATTAATAGGAACTGTGTGGTTAAAGATTACCAATAAAATGTTCAACAGCGGAATTTTTATCAGATAACTACAAATGTTCTATACTGTTAAAATTACACCATTTACATGCTTAAGTGAGAATGTTACAACTATAATTGTATGGGTCTGCTATTCTGATTGGACCATATCTGAGAAACATTCAAGAAAGGGCCAAAATCCCATTACTAAAAAGTCAGTGAGAAATAAAGAAATGAACCAGTCATCTGTAATCAGCTGATGGCAACTTGTTTCTTCAAGCCAGGTACAGCTGTTTAACCCTGCCAAGCAGTTCTTATACTCCAGGTACAAAGCTTTGCCACCAGGCAGAAACTGGAGAGCAGCCTAGGCCTGAGTAAGAAGAAGGCAATCCTCCTTGCCCTGAGGGACGCCTGTACCACAGCAGGGATGGTCCTGATGTCAAGCTGCCTCTGCAGGCCATCGAAACCAGTTAGTCTTGATTTTTCTTTTGCCTAAGAAGGAAGTCTCATGATTTCTGTGTACTTTATCCCACTAATCTCTTTGTGAATTATGATACCATAGAAACATCTATAAGATCAAAATATGTATGCATCAGATGAAATATGATATTCGCACAGTAAAAATCAACAAGGAAATAAAAGTGATAATATTGGACTACTGACATGGTTTTTAACAGATATGAGAGCAAAGCTTTAATCTTAATTCATTTATGAGAAAAACATGAGACACCAATTAATAGATGGGCACAGAGTGTGAAGAAATGACGGATCCAACAATAAATAATACAGGCGAGCACAGGAAAATATTTGTTCTCACTTGTGAATTAAGAATATTGAATAAATATTAGAATCCAAGATCTACCATGGATGAAGGTGGGGGTAGGGCGTCTGGTGAATCCTCTTTGTTTTGTATTGGAACTCCAATGGGCTATACCTTGGAGAAAGGTGAACCAGAATCAGATAAGCACTCCCAGGCATGGCCAGTAGGCTTCACTTCAAGTGATAATTGAAGCGAATTGAATTCACCACCTCTTGAAGTGAACTGAAGTGATCTACGTTGACAGTGCACTCAGTGCCTAGCCAACTCAAACATAAGTCATCTCTGGTGGAAGTTATCCCAGAACTCAGATTATTTTCACAAACTATTTAACAACAACAATGTGTGGCACATGTGGAGATACATTTTTTTTTAAATGAGGAAATTAAAACAATAAAAAAGCAGGGCTTTCGATATTAGAATTATCAGACACCTACTGTAAAATAAGTATCCTTGCTCTCTTAAAGAACTGTAAGTTATGTTGAGAATTTTAACACAGAATTGGACACTATAACAAGAACTAGATTGAAATTTTAGAAATAAAAATAATTATTAAAAACTCAGTGGATGAGAATTTAACAGATAATTAGACAAGACTGGAAGGCAGGTCAGAATATAACAGCCAGAATGAAAGGTAGAGAAACAAGATTTTAAATTATTGAAAAGAAGTAAGGACATAGAGGATGCAGTGAGTATCGGAGCATTGGGGAAGAGAATGGGGTAGAGTAATATTTGAAGAAAAAAATGGTTGAAAACTTTCAAAACTAATGAAAGACTTAAACCCACACTTTCAAGAAGCTTTATGAGCCACAAGGAGGAAAATTTAAAAATTAACACATACCAAAGAACAACATAGTAAAAATGCTGGAAATTAAAGACAAGGGACAGTCTTAAAAGCAGCCAGAGAAGAAAAGAGAATTCTCTTCAAAAGAAAATGCTAGCTAACTTTCCAACAAAATATATGGGAAGCCAGAAATATTGAAATATCTTCTATACCAGCAAAAATATACAAGAATGAAGGTGCAATAAAGGCATTTTCAGACAAACAGCATTTGAGGGAATTTGTTGCCAGCATATTTTTACTAAAGTAACTACTAAAGGCAAACTGTCTTAAGATGAAAGAAGAAAGCAAGAAAATAATCATTATTACTGATGACTACTGAAAATAGTTCTGTTCTTTGGGAGGGTGTTAAAAATGATCAACTGATGATGTTGAATACGATAGAATCGCCACTTCTTCAGGAGGTCAAGACATTTGTATTCCAGCACCTAGTAGGGTTATCACGTAGTAGGATTATCAAATATTCATTAAATGAAATGTTATGAATAAAACGTCTCACACAATCAAAAAGCACTGGCTTTAGGCTTAAATAGAGCTGAATTCCAATCTGCTCTATCTAATGCATTTCTCAGGGAACTTAACTTCCTCCATTTCTGCAACTGTAGAGAGGGCATAATGAGAGTGCTTTCTTCAAAAGGTGCTGCTGTGAGCACTACTGAGACAATCTAAAATAGGAATTATACATAACAAATAAGAGCTCCATAGTGTAGGAAAGGAATTTACCCTCTACTGTTTATTGAATTTATTGCATGGCCTTTGATCATTTACAGCCTTGGGTGGGTAGGGTGTGTCGGGGTACCTCATCCTCTGTACAACATGTACTTCATTTTAATGCTTAGAAAATATAATCTCGAGGAAACATTTTTGCATTTTCATGAGATGACTTCCTTGTCAGTGTTAAATACTTGTCAGCTCTAGTTTTGAAAAATACCAAGAAAAGAAACTTTGGGGACAAAAAGGCACAAATCGTATTTCTGATCTTTCTTCGTAGTTTATAAACTTTAAAGTAGACCTCCAACTCTCCTTTCCCCCCGTTAATCATTATGCTATCCTATCTTAGGACAAAATCAAAACTACCCATTTCAAAATCAGATATTTTTTTAATGAAAAAGAAAGCTTAAAAGGCAAAGAAAAGTTTAAAAGAAGTTTCTTCTGAGGGAGGAACTTTAGGTCCCCCAAAGTCACACTGGCCAGCACCTTTAAGATGTAGAGATATAAGGTTGGCAAAGAACATTAATTAAAACCCAGACCTCTTGTGCATGCTTTCAGCTGTCCAATTGGGCATGAAAAGTCAGGTTTGCAGAGGAGTTTGCAGCTTTAAATTCAATGGCACCTGTTTGGAGGGTGGTGCCAGGACTTCCCGGTTACACTATAAGGAAGGTGGGGTCGGGGAATACCCGGGACGGAGACCGCCGGAAAGAAAGCTTTCCCCGGGGACATTCGATGGATGCAAAGGCTGCCTCCCTTCCCCTCGCTCCGCCACATCCTGTGTGCAAAGTATGTTTAACGTTCATAAAACATCCTCTCACCAGCATGTTTTTACATTTTCACGAGATAACTTTCTAGTCGTTGCTAAATGATGGTTCTAGTTTTGAAAAATACAAAGAAAATATTTTGGAGGTAGAAAAAAAGACACGAAATGTATTTCTGATCCTTCTTCTTAGTTTTTAAACATTAAGGTAAACCTCCAAGTTTCCTTTCCCGCGTTAATTATTATGCTTACCCTTAGAGGCTCTTTAGTGCCACATAACAGACCCTCCGCCTTCAGGCTGTGCTTGTGGATCTGAAAATCGACTTTTCCAAAATGCCCGACAGTTCGGGTGTTTTCTGAAGCAGCCTCAGCTCTCCGACAATCCAGAGCCCGCGGCCCCACCGCGGGGAACCCATGTTCCCGAGGCGCTCGGTCCCGGTCGCGGGAAAGAGGCCCCTAACCTGAGTCAGAGCCTCCGGGTTCCAAGCCGCGAGACCCGAACCCTGCGCTCCCAAGCCCGCATCCCACATTCCCTGCCAGGAAAGGCAACTTCCACATAGAATTTTCCAACTGGAAAACCAGCGTTTTCTGGGGGAACAGCAACATCCGTATGCTTCGTCCCCTTCCTGCTGTCCCCACCTACATGGGGGACGCGCTGGACTTTATTTAGAGAGCAACCGTTGCCTCCCTCTGCCCTGGCGTTGGTGGCTCTCAGATGGCGCGCAGGGCTGGCCAAGTTTGACTCCCCACTTTTCTCTGCTCTCGGCGACACTCACCTGTACGAAGTCATCCTGAATCCCGCCGCCTCGAAAGGACAGAATGGTTGGAACCGCGTTGGGAAATCCCTCTCCGACTGCCCCGCCCTAGCACCTACCCTGGCAAATTATCTGGGAGCATGGCAGATGAAGGAGGACGCGAGAGGTCCCGGAATCTCACGTCACCACTAACCCCCGCCCAGCTCCTGGGTGAGCCCAGCTTGGCGCTGTACTTCCGACCCAAGACGTTGTTTTGAAACGACCGAAACTCGCGGCGAACAGATCCTCAAACGGATGAGGCAGAAGCCCGAGCATTTTCTGCCCCTCGGACGTACAGCATCCAAGCGGACCAGACTCCACGGCGTCAGTGGTCGGAGGAGGACCGCGTGGATTTAGCGGTTTATCCAAACTTCCAAATGGCGAGGGACAAGGAAAGGCTGGACAAGGGCACGGCCGCGTGCCTGCTCTCGGACCAGGGCGTGCAGCTGCACCCGCGCTCCCCTTCTCCCTCCCGGGTCATCCTCCCCGAGCTGCGGGAGCCATCTTCGCAGCGCGTTTGAACCCCGGACTCGCCCCGCCCGAGGGTTGCAGTCCGGCTCCCGCTCTGCCCTTGAGACCTCCCAGCCTCTACCTAGGACCTCTTCTTCTAAGTGGGTAATCGGACTTCTAGCTTCACCTTCAAGATCAACAAAATCCCTGCGCCCACCTCTAGTGTCCCTACCACCATGCTTACCATACTATGCTAATATGGCCCTTCCCTTACCTTTTAACCAGCCTCATGACCTCGCCCGCCCTTCACACTTGGGTTCGCCAAGTTCAGCCTTTGCGCCGCCTCCACCCTCCACCACTTACTCCACTGGAATTTTCTGGCAAAAGATGCCCGGAGGAAAGCCAAGTGGGTCGAATCCCTCTAAAAGACCTGCAAAGCCACTTAATGCTTTTGTACCTGGAAGAGTAAGGTGAATTTCTACTAAAATTAGCATTAGTAGGACCATTTTCATAAGCCAGGAGGGGTGCTGGGAGCTTTCCTGTGGCTCATCTCAGGGGCGATTGTATTGTATTTTCCTGTGACCTAGCCTAAGTCGCAAACAACATTTTTAAAAAGTAGACAAAACGATGGCATGCAAAATGACCAGTGTTCCTATGTGTGTACAGTATGTACTTAATAATACCCCGCTGTGTCCCAAAAACGATTTAAGAAAGAGATACATAAAATACAAGGTCATGTAAATAAAAGAGAAAAATGAATCGAACCAAGTAAGTCTGCAGGGAGTAGAAAGAAATGCCAGAGGAATCTACAACCTTGGGGTAGGTGAGTCCCAAATGCAGCTCCCAGCCTCTTGGCAGCCAGCAAAAAGCAAACCCTGCTAGAGGGGAGCTCTGAAGTAGCAATTGCTGATAACTATTTTCTAGAAACAGCTCTGAGAGGGATATTATGCTTTCCTGGTCAGCAAAACATTGTACTTATCGTGTCCATATAGTAAAAAGATACCATTGCTTACAAAGGGTTTTCACAGATGTGACGACCCAGCTTATGAGAGATTGCATGACTTTTTCCAATTTTTGTAGCCAGCGGAGCTACAACTTGCACCCAGGAGTTGTGCTCTTAAGGCCAGTCAGTGCTGGTTCTACTGTACACTCCCCTGCCTCACCAGCTCTATCAAAATGGGAAAACTCTTCCCGTGACTTTGAAGTGGGGATAGGGTTAATTCAACCATAACTTCTACCTCATGGAAGTGTTGTGACCAGTGATTTCAGTTCAGAGATGAATTATTTGTGATTTCTAGTGTCTCTGCCAGCTAGAGGGTGATTGTCAGGAAGGGAAAGTTAGCTAAGTGAGGATGTGCTTGCTTTTTTTCCGTTTGATTAACTAGGAGCTCGAACACCAGTTCCTTATAGCAAACTATGCTATAGCTCCTGGGCGTCAAGACCCAGAGACAAGCAGGTTGTTTGCTGCTGCCTTGAGAGTTAGAGAAGAAATGGCCCCTCGAAGACTACCTGGAGCCCTGAGGGGAGCTGGGCCTGGGCACATCACACTCTAAGTGCTGTCTAGGGTCAGCCAGAGGTAGCCTCTCCTAGTGGGTGACCTCAAGCTTTTTCACTGTGGCAGGTTACTATTTTACCACTGTAATAAAACCTCCACTTCTCCCGCCTGCAGACCCATTTCTGGCTTACTTTAACAAATTGGCCAGTTCTTATGTAACTTGAATTTCCTCTACACTTAATCATTTAGGCCTCTCCCAGCTGGCACTGGTGTCACTGAACCAAAGGCCAAATTTTTTTATCTTTGACAATTGGGCTCTAGTCTACTTGTCCCTTGTGGAAGAAGCTTCAAGTGACCCATAGAAACTCAGCTGCATATCCTGGGCCATATCTGAGTCTTCCAAAAGCTCATGGTCTTGGAGACTGGTTAAGCCAGCTTTGCATCCTGATCTAATGAAAACAGCACACTTGGCCAAGAGGAAGGGCACTCAGGAGAGAAAGAATTCAATTTATTTCTGACATCCTACTAAAGTGCCTGATAGTCACTTCTGGCTCCAAGGAAATGCGGCTATGTCCTATTCATTTTTGTACCCACAGAGCTGTGCACAGGAATGCTCAGAGCAGGCATAATCATTGACTAAGAGAATGATTTCCTTGAGTGGTGAGATTGTATTCTTACCCACATAGCCACTAGCCTTTCCTCCTCCCCAAATCTAGTCCTTGCTGATGTTCAATAAATGTATGTTGAGAAAAATAAGAAGATGGGGGTTCAACAGTTCAGAGGACTGAAGTAGGAACAAAAATCCCTGGTATTGGTTTGCAAACTGGCGCTGTACCTGGAGGGCAAAAAAAGACTGAAGAAAGAGGCAGATTGGTAGATGGCAGCTTTAATAAACAAGGGAACTTACATGTGAGGCTTGTCTTGGGCAGTCAAGAAGTGTGTCATTGATGTGAGCAAAAGCAAAAGGAGCACAAACTTGAAAGCCTGCAGATTTCTTCTCGGTTGCCTTCTGAATAGTCTGGATGCCTTCTAGAGGCAGTAGAGTACACAAGTTAAAAGATGAACTCCAGAGCCTGGCTCTCCTCCTGCCCCTTACCTGCTGTATTGACCATGGGCAAGTTATTTAACATCTCTATGCCTCAGTATCCTCAGTCGTAAAAATGTGGGTAATAATAGCACCTACCTCATGAGGTTGTTTTAAGAATTAAGTGAGTTAATACATGTAAAGGTGCACTCAAGTCCTTCAAACACAAAGTATTACTAGGAAATAATACTTCCATAGTAAGTGTTAGCAATTATTATTTGAAGGGTAGCTTTTGTACATTGAAAAATGTTTGTGATCACTAGGGTTTAAGTTAATATTAAATATAATGAGTCACAAGCATAAGCTCTATATTTAATAAACAGACTTATTATTTGTGGTGGAAGAAATTATTGGTTCCAATACTTCACTCCCCTGTAATAGGGTTATGCATCACTCTTTTGCCATGGTCTCAGGATGGGCCATGCCCTACATCTTTGGGCTTAGCTGTAACATTTACTTTAGCCAAACGGATGTTAGCAGAGGCTAAATATGTTTATCTGGGTTGGCTTTTTCTCCTGAGTTCCAGTGATCTGTCATTAGAAGAACATGCCCCAGGTAGCTGTTGCCCCATTCAGCCTTGGCTCCAGAAGAAAACCCAGGAAGCAGATCAAAACCAAACCTATGGCCTAGAGCCAAGCCCAGCTGACTAGCAGTCTATAGCAGAGTCACCCAGTTGAGCCCAACTTAGATCTGCTGAACCCCATAGTTGATCTTTGGACCCGAGAGCTTGAGGATAAATGTTTCTTGCAAACATTGTTGGGGTAGTTTTTACTATTGTGGCAAAAATCAACTAAGACATATTTTACCAATAATAAAACCAGTAAGTTTTAATCCTAAATTCCAAAGGAAACATCGATTAATATTTAAACTTTCTTAAACAATCACATGCCTCAGTCAATATCAACTTCACAGGTGAAAACATATGGCTACTCAAAAGGGTTTGACTGAAGGAAGTTAAATAAGGGACTATTTATAGAGATGTGGGTTTGATTAAGGAAACCAACGTGGGATGGTGAAGCCCTTGGCAGCTGTTCTCTCCTTTAGGGTGAAGGACAAGGTGTGGGAAAAGGAACATTTGAATCCAGCAAGAGCTGTGGCCTTAGGTAGAGGAACCACAGCCACTGCCAAGCCAAAGGAGGGAAATAGAGGAAGAAATACTCTGTTCTCTTTCTTCCTCCACTTTCTAATCTCTTGCTAGTTTCTCCCATTGACTAAACCCAACTGGAAACAGGAAGACAAGGAAGCATGAATCATACAGACTGCAGATGTCTTCCTGGAGCACGGGACAAGGCAGAGAAGTGTGGAGGATAGTCTGGAGGAACAGTATAACCAGCACACAGTCTCGTTCACAACTGGACCAGTCAGCATACAATAATAGCTGTTAAGAGGCAACCCCTAAATCTTAGTGGCTTAACACAGTAAAAGTTTATTTTCTGCTCACGCAAAGACCATGTGGACATTCTTGGTTGGGTGCTTGGTGTCTCTACTTCAAAGGGTAATTCAGGGACTCAGGATCTTTCCATCTTGTAAAGACTTCACCCTCAACATGTGTGACCTCTAAGGTTACCACTCAATAAAGAGAAGCTCATGGGAGAGGCAAGCCAGATACCTAATCTCTTTGACCCAGAGGGGATACATAACTTCTACTTCCTCCCACAAATTATAGCTGGTCATCGAGTCCACCTAACCACAGGGGGTCTGGGAAATGTAGTCCCAGGCTGGGCAGCTAGTTCTTGGCAATAACCCTAGCAACAAGCTACAGTGGACTTCTAGCTTTTTTGGTGGTAAGATAGCCTTCTTTTCCATAACAATATTAATTAAGTTTCTTAAAACATGTCTAGTTGCATTCTCAATGGTAATATATTCATATTCATATTTTTTCTTCTTTTTAAGTACTTTACTTGTCTGATTTGACAAACAAAACTTCTCTAAGTACTTTAACCACCCAGGAAAACCTAATTAATTAAATTGATAAAATATAGTCAATCTGAAGTTCTCTGAAAACATCTCATCACTATTTATAAACTTAACACAGTCTCATACATTGCTCTTAAAAATCACAAGTCTGGAATCAATTCCCCAGTTGCTTTCTAACAAAAATCATTCCTGGATATGACAAAAAAAATAATACAATGGATTTCATTTCTTTTATCATCTTTATATTTAACTCTGAACTCTCCAGGAGTTAAAATAAACTTTGTTACTAAGAAAACAATTTCACTCGACCCAACAATAGTAACTAAGATTGCCAATTCAGCAGGCTGAGTTGTTTTTCAGCTGGATTTTTTTACTAGATGCAAGACTTGACTCTCCTAGATTTAAATAAGTGCTTGGCCAACTGGGACTTTCAAATTTGTATCCTATAATTGGGAAATTCTTATGGACTTATCCCTTGGAGTCCTTGCTACATCATTACTTGACTCTTTCATTAATTTTTAGTATATTGAAGTCTTCGCTCTCACCAAATTTGTGTTTAATTTCCTCACTTCTTGGATAGATTTTGCATTTCTTTCATTTTCTTAAGGAACAGTAAGTTAAAGTAGTGAAGGGAATAAGAGCATGGACTTTGGAGTCAAATTTCTGTCTACTTTATAGCTGTGTGACCTTGGGTAAGTCCCTTAACTACTATGTGCTTCGGTAACTTCATCTGTAAACTGATGATGATAATAAGACCTAATTACAGGCTGTTAAGAATATTAAAAGACTTAATACAAGTAAAGCACTTGAAACAGTGCTTGGCACATGAGTAAAAACTGTCTACTTATATATACTTATTTACTAACATTTTAAAAACTTTCAAGTCTATTTAATGCTATTTTATTTACTACGTCATACCCTTATGTACCTCCATCAAAATGTCTTTACATTCTGTGTTCTGTTCACATTCTTCCTCTCTTTCTAGACATAAATGTGCCTGAATGTACTTGCATCTCCTCGAGTCTTTCTTTGGCATTGCACAATGCACAAAAGAAAAATGTGCCCCTTGAGTGAGATAAGACAAATGAAATGGCTTGAGCAGCAGAGTATAAGAGCTCAGTGGCCCTGATCTCAAAAACATCATTCTAGACTTTCACACTAATTTCATTTCTAGAATAAACAAGGAATGAGATTCTTCTCCTCAAAGACAAAGAAAGACTGAGGTGGGGAGATAGCTTCTAGGATTCCCACAATGTCTTTTTTTTTTGAATGCAAAACATCAAACAAAGAATAACCTTTCAATTCAGAATGCCTGGAATTGTTTGGAATCTATGCTGGTTGATTTTGTGTGTTTACTTGACTGGGCCATGGGATGCCCAGGTATTTGATTAAGCATTATCCTGTGTGTGTCTGTCAGGGTGTTTTTGGATGAGATTAACATTTGAATCAGTTGACTGAGAAAAGCAGATCGTCCTCCCCAATGTGGGTGGGCCTCATCCAATCTGTCGAATATCTAAATAGAACAAAAAGCCTGAGCAAGAGAATTCTCTCTCTATTACTGACTGTCTTCGAGCTGGGCCATTGATCTTCTCCTGCTTCAGACTCAGAATTAGACTAGGTGTTAATTGTAGCTGAAAAAAATCTTAATCTTGGTATGACCTTGGAGTTTTCCCAGCTCTTTGATTCACATCTATAGGTAACACACTAGTCATGGAGTAAAAGACAAAGAGGCATTTATGAGACTCCAAAGTTGCCAGTGGACTATCAGCATCAGTAGAGTGGAGGTGACAGAACTCTAAGCCAAGATGCAAGAGACCTGATTCTGACTGAAGCTCCAGCTGCGCCCTTCTCTGTGTGTCCTCAAGAAGGTCACTTCATCTCTCTGGGTCTCGATATCTACTCTTTTCCCTATAATATGTAGAGATTCAAAGTCTCTACCTTCTCCTCCCACCAACCTCCAGGATTAGGATAAAGATAAGAAGAATAAATATTAATTTATACATTTACGACATTTTGCAAGTGATTCAAAGATGAGAAGTGTATTTACTATACTAGAGGAAAGAAACAAGACCAAGGAAACTTGGCTCTCTCTGGTAATGACTGAGCCTATTCTGATGAAATTAGCAGGGATAAATGTCAAGAGGGACACTCAGATGCAAAACATCGTTGTCCCATTACAGGAAAAGGGACCCAGCATAATCGTACCAACTGTGAAAAAGATGAGGGAATTGGTGTCATTTCTAAGTTCATTATGAATCAAGAGTGGGACCTAGTGGGGTCACCCCTCCTACCTATAGAATAGGTCCCTCACCTGTTCCTTGAGTCAGTCCCTCCATGTCCCCTTCTCAGGGCCTCATCCTGTCAATCACCTCTTTTATTTTCTATATCTTCAACTTCTCCCTCTCTACTAGACTCTTAAAGGCATCTTTAAACATGTCCACCCCTCTCATTATAAAAGAATAATCTTCCTTACTTGTTTCTTTCGCTACTATTCTCCTTCCTCCCAGCACAGCCAGATTTCTCTGAAGAGTTGTCTATACTCATTGCCACTGTTCCCCCACCTGCATTATGGACTCCATTTTGCAGTGTCACAGAAATTCCTTTTGCTAAAGACCAATGACCTTCATGTTGGTAAGCCTAATGTACGCTCTTCAGTCTTTATCTTTCTCAACTTCTCAGCAGTGTCCTCACAACTGGAGAGTGAGGTTATATATACCTCCTTGTGCCCAACTGTTGATGAACACACCACATAGAGGAGATCGCTTTATTCTTCCCAATTTTTCACCCGTGCTTGCATTCATGCCCTTTGTGATGTGACTTTGCAGTTTCTTTCATAGAGGTGGAGTATACTTCCCCACTCTACTGGTATTGGAATTGGCCATGTTACTTGTTTTGGTAGGAGAAGAAGTGATATTGTACTAGAATGAGTTTGGGACTTCGGAGACATTGCATGTTTCTAGTCACTTTGCTGTGCTGCTGCCATTGCCATGAGGAGGTGGGGGGAAATGCTCTGGTTCCAGAAGAATGAGAGACATGTGAGCAGAGCTCCTCCACCTGACCCATTGACATGTCAGCTCAAGTATGATAACTAATGCTTACAATTGTATACCATTGAATTTGGGGCTATTAGTTACACAGCAATAGTAATCTGATATACCATGCCTTCTCCACAAAATAGCCGCAGTCTTCAAAATTAGTCTATAAATTAAAGCTGTTCATCAATGCCTGACTTAAGACTCTTCCTCCATTTCTCTTCTTCCTATATTTTAGCAAGGTGAAGAATGGAAGGTTCTGGGAAGAAGACATGTCAGCTCTTGGAATTTTATGAGTCTCCCTCATTTCCACATCAGAATTT
The DNA here is from genome assembly GCF_902729225.1 of Pteropus medius. Taxonomy (NCBI): domain Eukaryota; kingdom Metazoa; phylum Chordata; class Mammalia; order Chiroptera; family Pteropodidae; genus Pteropus; species Pteropus medius. The sequence continues at coordinate 4,521,226 of NW_024345479.1, read as the reverse complement.
GTGATCTAAGATCTGTGGGTTTGGACCTCACAGGTCGTGTATTCAAATATTATCCCAGCTTTTTAGTTCAGGAACTGCCAGCTGGAACTTAAAATAACTGAATTTTGTTTCAATTTTCTATCAATGGGTATCCATTTTTTTTCTTGGTTGGCATTTATGATCATACATTCCCAGAGGTATTTATGACTGTAGATATTAACACAGTTTCTTATACTTCTGAAAACAATGAAATGTTCATTATTAAATTCTGAAACCCTTTTCAACAATTTCTATTGTTTTCTGACATGTGCCTCCCTGGCGCTGGTCTAAGAGTTCTATTAGCAGCAGTAGCTTTAGCCATCTTTCAGAGCTAAGTCATCTATAAAAATCTTATTTCTAAATTATTCCATCTTTCTAATGCTAAGCTAATACAGTTTCTTAGTGAATTTTCTCCAATCTGTAATCTATTGATGAAAAAGTGTCGGGGAGAATCTAGCATTTAAGCACTTATAAGAAAGCCGCTGGAGTCCCAGCCAAGCTGTCTACATACCAGGCAGCAAGAAGCAGTATCTGTTAAAAATTAAGATCTTTTGCAAGAAACAGAGACTCTCAAAAGTGTGGCTTGAACAAATTAGAAGTTTTGTTCCACTTGTATAAAAAGAAATCCAGAGGAAGGTAACCTAGAATTGGGATTGCAGTTTTACAACACCAGGGACCCAGGTTCCTCCAGCTCTCCACTCTGCTATTCCTAGGGTGAGGCTTTATCCTCATTCTCACATAATGGCTACTAAGAGTGGAGCCATCAACTCCACATTCCTGGGAGGCAGGGTGAAGGAGGACCAAGTACAAAGAGCTGAGATTGCCTGCCAGTTGAGTCTTCTCTCCTTAATAAGCCAGTGACTTCCACTGACATCTCATTGGCAAGAAATGTGTCACATGACCATTTCTAACTTCAAGATAGGCTGGCAAATGTGTTTTGTGTGTTCTTTTTAGCTGAACCTATTGACACCCTGAATAAAATTGAGATTCTGCCATGAATAAAGAATGGTTATTGGAAGGCACCTCACAGTCCCCAACACACCCAGAAAAGATTTTGCCCTTTGGACTTGGGGACACATATAATATCTCAGGGAAGGAGCTGGTACTAATTCTCCTACTGGGAGATATCTACTTTAAACCCAAGACAGGGCTTGAATTTAAGCCCTTTGTTGAGCTTTACTATTTTTCTATAAAGCTAACTATGAAAATTTTCTTGATTAACAGCTGTCACAAACTGACAATCTGAGTTTGCACTGCTTGCATGTGGAAATTCCCAGCTGACAAACTAATGTAAAAACTGGTTCAAAACAAGTGAATCTTGTATGACTCCAGAAAAGGAAACTATTCAAAGTTACTGTAATAGGACATATTCCAGGATAATAATGAGGCTTCCACAAGAAGAAACACCCAGAGAGAAAGACTCTCCCAAAGATAAACTTGTAAATAAAAATTATAAAGTATGTAAGGAAACCCAACACGTGAGAAATAGTTAGCAAATGCAACAAATTGTGAACTAGAAATAATAAGACAATTTGGAATAGACTTTAAAGTGAGTGTGTGTTTGCATTTTTCAAAGGGAATAAAGAAGGCACTGTATCCTTAAAACAATGCCAGAACGTTACGGGAAAAAAACAGGCAGATTCGAAAAAGATTCAGATAGAAGGTTTATAAATAAGAAAAAGCATTAAAATGAAAATCAGTGGACAGATAAAAACAGTTTGGACTTAGCCCAAAAGAGATTCCCTGAACTGGAAAATGGCTCTAAAGAAATTCTCCAGAATGCCTCAGAGACAGTTAAAGAACTTGAAAAAAATGAGAAAAAAAAAAAAAGAGTAAGAGACATGAAGGTTAAGTGAGAAGGTCCAGAAGACATCTAATGAGGGTTCTATCGGAAAAGAATAGCAAAAATAGAGTCACAATATTCCAAGTCAATGGCTAACTCTTTGAAATTTGAAAAGGACACAAAAGTTCTAAGCAAGATAAATAAAAACAAATCAACATATTGTAGTGAAACTGCAGAAGATCAAGGATTAAAATAGAAGACTTAAAACTAACAGAAAAAGAGACAAATATTAATAGGTTACTAACAAGGAAATGATATTCAGACTGGCAGCACCCCGTTTATCAACAACAACACATGTCAGAAGATATTGCAATTTCATCTTAGAGGCCCATGGTGACCCAGGTAGAGCTGAGGAAAAACATCTGTCAATTTAGAATCTTTCACCCAACCTAAAGGGTCAGGTGGAATAGATATTTTCAGATTTACAAAAAATAAAAGGGGGTTTTCAACCCCCAGATCCTCTCTAAAATACCTACTAAAAGATGTAACTGAGTGAAGGAAAATATTCTCAGGAGGAAGCTAGTGGAATACAATGAGAAATAGTAAGATTATAAATCAATAAAACAAACTGTATGTCTAAATAATTATTGATTATAAATAATGACTAAAATATGTAAATATTTGTAAATTTAAGTATTAAAAAACAAAAGCACAAAAGCATGGAAAGGGAAAGTTTGGAATGCAGTAAAAAATAAAAAAACAAATATATACATACACATACATACTAACATTCTTGTCTTGCTCAGAGGAGGAGAGAGATAAATCAACATTAGATTTTGAAGGAGAAAGTATAAGGGTTAGGATAGCTGTTGGCTCCTGCCCTCTAGTATTTCTGTACTCATGGTTTGTTTCTTACTTGAGTTTTGCCTCATTGCTTTTTAAACATGTTAAGAATGTGAGTTATGTTAAGAATTCAAGAATAATAATTGAAATTGTAGACATAAATGAACAGAGGAGGTGGGAGAAATGAAAAAGAAAAATTTTCTTAATCCGACAGAAGTGGAAAAGCAGTAGGGAGAGGGGTAGGTAAAAAGCACGGTGATCCGAAAACTCCAAAAGATGTTAGAAATATGTCCAACTATGTTAAAAATCATGATAAATATAAGTGGACTAAATTCATGTATAAAAGACAGTCTTTCGATTTGAATTTTTTTAAATGAGCTATGCGATCTTTTTTAGACACATCTAATAAATAAGACAAAACAAAAAGGACACAATCAGGTTAAACATTAAAAGATGAAAAAACATTTACTAACAAATAGCAAACTAAAAGAAAACTGGTAGAGCAATGCTAAAATCAGACAATAAAATTTTAGACAATGAATTCTGACAGGGATAACGAGTAATATTTTGTAATGATAAAAAGAACATTCCTACAAGCATAGATAGCAATCGAGAAATCATCTGTCCCCCTATAACAGAACCTCAAAAAAATGGAAAGAATTATAAGAAGAAATTGACAAGTGTTCAGTCATAGTTGGAGATTTTAACATAAACAGTTCAGGTAGACAAAATTCAATTGAGGATTTAATAGAATTCAACAACCAGTTAACAACCTTGATCAAATTTATGTGTTTGTGTACAGACACAGACACATAAAAATATACCCTAAGATGGAGAATGCATACTCTTTTTAAGCTCACACACGAATATTTACAAAATGGACTATTTACTGTGCCCAAAAGAAATCTCAAAAAAAAAAAAATTGGTGACTTATAGAACATATTTTCTAACCACAATGCAGTGTAGTTAGAATTACACACACACACCACACACACACACACAGAGGCCAGAAACCCTTCTCAATTTGGAAATTGAGACATACTTCTAAACAAGGCATGACTTAAAGAAGAAATCTCAATGGAAATTGCTAAATATTTATAAGTAAACTATGGTGCAGTTCTGGTTTTCATGCTGAACTACAGAAGGAAAACACCATGAAGTAGGAAAATTGTGGAAAATCTCCAGGAGTTGAGGGGTTGGTGCAAGTTATAGGACAGTAGTTCTGGCTGGAGGCCAGAGGACTGAGGTTGTATAAACTCGGAGAGGAGCTATTGGTGTTATGCCATTGCCTTGGGACAAATAGTATCTGCTCTACACCGATGGTGAATCATAGCTAGTCCAGGTGTTCTCAGGAGTCAAAATCAGAGCAGCACGGTTACAAGTGAGAGGCTAAGAAAAACAAGGGGCTGACCAACTTAGATAAGCAATTCTCTACTTCTCTCTTTTTAAACCTCCAGAAGGCAGTTTCAGCGTCTAGTTCATTGAAACCGTAACTACGCATTTTGATGAGAACACTCCTGCTTGTGCACTAGGACCTTCACATCCCTAAATTCAAGATCATGAGGGAGGGGAAGTAAAAATTATACAAGCAGTCTATTATGGAGAATCCATAATAGACTGTGTTTCCCCATCCCATGCATCCAGGCTAAGGGGAAAAAGGCAGCATAGACTGGCCACTAGTTTAAGGTACACACCCTTTAGACCTAGGCAAAAAGGGCCCCTGACTGGGGCCCTGCACTTCATAGGTCCTGCTCTATTTCTCCTAGTGGGATGAGGAGTCTGGACCAAGGAGCTGTACCAACCCAGAGCCCCCACACACCCAGGACATTCTGTCGGTGCCCAGGACCCCGGAATTTACTGCCCACTTTCAGAGTGTGCACAGGCCTCTTGCCTAGGCTTGTGCCACTATCATCAGTGTATACACCCCAGGCTCACAGTGACCAAGGGCTGACCGTTTGCAAGGATTTTTATACAAATTTGTGGAAAGTCAAAATCAGTGGTTGGAAAGGGAAGAGGCTAGGACATGGGCTGCAGCTGGGGGCTGGCTTGCCATGCACTACAGAGATCCAAACACTTTAAATTCGAGTTCAAGTTTCCAATTTGTTATGAAGGTGTATTTGTTAAGGTAGGAAGGTAGAACATATTGTATTTGACTGTTAGCCTGATTTTTAACTTTAAAATATTTAGACCTGTGGTATGTCTGTCTCTACTTATATTCTTGCCTTAGCCTCACAAAACGTCAGGTGTGGGGCCATATACTGTATGAACTCCGAAGACACAGGTGTTTTCTCCGTTAGCATGTAACTGAGTCTTCAGCAGGCTCCACTGCTGTTCTGTCAAGCCACTACTTCTGTGATGGGGACACTCGTTAATACTAAGAATTCTGGGAGCATGAGCCTATAGTCATAATTCCTTCATCATAAATGTGTGCTCTGGTTGGCATTCCACATTTTATGGGGGACACAATGGTGATGGATGAAGCATTCTATTGAGAGTGGGTGCTGACAGAACCACTGAGGTTAGGGCAGGCAAATTCGTACCCAGATGTGTCTTATCCCCATGTGGACAAAGCACTGCCCCTCTATGATGAGAAAGGGTTCAACGAAGTTCATTTGCCTCCAAGTTGTCAGCTGATTCCCAGGGAATTTCAGGAGCTTGATATTAGTCTCTGCTGTTGGCAGGTTGGGCACTCAGCAGTGGCAGTAGCCAAACCAACCTTGGGAAGGGAAGACGTGTCTCCACTATAGTCACTTTGTACCTGGGCTCATTGAACAAGCGGTAGGGTAGCTGGGCAGGGAAAGCAGACTCATGCCTGGAATATATATCGATCCCAGTTAAAATAAATTGCCCCCTAATGAAAAGGGTCTGATATATCAACCTGCCTCTGAGTGGCGGATTGGTCTCCTGAAGAGATGGTACCATATTGAGGGCTTAGCCATGGTTTCTGCTGCTGACAGGTCAGACATCCGAAGGTAGCAGCAGAAGCTAGATCAGCCTTGGTGATGGAAGTGCACACATAGACTCATGCATAGCTGCATCTCAACCACCACGGCTATTGTGCTCATGAGCCCTTTGGCAAGCATTGGGAAGGCGGGGGGAGGACAGAGGCTAACTGACATCCGTGAAGGAGTTAGTATATCCATCTGGTTGTCGAGTAACTCTGAAATAGATGCCCTCTGATGGTTATTAACAGAAAACAAATATATGCACACTAATGCCCATTCCCATAGGTCCATCTAACGTAGGGAGGAGGCAAGAGAATTAAAAATGTTCATCAAGCCATATTCAGAGATTGCAATGTGCTGATCAACCCACAGCCAGGCCAGGAGGACACCTTCAAAACGAAAGGGTTACTAACAACACATTCTCCACACCTGTGAAGGGGAAACAGGAGCCAAGAGTCATTCCCTCTGGCTAAAACCATGGGGAACTTATGGATTAAAGGCTGGGAACTCCCAGCAGGCCTTTCACTCTACATATTCTTACCTTTTCGCCCTACATACCCTTCCCCTTCCTCACTGTATGTCCATTCAAAGGAAATGGGTTAACGTCTTTTAAACAATAACTCACAAGAACTAAAGAATGATATACAAATTGCATTCCCTGAGCACGTCCCCTACTCACCGTCTTTCCAAGTTTCTCTTGGTCCCTCTCACTCTCCGCCTCTGAGAGGAGACCATACTCTGTCTGTGGAGTGTGACCCCTTTTCTAATAAACTTTCCTTTTGACTCTAACGTTGGCGTGTGTGTCGAATTCTCGCTGCGCTCTCTGCCAAAGGACCCTCTTCTTCTCTCAGTGCAGGGCTTGATCTCCCCCGATGAACTCCAGGAAATTTGCCTTGTCCTGTATCACATCCACACACTTCTCCAGATCTCTTTCCTCTGGTCTTGCAATCATGCTCCTTCCAGGCCCCAGACCATCCAGCTAAGCTATTCTTTTATCCAGAAGTTTATGTATATCTTAACTTCTGACCACTTTTCTGTCCATACGAATTTGAAGACCATGTGAGGATTTGGGAAAAAACTGATTCTGCCATTAGATACAGCCAGACCGTATTAGTTAGCTTTTGCTACATAACAAACCATTCCAAAACTTCATGGCTTAAAACAACATTTTTATTTCTCATGATTCTATGGGTCGACTGTGAAGCTCTCCTAATCTGGACTGGCTCAGCTGGACCTGGTGCTGAGTGATCTTAGAGACCCTCACCCACGTGTCTGATTGTTGACAGGCTGAGCAGTCTAAGGAAACCTCAGCTGGAAATGCTGATCTCTAGTCTCAGTTCCTAGCAGGCTTCTTCTCTGAAAAGGAACACCCCACCCTTTGTCTGTCTTTGCAGCACCCACACAGTGGGAAACATGGGGTCAGGTCAGAGACAATGGTCCTTGAGAATATGTTAAAGAATTTCAAGAAAGGTATTTGCCTCAGAGGTGGTTATTACTGAACCAGTAAAAAGAGACAAACTGAAGGAATAAAGAAAGTGCAAAAGGTTTGTGGAAGTAGTAGAAGGTCTGTGAAGGGAAATTTTGAAAGGAAACTTTGTGATGGGAAAGTGTAGGAGAAGGTTTGTGAAGAAATTCTGAGGGGAAATTTTATGCAATAAAGTGAAACAAGGTTGGAAATTTAAATGCCGAGAGCAAGCCGATGCAAAAAAAAAAAAACAACAAAAAACTGGAATTCTGTTTAATGTTCTTTAGACTATTGGGCTGATGCAAATGTTTTGAAAAAGTTTTCTGGGAAGAAAACTAGGATTCTGTATTTTTTCAAAATAATTTTAGTGTTTCGCGTTGCTTTAACTAGGTTTCTAGGACTTTAGAGAATATATTAACACTGGCCTCTGTGCCTACTTCTCAAAGGAAGCTCCCTGCAAATGGGGGCTGGGGGAGTTCCACTAAGCCAACCAAAAATTTTAAGGAGGGTTTCTCTGAGGAGTATAGAGTCACGCCGACCTTGGAAAAACTTCGTATTCTTCGTGAGCTTGAATGGCCCACCTTAGGGGTAGGTTAGCCCTCAGAAGGGACTTTAGACCTCCCCACAGTGAGAGCAGTGTATTCAGTAATGACAGGGACCCCAGGATATCTAGATCAAGTTCCATACATAGACACATGGCTGCAGACCGCTACTATAGTCCTCCCTTGAGTCCGGTTCAGCACAAATAGGCAAGGAGAGAATAGGGCATTTGAGGTACGCCTGGCTAGGCGAGAAAGGACAAGGAGGCGCCAACCAAATTAATTCACCCAGGGGCCCTAAAGAAGTTTCTATGTAATGACCGCTGTACATCCCAGTAGCCACGTCAATCCCCGCGAGGCCACTTTACTATCAATTGCCAGTCAGGCCTCTACCATCAATGTCTTTGCTGCCCCCTACCGCCCCAGAGCCCTGGCCTCCCATCTCGTTCAAGTTCATGAGATCCCCACTACAGGGAAAATATCTTGAAAAGTCTAAATTAGAGGTAAAGACTGGGGCTAGGAAGTCAACAAATGTGTCAAAAACAGCAGAGATTCACCAGGAAGTAACTGACAAACGGGGAAAGCAGAAGATGCCCCTATTGGCAGCTGCATTAGGGAACCCAGGTTTATGCAACGGACGGCTGCTCTCACACGGCAGAAAGAAACCAAAAGGAAATTATGCCGTAACCAATGTATCTTCTGTAGAGAGATCAGCCATTGGAAGAACGAGTGCCCTCATCACAGAGAAACTGTACGTCTAAAAGGGCCAGAGAATTTAAGACATCAACCTGAGCCAGTCGTCAAAGAAGACTGGCCAAAGGACAATCAGACTAGGAACAGTCGCTATAGAAGTAGGGGGGCCAATCAATGATTTGTATAGTGGACACCCAACATCATAGCCGTAGCCGAACATCAAAAAGGAGTAAGTTTCGAAGGGCAGCTGAATTCTGTCAGGTCTGAGTGCTAGGTTTAAATGTAAAGGTCCCCCATACCGTAATTACATTAATGAATAGTCAAGAACATAAACAGCTGACCAATGCCAGAATAATTTATTATCAGGGACCGCTCTGCGAAAACCACGAGTCCATCTCAAAACTGTAAGTACATTAAGCCCCGCAGATTGCCTTGGTGCCAGAGGTCTTTAAGGCGTCCAATAACTGGACCTGGGCAGAGAAGGAAGCAAAGTACAAAAGCGCGCCAATTTTAGCTGCCATAATACAGGGACCATCTTGAGGTGACCTTAGGCAGTAAAAACCTTGCAGGTCTGGAAGGCCTCGATCTTGGTTGGCCACGAGTGGCGTTGTCAGGACTGAGACAAAATCAATGTGCAAATTGCAAAAGGAAGGGCACTCAAAGGACGAGTGTTCATCCAGCCCTAGGAAGCTAAGGACAGGTAAACCTCAAAAGCCCTCTCCCCACATAGCAAGCCTCTTGCAAGGAGTTGCTCTCTCCTCCAACAATGGAGGCACAAGTACTTACAAGCTCCAGTCCTAGAAAAATCCTCCAGGATCACAATGGTAGAGACTCAGGTCACCCTCAACATGGTGAGAAGGAAAAACTGAATTTTTACTAGATAGTAGAGCTGTCTACTCTGCCCTCACCCTGCCCATGGGCCTCTCTCTCCAATGCTAACTGCACAGTGACAGGAATAAACAGTTAGCCTAATGTAAATTTCCTTTCCCATTAGAGACCAGGATTAGCAATGAAGTTCTCTGTCACACATCTGGACTAGGGTCCAGTACGGAAGGCGCCTTGTCTGGGAAACTAGGACACAGCCAAAAATGGGGGCAGCCTCCTCACCCACCACACAATGCACATTTGTGGGGGAACCTAAGTCTAAACCATTGTAGACTATCTGCCTCTACTTCAGGGTTTCCTACTAGCAGGCCAACTTCTTCCCAGGAATCTGCTAAAAGTCAGCTCTTGAGGCAAACAGAAAGGGCCCCACCCGAAACTCAGGAAGGATACTACTATAACACCAGCAGAAAATGTGTAACGTTTACTAAGTGTGCTAACTAATGTTTTAACATTTCAGATAATACGACATTGAACTGCAGCTCCACTACTTCTGTAGGGTATGCAAATTACTCACTAGAGAGTTTCTTATTAATGGAAGAACTATTCTTATGTTGAAACCAAAACCAAGGGAAGAATTTTCTTACAGCAACAAAGCGATCAACTTCATCTTAAGCTAGTCTCAGATATGAGACCCATCAAAAGAGGGAGGAAATGAAATGGGACATCTCTTGTAGAGTTAATCTTTTTAGTAAACCTAGGTAAGTTTTCTTCCCTCCTCTCTTTAGGAAAAAAGATCCTTTCCCTCAAATCCTGATAATTGCCCCAAACTGGTGACTCAGATCCTCTGGCTATTGATAAGGGTCATCAGCCCATTGTTAAGCAGAAATGGTGTTAAGCCATGCAGAGCCCTTAAAGTCTGAGCGGGGAGGGGACCTCAACCCTTCTAGCAGGAAGCAGATTCAGAAGAAGAGACTTCCTGTCCCTCAGCATCCATACTAATAATAAGGGGGGTTATGGCTCTTAGAAAGGAGTGAGGCAGGAAAATTAGTTAAGGGGTTTCTAGGTCTGCCTGCAAAGACACTGAGGTCATCCTATCTCAGAAGGGGTTTGCTGTAATTCATCATGCATCCCAAGGCCTTTAGGCTTCTCGCCTTACAAAATCCTTTTCGGGAGACTCTCCCTCCAGCGCAAAAGGCGGGAAGGGTGAACTGCAACCATGTTAGCAGAAATTTAGGAAAAATAGAGATTTAAGGGTATTCAGTCAGTAGAAAAAGAAATTTAGTAAGTTCTGTGTTAGGATCTGGCTGGCAGAATTAACTTTTTGAAAAAGGTTTATACACAGGTATTTGTAATAATTTGGAGTCATAGTGTGGTGGCTGAAGAATGACTACTTGAGATTTAATACTTGTAGGAAAATTACTGTTTGACTATCACCATGGAAACAAAAGGCTTTTGATCATAGAGACATAATATTCTGATAACAAGCTTTCTGCTTCTGTACTCCCCGTCTGCACACCCCGACCTATAGGTCGACAGGTAGTGAATAGGAGAAAAATAGACCTTTGTGTTCAGACAGAATGAAGAATGGGATTTGGGGCTTAAAAACCCTGTACCTCTACATTTCGGGGCTGCTTAATTTGGGGTCTGCATATCCCTGGCAGACCCAGCTGGCTGAATAAAGAGTGTGATTCCTATGACTCACTAATTCCTGGTGGTCCGTGTGTCTTTCAGGGGCTGGCGGCTACAACATTTGGAGGCCCCAGAGAGAGCTCAGGGAGTGGCCCTGGGATCTAAGACTGGACCGGCCTCCAAAGCGGTTGCTGTCCCTGTTGCGGATTCAAAGGAGTGGCTGACCTGAGACTTTCCAGGGCCCTTGAATGCTGTGACGGGTCAGTACAATCGTCAAGGATGCAACCTTTAGGACACGCTCTTTGTTCCTGGTCCCGATGAGAATCTGGAATCTCCGAGGCCTCGGTGTCTGCATAAAAGGTACCTTCCTGTTTCTGTTGACCGGTCAGTGGGGGTCCGTGGAGAGACTGGATGCAGTCATATCTCCCGGACCGTGGCCAGGCCGCGGGACGCCACCTCCTGTGCCCTGTTGTCAGGTTTTGTTTATTGTCTCTGGTCTTGTCTAGGTTGTAGGTGGTGGACTTCTCTGGGTCCACTTACACCCCGGTAATTGTTCTTGTTTGAGTGTTTGATTGTTTTTGTCGGAGTGTCTGTTTTGTGTTTTCTGCGCAAGCGATGGGGGGAAGCCCGAGTTCACAGAAGACACCCTTGGGTTGTCTCCTGCGACATTTCAGAGAAGGGTTTGTAGAGGGAGCTGATTATGGCATAAAGTTTTCTCCAGGCAGACTGAGAACATTGTGTGAAGTCGAGCGGCCGTCTTTTGGAGTAAACTGGCCTCCAGAGGGCTCATTTGACAAAGGTTTGGTGAGGAATGTTTGGAAGATTGTCACAGGAGACCCGGGACACCCCGGATCAGTTTCCCTACATTGATCAATGGTTAAATCTTATTCAGAATCTCCCTCCTTGGCTCCGCCAGTGTGCCCTCTCTCTAGGGGTGCGAGTTTGAGTTGTGGGTACCCCTAAACAAGCAGCAACTGAAACTCCAAAACAGCCCAGTCTCTCAGTCCTCCAATCTCCACCGGAGGACAATGACTTCCCCTCACCCTATAATCCAGGACAACAGAGGCCCAATAGCACCGCCTCACCTCCCCAAACGCGAGCAGGTAACCCTTATGGGCCTCCTGCTCCTGCTCCGGGTGAGGCACCGGCCAATACCACTACCCCGGTCATTCTTCCCTTGCGAGAAGCACCACCCCAGGGGCATCACACTGACAGGCCCTTTATGATTTACATGCCTTTCTCGACTAGTGACCTGTACGACTGGAGGGCACAGAATCCGCCTTTCTCTGAGAAACCCCAAGCGTTAATGGGACTCTTAGAGAGTATCTTTCAGACTCACCACCCCACCTGAGACGATTGCCAACAGCTTTTAGTTACCCTCTTCACTGCGGAAGAACGTGGCGCATACGGGTGGAAGCACAAAAGATAGCTGCGGGAGGGAGGAGGGTGGAGGAAGCAGGGGAACAGACTGAGGAGGAATTTCCCTCCACCCGCCCAGACTGGGGACACAATTCTCAGGCAGGGAGAATGGCATTAGATCGGTACCACCAGATTCTAGTTGGGGGAATTAGGATGGCTGCTCGTCAGCCAACTAACCTTTCTAAGGTAACTAAAGTTACACAGGGACCTCAGGAATCCCCCGGAGTGTTTCTTGAATGGCTACAGGAGGCATACAGGCTATACACACACCCCCATTGATCCTGAGGCCCCTGAAAACCAGCGGACAATTAATGTAGCCTTTGCTATTCAGGTAGCCCCTGACATCCGGCGTAATTGCAGAAATTAGAAGGTTTTGCAGGGATGAATATGTCCCAACTTGTTGAAATAGCCCAGAAGGTGTTTGACAACAGGGAGGTACCAGATGACCTCAAACATGTGGCTAAAATAATGGTAGCAGCCATGCAGGAGGAGAGATCACGGAAGACAAGGGCAAGACAAGGGGGATCAGAAAGAGGCCCACATAAGGGTTACACACCCCTAGAGAAAAATCAGTGTGCCTACTGCAAGAAGGAGGGCCATCGGAAGAATGAATGTCCTGAGAGAAATGCGAAAGACCAGGTAAACCACAAGACCTAGTCCTTGTCACTGAGGAAGAGGACTGACGGGGCCGGGGCTCCTACACACTAAGCCCCCAGGAGCCCAGAGTTGCCATAAAACTTGGGGGCAAAACTGTTAACTTCCTGGTGGACACAGGGGCTACTCACTCAGTGTTACTCGACCCAGGAAGACCAATCTCCAAACGAAAGACCGCTGTCCAAGGGGCCACAGGTAAAATACGAAAATACCCATGGACCACTGAAAGGACTGTAGATCTGGGGCGAGGAATAGCGACCCAGTCTTTCCTCGTAATTCCAGAATGTGCAGCTCCACTTCTTGGTAGAGACCTACTCCAAAAGCTATGGGCTACTATTACATTTGGAGATAGTACCCCTCAGATGTCCATGTCTGCCCCGTCAACTATCTTAATTACCTGTCCTCTATCCGAAGAGTACCTACTCTACGAGAAGGAAGAAAATGTAGACCCGTCCATGGGGACATTACTAAGCAGACTCCTGGTAGAATATCCAGGGGTATGGGCTGAAAACAATGCCCCAGGGTTGGCTAAGCACCAAGTCCCGGTAGGAGTGAATTTAACTGCTACTGCGACCCCTGTCTGGGTTAAGCAATATCCGATTGCCCAAGATGCCAAAATTGGTATAAGGAAGCATATCCAGCGGCTGTGGGAAGCGGGGATTCTCGTGCCGTGCCAATCGCTGTGGAACACTCCCTTGCTCCCAGTCCAGAAGCCTGGTACTCAGGACTACTGGCCAGTACAAGACTTAAGAGAAGTGAACAAGAAGGTTGAAACCATCCGCCCGACTGTACCCAACCCATACACTCTCTTAAGCTTGCTACCTCCCGAGAGAACTGTTTATACCGTACTAGATTTAAAGGATGCTTTCTTCAACATTCCCTTAGCCCCTAGCAGCCAGCCTATCTTTGCCTTTGAGTGGACAGACCCAGAGGGGGGATTCTTGGGCCAACTGACCTGGACGCGTTTACCACAAGGATTAAAAAATTCTCCTACCCTATTTGATGAGGCCCTAAGTGCAGATCTTCGACCTTTCCATCAGCGTATTCTTGACTATACGTTACTCCAGTATGTTGATGATTTATTATTAGCAGCTGAAACCGAGGAAATCTGTCTCGCGGCAACCAAGGGACCTGCTCGGCACCCTAGAGGCATATGGGTACCGGGTCTCGGCTAAGAAGGCCCAGCTATGCACCCGATAGGTGACCTACCTTGGGTACACACTCAAAGGAGGAAAACGGACTCTATCCCGGCAGAGGATTGAAGCCATTCTTCAGATTCCGGTACCCACCACCAAGAGACAGGTAAGGGAATTCCTCAGGGCGGCGGGCTATTGCAGACTTTGGATTCTTGGGTTCACAGAAATTGCAAAGCCCCTGTACTCAGCAACAGGAGGAAATCAGCCCCTCAATTGGACAGAGACAGAACAGAAGGCCTTTGAGCTTCTCAAGCAGGCACTCCTATCAGTCCCAGCCCTTGCTCTTCCAGACATCAGCAAGGGATTTCATCTTTTTGTAAGTGAGACCAAGGGAATTGCCAAAGGGGGCCTAACCCAAATGCTAGGCCCGTGGCGCCGACCAGTGTGGCCTATCTATCAAAGAGACTAGACACGGTGGCCTCTGGATGGCCACCCTGCCTACAAGCCATAGCAGCGAAGGCTCTCCTAGTCAAAGAAGCTGACAAACTCACCCTCGGGCAAAGTCTAAACATTACTGCCCCTCATGCAGTAGAAGCCCTTCTCCGCAGTAGCCCAGAACGATGGATGACTAATTCCAGAATCACTCAAAACCAGGCTCTCCTCCTCGACCAGCCAAGGGTCAGCTTCTCCAAAGCCACTGTCCTCAACCCAGCCAGCCTGTTGCCAGACCCAGACTCCCAGACCCCCATTCATAATTGCATAGATTTCACTGATGCTGTGTGTTCCTCGCGGCCAGACCTCAAGGACTCCCCTCTGCCTGAGGCTGGTGAAGTTCTGTTCACGGACAGGAGCAGCTTCATGCTAGAAGGTAGGAGGTATGCAGGGGCAGTGGTCGTAACTCTAACTGGCACTGTCTGTTCACAGGCTCTTCCCCATGGGACTTCTGTTCAAAAGGCCGAACTCATCGCCCTCACTGAGGCACTAAAATGGGGAAAGGATAAGGCAGTCACAATATACACAGACAGCCGATATGCCTTTGCCCCTGCACATGTACATGGAGCCATCTACAAGGAAAGAGGGCTTCTGACTTCAGCTGGGAAGGACATCAAGAACAAAGGGGAGATCTTAGCCTTACTCAAAGCCATATAGATGCCTAAGACTCTTGCTATTGTTCTTTGTAAAAGGCATCAAAAAGGGAAGAGTCCTGAGGCTGAGGGAAACCGATGAGCGGATGCAGAGGCAAGAACAGCAGCCACAAGGCCAGTGGGGCCCCCACCACATCTATTGACCGTTGTCCCTTACCCAGAACTGCCTCCGTCTCCAACCTATATGGCGGAAGAGGACATATATTTTCAGGACAAAGGAGCCACTAGGAACCAACAGTGGTGGTGGACAACCCCAGATGGAAAAATTGGGCTCTCACGGGCCCTGGGAAGGACTCTCCTCCACCAATTACACCAGACCACACACCGAGGGCGAACTAAGATGCTGCAAGCTTTAGACCCCTACTTTCACTTGGTCTCACTCACAACTGCAGAGGAGATTGCCTCACGATGCCCAGCTTGTGCCAAGTTAATCCAAAGAAGGGGAAGATAGAAGAACCTAGGCATAGGGAAAGAGGAACTTATCCGGGGGACCACTGGGAGGTCGATTTCACTGAGGTAACCCCAACTGTGGGGGGCTACAAATATTTACTTGTTTTTATAGACACCTTTTCAGGATGGGTAGAGGCCTTCCCCACCAGGAAAGAAACTGCCTTAGTAGTTACTAAGAAACCACTACAAGAAATCCTCCCTCGATTTGGTCTCCCTGGAACTGTAGGGTCGGATGACGGGCCAGCCTTCGTAGCAAAGGTGTCACAGCAATTGGCTAGCTACCTAAATTTGCGATGGAAACTCCACTGTGCCTACCGGCCCCAAAGTTCGGGCCAAGTAGAGCGAATGAATCAAATCCTAAAAGAGACATTAGTCAAGTTAGGATTAGAAACTGGTGGGACGTGGGTAGAACTTCTCCCCTTTGCTCTTCTCCGAGCCAGGTGTACTCCATATATTAATGGATTTACCTCATTTGAGATTTTCTTTGGAAAAACCCCTCCTTTAGTACCTAGAATAAAAGATGAAAAAAAAGCAGAGTTACGTAACCTTGTCTTACTTAAGTCTTTACAGGCCCTTCAAAGTGTACAGGAGGAGATTTGGTCCCAGGTTCGTGCTGCCCACTCAGCTCCGGAGGATGGACTTCCCCATCAGTTTCAGCGTGGGGACTCTATGTGGATCCGGAAGTTCACTTCCAAAGGACTAGAACCCAAGTGGAAAAGACCCTTCACTGTCTACCTGACGATGCCCACCGCAGTTAAAGTAGACAACATCCCATCATGGATCCATCACTCCCACGTGAAGGCAGCACGAGAACGGACAGCTCAGGAAGACGGACCCTTAAGACTAAGACTCAAGTGTACATAGGTCTAATCCTTTGTCTCTTTGGTCTAATCCTTTTTTCCTCTTTGGCCCAGGCATACAGAAACATACACCAGCCTAGAGTGTGGAAACTTATAGTAACCGAAACCAGTGAGATTGTTGCCCAGAACATCACCAGCCACAGGACTCTAGAGATCCGAGTGTACTTATGCCGGCTTGCCAGAGATCCCCTCACCATTGCAACGGCTGGACACCAACTTGGATCGGGATCTTTCATAGGTAGAGCTTTCGTAGGGGGTGGAGCATACTTAGGCTACAAAGGGGGACCTGGCTGTGGCATATTATCGGCTGAGAAAAGCCTCTTAGGAATAGGGCTCTATATTTGTCTTCAAAGAATATCTGGCAGCATGAGGAATAGGGGACTCAACTGTGAGGGAAAAGGCCAATTTTCTTGTGCTAACTGGAGTTGTGAAACTATCTCTACTATGGATAATTATAAAAAACAGAATGATAATCATATTGGGTTAATAAGAGGACCAAGCCCCTCTACATGCTCTCTTGGGTCTTGCAATCCCCTCATAATCACCATCAAAACCGGTAGCCTTGGGGGACAACACTATTGGCTCACGGGACAGACCTGGGGTATCAGATTGTATAAAACTGGGTATGATTCAGGATTATATTTTACTATACAGGTTAAGGACCCTCCCAGGAAAGCTCACCCTATAAGGCCCAACAAACCACTTCTAATTCCAGGACTACTCCAAAGTCTTACATCTAAGAGAACTCCTGTTTCCCAGGCAACCCCGACTCCGGCTCTAGCCTCTTCAGGTAGTAGCCTAACAGCTATTAAACCCCAGGCATTTGACCAGCCACAACCAGAACCCGAAGGAGAATTAATAACTATGTAAACAATACACAAGGTCTTAAATAAGACCTCCAGGCATTTGACCAGCCACAACCAGAACCCGAAGGAGAATTAATAACTATGTTAACAATACACAAGGTCTTAAGTAAGACCTCCCCAGACATAGGGCAGGATTGTTGGTTGTGCCTAAACCCGAAACTCTCTTATTATGTCGGGGTAGGAATCCCCTAAACCTGACTGAGCTCAGCAGCCCACATGACTGTGATTGGGAAACTCCTTGACTCACCTTGGGAGACATACAAGGAAAAGGAACTTGCCTGATTTCAAAGAGTTATTCCAAGCTGTTGGCACAGTCACCTTACTTCGATAACTGTAATCGTACTATCGAAGTATCTACCTCAGGGAGTAAATACTATAAGGCTCCAAATAATACTTGGCTAGCATGTGATAGTGGGCTCACTCACTATGCTGTAGCTCTTCTTTTCAACTCAGGTGAGGCTAATATTTGTATCCTAGTCTTTGTGCTCCCCCAAGTGTCCCTTTACAATGGGCCGGAAGGCAGACTCTGCTTCTTCCATCAGGACAGGTTACAGAAACGGGCCGTACCAGTCTTAGTACCCCTTCTTGTAGGATTCGGAATAGTGGGCTCAGCAGCGGTAGGTACTACTGCTCTTATCAAGGGAGAACATGAATCATGTGAAATTGGAATACAGATAGATAAGGATATCAAGACCTTAAAAGACACCATCAGCAGGCTAGGACTTCAAGTTGATTCACTAGCAGAAGTAGTCCTCCAAAATAGAAGAGGTTTAAATTTATTATTCTTAGAACAAGATGGGTTATGTATGGCTCTCGGTGAAACCTGTTGCTTCTATGCCAATAACTCTGGAGTAATTAGAGAAAGCTTACGACTAGTACAGAGAAATTTGGATGCCAGGGAAAAACAGAAACTAGAATCAAATAACTGGTTTCATAGGATGTTCAATTGGTCACCATGGCTAACAACTCTTCTATCTGCTGTAGCTGGACCTTTAATCATCCTTCTCCTTTTGTTAACTTTTGGCCCACGTTTCCTTAATTTCTTGTTTGCATATATAAGGAAAAGAATTAATTCCATTAGACTTTTAGTATTACAGACTAGAGGCTATGAGCAAATTCCACATGAAGAATCAAAGATTTGATTTTTGCTAAGGCCAGTGGGGAATGTGATAGCTAAAGAATAACTACTTGAGATTTATTACGTGTAGGAAAATTACTGTTTGACTATCGTCATGAAAACAAAAGGCTTTTGATCATAGGGACATAACATTCTGATAACAAGCTTTCTGCTTTTGTACTCCCCGCTTGCACACCCCGACCTACAGGTTGACAGATAGTGAATAGGAGAAAAAATAGACCTTTGTGTTCAGACAGAATGAAGAATGGGATTTGGGGCTTAAAAACCCTGTACCTCTACATTTCGGGGCTGCTTAATTTGGGGTCTGCGTACCCCTGGTAGACCCAGCTGGCTGAATAAAGAGTGTGATTCCTATGACTCACTAATTCCTGATGGTCCGTGTGTCTTTCGGGGGCTGGTGGCTACAACAATAGTCAGAAGACTCAGATTATAATTGGCTTATTTTCCTAACTATTATAATATAATTCTCATTTAAAACATAAATTAAACTTTAGAAAGAACCCCCATCCTTCTAGGGAATTAGGTCTACCCCTTTTAGTCAGAAGAAATATGGGTTAAGGATTAGAAATAGGAGCCATTCTAGCCAAACTAAACAGGCTCTCACATTGTTATATCAGCAGCTCTCACTGCCATTAAAGTTACAGGTATTACTCCATGAATCCACCACACCTGGGTAAAGAAAACAGCGTCTCCAGAGAACCGGGAAACTTAGACTGCAGAACATCGTCTTGATCAGCCACTCTGGATCACGTTCCGGAGGCAGCAGAAAATCCACCAGTGATCGTCGGACCTTTGTGTTCGGCCACCCCCAGAAGCTGGTCAGTCTACGCACGGCAGAAGCTTGAGGAATTTCATCGTGGGGCTCCTTATAATTGAACTTTAGGAAGAAAATTGGCGAAAAGAACTGTGAGCTATGTATCCATGTTACCAAAGGAGGTCAGAGAATGTCCACTACCTCAGTTTTCTATAGCTACTGTGAATGACGGTGCTTTTCATATATATATTCCAGAGCTGCGCTGGACATGGCAGGATTTACCACTTGCTGGACGCGGCAAGTGGCACCCGAACAGGGACCTGAGTACGGGAAAACGTGTCAATAAGGTAAGGTGAGGAGACTCCCTCGGGAAAAGCCTACACCAAAGAGTAGAAGGGAGAAGATACAGATCACAGCCTAGTAAAATTCAAGAAAGCATGCGTGTTAAATAACTTTTAAGGAGTAGGCTGTCATAACCAGGAGTAAAACATAGGACAAGAGTCAAAGAACCACACAATGTTTTTGTACAGATGCTTAAAGCTATACTTAGGACTAGGGACTATAGTCTGCATACTCACCAGATTCAGCAATTTTAGATCTCATATAGGAAACTTGTCCCTGGTTTCCAGAGGAAGGAACTATAAATAGTTAAACCTGGGAAGATTGGGACGCTACTGAATTGATTCCCACCCGGGCAAGGTCCGAAACTGGGTGGCCCCACATAGGCTTTACTAGATTTGTAGAAACAAGGCCTACAATCGCCTCCCCAAAAATTGGGAAGGAAGCTGTATAATTAGCATGACAAAGCCTTCCTCCTACCTCTGATAACAGGAGAATTGTTTGGTCACTCGGTCCCAAAAGCCCTTGCCGGGCATGGTGGTGCGTGCCCGTAGTTCCAGCCACTCTGGAGGCTGAGGCAGGAGGATCGCTTGAGCCCAGGAGTTCTGGGATGTAGTGCGCTATGCCCATCGGCATCCACACTAAGTTCGGCATCAACATGGTGACCTCCCAGGAGCGGGGGACCACCAGGTTGCCTAAGGAGGGGTGAACCGGCCCAGGTCGGAAATGGAACAGGTCAAAACTCCTGTGCTGATCAATAGTAGGATCGCGCCTATGAATAGTCACTACACTCCCGGCCTGGGCAACATAGTGAGATCCCGTCTCTATTACAGTGGGTAAAAAAGGAACTCCAAATAGAGGACTGGAAGGATGAGTGGCCCCCGGAACACATAATCCAATACTATAGGCCTGCCATTTGGGCAAAAGATAGATCTTGGAGATACCGTACCCCCATTTACATGTTAAATCGAATGATCTGACTGCAGCAGTTACTAATAAAACCAGGAGAGCCCTGACCCTCCTGGCACATCAAGAAACTCAGATGAGAAATGCCATCTACCAGAACAGGTTGGCACTAGATTATCTATTAGCAGCAGAAGGTGGTGTATGTGGGAAATTCAATCTCACCAACTGTTGTGTGCAAATAGATGACCAGGGCCGGGCAGTTGGAGATCTTGTCAAACAGATGATGGGACTGGCACATGTGCCCGTACAAACATGGCATGGATGGGACCCAAATAACCTCTTTGGAGGTTGGTTCTCCACTTTCAGAGGCTTTAAAACCTTAATTAGAATATTATTCCTCCTCAGTACCTGCCTACTTCTACCTTGCCTGTTGCCTCTTGTTCGGACAATTACCTCCCTTATAGAAGCTACAGTGGAGAGAAAGACTACAGCAAAGATCCTTATGCAATAGAATTTTTGGTCCCTGGTCCAGGGAGACCAAGAGGGAGATCAGGAAGATAGTCAAAAAGGTGATGCCCTATAAAAAATTTAGATGAGCATCAAAAGCAGGGAATGATATGGAAACATAAAGAAATCTAACATGGCTACTGTGTCCCAGAGGAATTTTTCCGACCTCTTCTCTCTGGAACCCTACCTTTCCCCGCCCGTGAAACAAAAGACTGTCAAGCATGCGGAAGTAATCAGTGTATAAATCTACCTGCCTGCCTTTGTTCGGGACTCAGACTCTGGAGAGTGACTCCTTCTGAGTCCGCCAGTGTAAATAAACCTCCTCTGATTCTTAGTTCGCTAAGTGCTGCTTGTTTCTTCCAGGTACTCGGGCCAAAATCCGTAACATAGCTGCAGGCCAAGTTTAGCTTCAGCCTGTACCCCTCTGGGGCCACCTGGTAAGAGTCAGGAAGTAGTCCACAGGTGCTGTGCTTATAGTTGCTTCAAGAGGCCACCCCAGAAACCAAGGCCAGGTGCTACCAGTGTGGGGTTTGGAGCTGCTCAGAAAGGGACACAGGACACACTGAGGACACAGCTAGATGTGGCTTGGGTAGGGCTGCAAGTTGGGCGAGGCAGAGTTTCACAGAATCCTCTGGGTGGAACGACCTATCCAGTTTGATGATGTCTCATCTATGCACGCTGGGAGCGGGGAGGGTGCAACAGAGGAACAATGGATATCACCAGCACTTCTGTCCAGGACAAAGCCCTGCCTCCGGCCCTCACTCCAACAACTCAGTGTCCTCCTGTAAGTCCCTGTTGCTTCCCAAGCAGCCAGTCCAGCTGGTGCTCAGAGTGAGCGAGTCCATTACTGCGCAAGTCTGGTGGCGGACATGACCCCTTTAAAAGGAACGTCTGTAGCTGCCGGCTGCAGCTGTGATAGCCTCGGTCCCACTCAGCTGCTCGGACCGGGCAGCCTCGCATCTTCACCCCTCCTATCTTCTACCATTGCAGAGTGATTTCTTATTTCTCTTACTAGTTATAGGGCTTCTGTTCATCCAGACCCCAGGCAACTCTGCTTGCTGTTTGCTCCGTGTTTCTGTTACAACTTTGGTGTGTCGCAAGAGGAGATGTACAAAGCCTTTATCATCTATGCCATTTTGCCCGGTCTCTAGAATCTACCTCTTGATGGGAAGATTGGCAGTTATAGTGCAAAGGGGTGTGCCTACAGGAACTAGAGGAAATTATGGCAAGTATTGCAACTACCACATAGTTTTAGGACAAAGACTAAATCAAGGGTGTGGCTATTATGCCCTTTTTAAAGACCTCTGAAAGGATTAAGGTAGTTCCTGTAGATCTAGTCATCTAGACAAAGACGTTCCTGGAATGATTGTGTAGAACCACAAAAGCCTGATATCCCTGTTATTAAGTATTTGACATTAAGTTTAGAGATAGAAACATGAGAATTGTGAGCATGGTTTTTAATTCATGAAATTGTCTGAAATCAAATACATAGAAAATATTCAGTTTTGAGAGAGCTGTGTTAGCAAAGTGCCCCCAACCTGACCTGAAAGGGATGGAGACGTAAAAGGATTGCTATTCCCCCAACTTTCTACAAGAAGGAGGCTAACAAAGCTTTTCTGCCAACACGGAGGGCATACTGCCCCTTCCAAAGTGACCAAGGAGGAGGATGAGAAAGGAAGAACCTTGTGAAGATTGAGGAAGATCTAACAAGAGGGACGCTCGGTGGTAAATACTCCACTGAGAACATCATATTGCCAAATGCAATGGTCTCTTCTCTGTACTATGTCTTCTTAGGAGCTTTTAACACAGTTGACTGTTCCTTCTTTCTAGGAACCCATTCTTCCTTTGGCTTCTTCCCCACCACATCCTTCAGGTTTCCCTCCTACATCCCTGGCAGCTGCTTTCCAGTCTCCTTTCCCAGCTCTTTTTTCTACTCAAACTCAAAATGTTAGAGTTCCCCAGGGTCATTGCTGAGACTCCTTTCTCCAGCTATATAGTATCCCTAGGAAATTTTATCCAGACCATGGCATTGAATACCATCTTCATGCCAATGACTATCAAATCTACCTCTCCACCATTTTGCTAACTTCAGACTTACGGCAACACTGCAATCCAGTTCTGACACTAACCACCCAGAGTTAGCACAGTCTCCACAAGTTTAAGGGCACAGTCTCCAAAACTATCCTCATTTCACATACCAAGTTCAGAAGTGTCCAGACCACCCGCACTTCTGACCAACTGACTACAAATTCAGGGTTACCACGCCCTCACCTTCCAGATTAAAAAATTTGCTAGAATGACTGACAGAACTTAGGAAACTCTATACTCATTATTACAGTTTTATTAGAAAGGAAATGTAACAGGACCAGCCAAATGAAGAGACACATAAGGCAAGGTCTGGGAAGGTCTTAAATGCAAAGTTTCTGTATCCTCACCCATGGGATCAGGACACTACCCTTTCAGTATATAGGTGTTCACCAGTTAGGAAGCTCAACGAGTTTTGGGTATCCAGTATTTTCACTGAGGTCTTATGACATAGGTATAGTTGATTGAATCATTAGTCATGTGGTTGATCAACTACTAGCCCCACTTCCCTCCCTGGAGGTTGGGCTGATATCACCTTGTTCAAAGCACCAAACTCTAATCATTTGGTTGGTTTTTCTGCCCATCTACCTTAATCTCATATTAACTTAGGAATGGTCCAGGGCCTCAGGAATAACAAAGACAACATTATCACTTGAGAAATTCTGAGGATTTAGAGGTTGCCTCCCAGGAACCAGGGACAAAGACCAGCCAAATTCTTTATTGTACAACACTTACATATCGAGTTGTCTATTTGACACAGCTAGATGTGTACTTGACACTTGGGTGTCCAATGGGTATCTCAAGCTTAACGTGTCGAAAACAAAACTCGTGAATTTTTCCCTAACTTGATCATACCCCAGTCTTCGTAACTTCAGTAAGTGACACTACACTATCTTCCAACAAATTTCTCAAGCCAAAAATCTGAGAATCATCCTCAGATGCCTTTCTGTCTCCTTAGTGGGCCAAGCAGCAAAAAGAAAAATGACAACAATGAGTTGAAACACATGAATTGTGTTAAAATTCATGAATTCCTAAAGATACTTAAAAAAAAAATCTTTGGCTTTGGAGAATGCTTGGAAACCAACTTGTTACTCAGAAAACAGGTAAATAAAAGTAAAAATTTCAAGCACTTATCCTGTCTTTCCTAGGTGAATTGTTCCTCAAGGCAACTAAATAGTTGATGAAGGTGATTATTATTATTTTTTTATTATTATTATTATTATTATTATTATAGAAACATTGTAGTTAAAAAAAAGGAATGTTAGAATGAGAATATCACAGTTTTGTAATCTCTAGTGAAATAATGAAATTAGGCAGTAATTGCAAGCTCCTGCTAAAAGCATTCAGTGAAAAGCTGCATATAGTTTCACTTTTATGCATGCATAATAGTAATATATGATTAAAAAAAAAACAATGTCTAAAGTCTAAAAAGGATCTTTCAATAAAATAAAATTTCTAAGCAATAGGAACAATGTCAAAATTCTCAACATTGTTAGCCACGAGAGAAATACAAATCAAAACCACAGTGAGATATCACTTTGCACCCACTAGGATGGCTACAATAAAAAAGACAATAACAAATATTGATAGGGATATGAGAAATTAGAATCTTCATATGTTGCTGGTTGGAAAGTAAAATGGTACAGCTACTTAAAAAATAGTCTGGCGGTTGCTTGAGAAGTTAAACAGTTACCATACGATTCAGCAATTCCATTCGTGGGTATATAGCCAAAGAAACAAAAACATCTACACAGAAACTCGTATAAGGATGTTTATAGCCTATTACTCACATATATATATATACACACACATACATTATCCATAATAGCCAAAGAGTGGAAATAACCCAAACTTATGAATGGATAAACAGCATGTGGTATATTCATACAGCGGGATATTATTTCTGACAATAAATAGAAATGAAATACTGATACATTTACATGAATGAACCTTAAAAACATTATGCTAAGTGAAAGACGCCAGTCATAAAGGCCACATATTGCATGATTCCATTTATATGAAATGTCTAGAATAGGCAAATCTATAAAGACAAGAAGTAAATTAGAGGTTGCCAGGGCTGGAGGAAGGAGCAATGGGGAATGACCACTAATGAAACTTCTTTAAAGAGAAGGATGAAAATGTTCTAAAATTAGATCTTAGTGATAGATGCTCAACTCTATGAATATACAAAAACCATGAAATTGTAGACTTTAAATGAGTGAGTTTTATGGTATGGAATCATATCGTTATATGGAATTATATTTCAATGGAAGGGTTACCAATGAAACAAAAAGAAGCAACCATGGCAATATATTAAATAATGCTGCATCCTACAATCGATGTTATTTTAGCATTGATTAAATGTAGTAGTTTGTTTTCTTAATTATCAAAGTAATCCTGGGACTTGAGTATTAATATCATTCTCTTATAGGTGAGTGAACAGCCCTTTTCCCGGAGTTGAGGTTAGATTAGGTGCCCATACTCTACCTGGGGAGAGGATGAGTGATTGCAAACCCAGGGTTAGGAACCAAGGTCACGGCTGAACCTAATGGGAAAGTAGAGCTGATTTTGACCCCAGGAGAATTAGGCAGGTGCTGATTTCTTCTAGACTGAAAAATAACTTAGTTGATAGTTGAAAAAAATGGGGCCGAGGGCAGAGTATAATGTCCCTAAACTCAGTATTTTCCTCAGGAACCTGTCCGGAGCTAACTCCTCTACTGAGTAAATGGTATGGGATCTGCAGCCCCACCTCCAAGAGGTTAGCCATGGGTAATCGCAAGGCTTCTCAGTTTTCCCCTGGTAGCAGCACCAGCTCTGACTCTCCCTGGGAACATTTCACTCTTCTGTCAGAATGCTGCAGCCAAAAAATTTATTCCCTCCTTTTGATGCAGGAGCTCTCCTGTTAGGCATGGCTGGGTTCTGTCTTAGGGAGAAGCCTGCAGATGCTCTCACAGGCTAGCAGTGAACAGCAGACAGCCATTTGGACAGTTTCTGGACCCTCATTTTAAGCGATGAATTGATACTAGGTTAGAATTTTGGCTTCAGATAACCAGCCACACAAGCCACCTAGCAAGAAGGAGAGGAGAGAAGGCAGACGAGTTAGGTGTTCGCATTGGAATGTATGGTTTAACTCCCAGATGATGTCCAGAAAACAAGGACCCTCCCAGCAATACTCTTATTCCTGGAGAGTGACAATAATATATAAATCCTAAGTCCTCTCTCTTTCCCGCTTTCTCTTGATTAGGTTTCCAGCTTTGACCAGTTTTCGTGTCTGTCTTGCCCCCAACCCCCAACTCCTTCAAGTGTGTTGTATCACTTTATTTTCCCTTCTTGAGGCTGTTTTGCCCTCAACAATACAGATAGATTTATCTCTGCCCTGGAAACCGTTGCTGCTGGAAATGTTGACATATCGTCCTCTTTCCCGGCTTCCCACAGGAGCATCTGCCCCTACCCTGCTGCACTGTCAGGACTCTGCCATGGGCCCTCCTCATCCTGCATTTGTCCTCCATCCCTGTATGAGTTATGCCAGGATCGCTTCAAGAGATGTCACCTTGTAGGTTTCATCATATCATCAATGTCTATAATTGCCCAAATCCAGCAAGCACGGCCAGGAATGGGAGTGGGGTGTCAAAGAAGCCTCAGGTTAGAGTTGCCAGACCTTCTCCCCAGACCGTTGTGTAAATTCCCACAACCCAGTCTCCCAGGGTTAGATGTGGGAGGGGAAAAGGTGGAATGAGAAGGGTTAATTACTTGGTTTGGGACTCTTAATAGCCATCCTCCCCAACCTCGAAATTAAGCAATTTATTTAAGGGGGAGGTGCTTTCTAGGGAATTGCCACATTCAGAGATCAAACTCCCTGTCTTAAGTGTGTTCTCCAGGAAGCTGAATTTCGGTCGTCCAGTTAGATGTCTTTTCCAGTTTTTTCCTTTTTTAAAAGTCCATACCATGAGTCAATGAACCTGCTGCCTGGGGAGGATACAGGCATGAAGGCACAGCCAATGTCTCAGGTGTTACAGAGGCGATGCTATTGTCTGGTTGGATGCATTTAGGGAATTTCAAGAACGTGACACAGTCTATCTAGGAGTTTTTGAATAGTATGGCACCCGTCTCCCATGCAGATGGAGATGGTAGTGCCACCCTGAAAAGACATTCATGGACCCCCAAAGGTAACCACATTCTAATCCCTGGAACCTATGAACATATTATGTCACCTGGCAAGGGGAATTAGAATTGCAGATGGAATTAAGGTTGCTAATCAGCTGACTGACTTTAAGATGAAGAAATTATCCTGAATTACTTAGGTATAATCACAAGTATCCTTATAAGGGAAAGAGGGAGGCAGGTGAGTCAGTGTCAGAGTGATGCATGTGAGAAAGTCTAGCTAGAGCAGCCACTGCTGTCTCTGAAGACTGAAGGAGGCCAGGAGTCAAAGACTGTGAGCAGCCTCTAGAAACTGAAAAAGGCAAGAAAAAGGGTTCTCTGTGAGAGCCTCCAGAAAGAAACGCAGTCCTACCTTATCTTGACTTTAGCCTAGTGAGACCAGAACTGCAAAATAGTAAATTTATGTTGACTTAAGCCTCTAAATTTGTGGCAATTTGCTATAGCAGCAAGAGGAAATAAACAGTGTCTACTGCAGCCAGTGCCCGCCAAGAGAAGGGTGGGGACCCGTACAGCCTACTTGCCGGGACCAGCCCGGTCTGGTACCCCTAACTATACACTCTGTAGTTTCCTTTTCTACTCACCTACATGGCTGGCAATCTGAGTGCATTTTCCAAGAGTCCTTGGCCTCATGTGCTGGAATCACTAGGCGTTGTTTTAGGGCCCACTCCTAAATTGTACATGTGTGGCCACACCCTGTGTTATAAGGCGACCACAGCCTGTGTGATAGTCTATCCAGGGAGTTGTCTTCACCTGGGAAGTACAGACCTGCCAGCTTGTTGATTTCATTGATGTTCATTTTTTAAGGGTCCTTTTCCATGGGTATCTACATGATTCAATAATAGGGGGTGTGTATCTTGTGCAACCTGCTGCCATGTTTGTCCCCACAGAGTCTAGGACTTGATGATCCAGTTGACTCCAGCCAGGCATCAGACCACACCGCCATGAGTTGCAACTCTGTCCATGGAATAGAATTTCCTTGTCTGTGCAATGCTTTGAAACTATTTGCTAGGGCTGCTATAACAAAATATGATAGACCAAGGGCTTAAACAACAGAAATTAATTTTCTCACAGTTCTGAAGAAGTCCAAGATCAAGGTATCAGAAGTTCTGGTTCCTCCTGAGGCTCCTTCCTCAGTTTGCACATGGCCACCTTCTCACTGTGTCCTCACATGGCCTTTCCCCTGTGTTACACATCTCTAGTGTCTCTCTGTGTCCAGTTTTCTTCTTTTTATAAGGACACCAGCCAATTGGATTAAGACCCATCCTAATAGCCTCATTTTAACTGAATTACTTCTTTAAAGACCCTATCTCTAAAGACAGTCACATTCTGAAGTACTGCGGGTGAGGGTTTCAACATGTGAATTTTAAGGGGACCCAATTCAGCCTATAACAGTTTCCAAGAACCCTACTTAGGTGGCTGGTCCCTGAATCATGTTGGGGTTAATCTTTCAGCCCTGTTTACTCAGAGACTGAACCATCTTTTCTAAGGCCATCAGTATGCTGCCCTTAGCCCTTCCAATCAGAATAACGTCTCCATGTAATGGTACCAGGATCTTACAGTTGAGATTTCAGCCTTTTCTTGGTCTCGGCTGATCCACTGGTGAGAGATTATGGGAGAGGTTAGGTGACCTTGCAGCAGCACGATGAAAACATTGTAATCTCAGCCATGTGAAGGTAGATGCTCCTGGAACGGTAGGTGCAGGGGGAACTATGCCACATTGAGCTTGCAGGAGTCCACAGGGAGATGCCAGGTACCAGTGGCTTTTTCATCAGCTACGCAGGACTATTATGTGACATCACTTCTTAAGCATCTTGGCCTCCATTAGCTTCTTGTCAGTACAGTGACCTCCGGTCCTCTCCCCTACCCCACCTCCTGTCCTGTATTGGTTCACAGTAATAAGAAGTCTAGGCTGGGGAAGGCTGCCGGGCTCCTGATTGTGAACTTGTCCCACTACCACTTTCTAATTGTAGCATTTCCCCATTAGGAAAATCCTTTATAGTCCAAAGCAGTGACAATCATTTGTGCGTGTATGGCCTCAAATGGCCCACTTACGGCAGAAGTCTACTGTCTAATCTGAGGGTGATTTCCAAATCCAGCTTTGGTAATTTTCCAGCCATGCCTATGGGTGCTTCCTGGCACCACACTGACTTGCACCTCAGTGTCCAAAAGGATTGAAAAAGTTTGGCAACCTCAGTTGCCATCAAGTCTCCCACACACCTTGACCAATGCAGATGGCCTCTAGCTCTCCTTAGGGAAGAAGGGACCTCAGCTTCTGCCCTAGTCCTGTTGGCTCTTGAAGGGGGCGATGGCCTGGTAGACAGTGGTGTGAAGGCATTGGACCAGCACCAGTCCGAACAGCGCAGGCCTCAGCAAGGGCTCTAGGCCCTCTCGGTCTTCCTGTTTGTTCACCATAAATGCCAAAGCTGGATGGGCATCTTCAGCTGCTATAGCCCAGAACTTTAAATTTCGTGACCCTCTCATGGCCTGATAGTGAGAATTACCCTCATGGGCAAACCACCAATCTCTTCTTTGGGGACTTCCTGGCGTAAATACCAGGTTTATGCTGTCCTACAGCCTGGCCGTTCAGTTAGTTTCTTTTTCACCTTTTTAGCTTGAAGCACATTTACCTTGACCTGTGTTCAGGCTTCTGTTCTAGGGAGTTGGTTGCCTGGCAGCTGAATAGTTTTCTGGATTTAATTGCCTTTGACAATTAATGCCAATTGGACAAACCAATCGATCTGACTCTGCGTATCTCATCAGCTGGGCACTCATGTTTTCCATTATAAATCCAGGCTGAGGTTACAGTGACCCTAAGGGAAGCTGTAGATTGCCTCTACTGTTGCCCATGGGCGTTTATTGGAAAACTCCTCTTGGGTAGGCCATTGTTTTATTGTGGAGGTAAAGACCCACTGACTGCAACAAGCCCTGAACAGTCTTTACATGTTGTTTCCCCATGCTCATGTCATCAGCAAGGTGACATGGCCAGCTGGCTTGGAGCATAGATTAATCATTAAGCAACCAAGTGTTTTTCACTTTTATCCAGCACAACTGGTGTGACTTCCTTAACTGCAACCAAGGAGCCAACCCCTCTAGTCTCACTGGGTGCTATAGGTTGAATGTTTGTGTCCCTCCAAAATTCATATGTTGAAATCTAATCCACAATGCAATGGTATTTGGAGGTAGGGCCGTTGTGGGGGAGGTCATTAGGTCATGAGAGCAAAGCCCTCATAAATGAGATTAATGCCCTTATAAAAGCTACCTGAGACCTCCCTCATCCTTTTTTCCATGTAAGGACACAGCTGGAACTATCTATGAACCAGGAAGCAGGTCCTCACCAGACACCAAATCTGTGGGCAACTTGATCTTGAACTTCTCAGCCTCCAGAATCATGAGGAAGTTTCTGTGGTTTATAAGATTTATAAGCCACACATGCAGTCCGTGGTGTTCTGTTATAGCAGCCCAAGTGGACTAAGACGTTGGGCTTTTGCCCAAACTACGTTTACTGTTCCTCTTTCCTACTCATTGTAAGAGATGACCTTAATATATCTCTGCCTAACGGACCACCCTTGACTACCAGGGCGTATTTTATCTCTGGTCACCCTCGTGGGTCAGAGGAATGCAGTTTTGCTTCCCACTGGTGCAAAAGGGAGAACAACCATGTTATGTTTTAGCTTTATGGAGTCCTCTCTCCTTTATTTCTAACTCTAACCACCAACCCAAACCATTAGGGGTCTTGGGACAACAGTCAAGTACCACTCATTTCCCTGGTCACCGAATGCTTCAGCAACCAGGGTCACTACCATCCGAGCATCCTGATCCATAGCTGGTTAGTCGGTCTGCAGGGTCCCACTTTTTTCTAAAAGGCACTGGAATCTTTTCAACCTCCAAGAAAAGGGGGATTAAATATCCAATGTAGTCAACCTGTCAGGGGCAAAGCCCCACGTAGTATCGCCTTTGTAGAGGGTTGAAAAAAAAAAGATATGCCAACCCCAGACCTTAGAATGTCACCTTAATTGGAATAAGAATCTTTGCAGATGTGTCTAGGGATCTCAAGATGAGATCATCCTGAATGAAGGTGAGTCCTAAATCCAATGGCCATCTTTATAGGAAACAAAAATAGAAACAGAGCCACAGAGAAGACCATAGATTGCCTCAACCTTCAGAAGCTAAGAGAGAGGTGTGGATGTCCCTAAGGGCCCCCAGGAGGAACTGACCTGCTGACACCTTGATATCAGACTTCTGGCCTTCAGAACTGTTGTTTTAAGCCATCAGTTTTGGGGTAATTTGTTACAGCAGTCCTAGAAAATTAATTTTTTACAGCAAGACTAATAGACCAACTTTGCCACGTTACAGGTTTTAAATGAGGAACATAGAATTTCTTACTCTGTTAAAAAGAAAAAAAAAGTTTTTCCTTGACTGTTAGAGAAATCCATTATTTTGAGGCACTTTACTTGGCAAGCAGGCTCTGAGTCTTATTGAGGCTTATGGGTTGTGTTTGTCACCCCGCCCCCTCTTACCCGCCGCGCCCGCCATGACAGGCAGCCAAGCCACTAAGCATGAGAACTTTAACTTCTCGAACAAGACATCATTACGCAGTGAAAATTTTGGACACCAGAATTTTCTAACACTTCATGCACAATCACAAGTCGAATATGTGATGCATTTCAATACCAATTACACCTATTACAGCAATTCATACAAGAACAGCCGGACCCTTCATTAGCAAAGTTACTTTATCTTTTTTTTTCCCTCTCCACTGCAAGTTTCTTGACCAAACACTATTAGGGGCTTTTTTAAAACAGAAACACAGACCAAAGACTTTTAACACAGGCATTGCAGGAGCTATGCAGTAGATAAAAGCTAAGCGAGCAACTTGTGCCGGTAAGCTCGGCTTTGTGCTTACTTTGGTTTTAAGTTGACTCTTAACTCAGCCTCAAATTCACTTTAACTTCTAAAGGCACCAATTTTACCTCTAGCCACTTGACCTCCAAATGTTTATGAATAGGTGGCATTAGCTATCAGATCCCAGGAAGTCCCATTCCCTAACCTGACCTCGATCCATACAGCCCGTGGATAGGATGCCTCCCCTCTCAACCGCTACTTTAGTGACATTTGTGCTACCTGACCCTCTAACCTGGCCCATGTTGCCGCCAGTCTTCTTTTAGGGGCACTAAATTTTAGGCACATTAGGCACTAAATTTGTCAAGCTCATGCACACATGACAAGGCAAGACCAAGGCCTGACTGGTTTGACCAGTACAGATACAAAGAGCTCTTTTAGACTTCGCTTCTTACACAGACGGTAAAAAGAATGTTCTAGAAAACCTACAGCTGAAATGAGTTTGTCTTGTCTCACATGCACCAATGAAATGTTGGTTTGCTATGTTGTTAAAGGTACAGGTTTGAGAATCAAACATCGGTGACTTTAGTAACATAACCTCTCTGATCTTCAGTTTCTTCATCTACAAAATAGGAGTCATATTCATTTTAGGATTGTTGTGAGGGTTACATGAGAGCCATCATGTAAGGCTTTTAATGCCTTCTAGGTATGCAAGAAGCACAGTATTTATCTCAATAAATATTGGCCATTATTAGGAAACGTCCACAGGGTTTCAATCTCAAGTTTAAGCCACTTACTTTCCAAAGTGAGGCAGGGAACAAATATTCTCCTTCTAGATGAAGCTTCGCCAGGTATTGAAAATCATGTCTTGATTTTTATCTATTTGTTTCCTAAGTCATATTTCACATCAACACCAAATCTAGCCTAAGGACATTAACCCATCCAGATTCACTTTTAAACTTCTTTCAAACAAGACTGGGTTAAGTAGGAAAAAAAGGATGCAGATGCAGAGTGGGAAGTAGGAAGGGCAAGCTAGAGACTGATGTTAGCAATGCTTGGCAAATACTCCACACTGTCCCTTGTGGAAATAAAGACTTCACTGATCTGCTCAGCATCCACGGCAGCCATAAAACCTCATTGGGATGGAGAGGCAATTCTTAATGTGTTTCTTTCACACCAGACTTTAGAACACCGTAACTGGTACTAGCCACATCTATTCATTTAATAGATAACCTGGAACAGTCCTTTAAGCATGGCATAGGCCAGTCCCATCATGTCATCTTTTTGACAGATGATATGGCAGAAAAGGCTGGACCAAGAATCAGGATTGTCAAGTTGGAGTTCAGGTTGTGTTGTACAAGGCTGTCCCTCCACCAATCCAGCCTTCGAAAAGGAAAAAAAATCAGAGAGGGGGTCGCAACAGATGGTGACCTAGTTCCCTTTCTAGGCAACCCAGAAAAAAACAGAAGCTGTTTGCAGTTTTTCTTAGGGGAGGTTTTAGGAAGAGCAACACACCCTTATTTCCAGAGCAACTATGAACGCTCAGCACAGTAATTTTCAACATCTTTTTTAATGGTAAATGCCTTATTCCATCTAACACGCCAAGAAAATTAAGAGCGAGGCACCATTTAAAAGACGCTCCTCTGTTGCCGTCCTGCAAATGTAAGCAAAATGCCTATTTTGCGCTTGAGTGACTTTGGTCCCTGGAAAGTAGGGTTCTCACACTGAGGTTTAAGCAGCTCAGCTCCCCGACCCAGAAAACCCTCTTCTGAGACACAGACACACTCGGCTTTGAATATAAGTCTCCTTTTATTTTGAAATTGAAACAGTGGAATTAAGTGGTTTGTGGCTAAAACTGGAGTGCTCGTCCAGCAAAAGAACAAACTCCGAAAGTCTGAGCCAGCTGCCCCACCTCCCCCGGATAAAATAAAAACCAGATTAAAGGGTGGGAGAAAGAGTACAATCAAAATCCGGGTGGTGACGACTGGCAGATTTCCAGGAAAGTACAATTTTCAAAGTGGTCGCATTTACAGAATAGAGTAGCACAATCACAAACACCAGTCCCCCCCCACTACAGCCCCCACTGTGATTTGCATTCATAACAATACATTTTTCACTCTCCTGAATAAGTGACTTCTCAGGATTGGGTCCCCATTTGCTTTGCCTCAGGGGAGGGGGCTCTTTTGACATACTCCAGTTTCTGGGACGTGGATCAAGATGCTGGAGAAAGGGGAGAATCCAAATGGTAGTAGATGTGTATTCATGATGCAAACTCATCTATTATCTGCTGAAATTCATCTCGACACCTTTCCATTGCAGTGGATTACATAAAATTTACACGTGTTAACAGTGGCCCCCTGACCCCCACAGGGGGAAATGGCGAGTCGAGACTTAAGCACCCCAAAACACACAAAGCCTTAGTTCTTGGTGGGGGTGACGGAAGTCACCTGGCTGGGAGGGTAACAGGTGAGAAACACAGGTAGGACTCACAGGCAGGAGACGGGGTGTGGGGAGGGGCAGGCCAGGGGGCAATTGTAAAAGCAGTACCTATTAGAAAAGCACGCCATCGCCAAAGAGTGAAACTTATTTACGGGGGAAAAAAGAAAAGTTTGGGAAATTAAAATAATCCAGTAGTCACTGGAAAATGTCTCCCTCTTTTTTTTTTAATTTTTTTTTTTTTTTGGTTTTTTAAATTTTTTGGAAAGCATTTTTAAGGTAATATTTTTTCCTTTGGAAAAAGAAATCTTTTTCCCCCCCCTAACCTAAGCAAGTGGAGTTGCCAACTACCTAATTTATCTCTATTGTCTTGCTAAGAGGTAGATAAAACAAAAGTGAAATGGGGTTTCTATGAGGAGGTCCGTTAGAGGGTGGGGAGGGGCTGGGGCCGCCCAGTGGAACTCCCCAACTACAAAGACACCTGAACGACCAGAGGACCTGGCCCTCAGACTCTCAGGACAAAGGATCCTGGCTCCACCTCTTCTCCTAGAGCCAACTGTCCCCGTGGAGACTGAGAAGCAGATACAGAGGAGGCGGAGCATCTCAAAGAAACCCTGTTGAAGAGGTCTTTGCTCTGGCTTCCCCAGGCTTCCTGGCTTTGGGGCTGAGTGGTGGGTTCCAGGCCAAGCCCCAGATTCCACCTCCAGCCAGCCCCCTTCGGTAGAAGAGGAGGCAATTCCTCTCCTCACCCTCTGGTCCAACAAAGATATAGCAGGTGAGAGGGACAAGCTGGAGGGAATGGGGTGAAACATGGGACCCCAGGGCAAGGAAGGCAGAAAGGGGGGACCTAATGGCCAGTCCTCCCAACCCAATCGATACGAGTGGGAGATCCTGGCAGGCCTGCCTGCTTACGGACAAACCTTTTTGTGGCACAAGCCTTCATTCATTCCTCCTGGCTGGGATTCCTACCCTACGCACAGGTCCCTGCCCTTGGTTCCACTCTTACTGTAAGGATTGAGGTAGTTAATCCATTTATACTCGTAGCATCCATCACCTGTGGTTACTCAAAACACATGCTCGCGAGGAGCTTCCTGCTATTTCATTAGAAAAAAAATTCTTTTCTTTTGTCAGTCCAGATTCAACCATACTAAGGCACCAGTAATGATGCCATCAAACTGTGCCCCCAAGGAGGTGCACAGGGCCGAGGGTCAGGGTTGGGGCTCTGGCCCCCACCCTCCAAGTCCACCTTCAGTCATGAGGCCTCCTCCCTGTTCTGTACCCCATTAGAGAAGCCTTATGCATCCAAAGGAAAGAAACTGAAGTTTTCAGCTGGTGTTACTCTAAATCTGAATATAAGAGAAATGTTCTGCATCTAAATCATCGAGTGTTTGGAAAGGAAATGGCTTTTTCTCCCCTGGCATTGAGGATTCCTCTTCCATCTTCCTGCGATTACTGTCAGGCTGTGCCCTTCTTCTGCCACTTTTCAACAAACAGGCAAACCATTTGCATGGTCCGAATGTCAAAGCCACTAAGATCGCCCCATAAAAACTTTGGGGGGGCAGAGGAAAGAAAAGAGACCCCCCCACCCCCACCCCTTGAGGGGAGGTGGGAGAAAGGGGGTGACTAGAGGCCGGCAGCAAGCTTCTTAGTGAATCGGAAGCTCAGACGGTCCCTCCGGGGCTCTGTGAGGTAGTTACATAGCACTGCTGGTTCCCAGTTTGGCAGAGGTTATGTCTGGGGTGGGAGGAGGGGAAGGCACCCTTTAGAGCTAACTGAGGCCCCTCCTCACTGCCAGTCTGCCAGGCCTGAAGGGAACTCCCATGCTATCTCTGCAGTGGGGACAGGGGACGAAGAGCAGTCCCATGTGGAGGAGCCCCAAACTTCCTCTCCTTCCCCAAAGTGCAACCAGGAGCCATCGGACCCCTTTCTCAGCTCCCTAGCCCTTGGCACGGATGGGCCCCACACCCCCCAGGAGCCTCAGAAGGGAAGCTGTAGCTCGCACTGTTTCCAGGAGCCTTCCCCTTCTCAGACAGCCCTGGTCTATGTCAAAAGGTGGCTGTTGCTTTGATTCAGAAACAGCCTCTCTCAGCCTCTGTCTGTCTGTCTTTGGCACAGAGGAAAATAGACACAAAAAAATCAACTGGAGTCCCCCTCCCCCCGTGTCTCTGGGTTTTACACAGGATCTTTTCTGTCAATAGTGAGGCATAATTAAGAGAATAGCTTCCAATTGTCCCCATAATTGGAGAGCTCAGGGGTAAGGAAAAGACTGAGCAGGACTGAGAGGAGGAGGGGAGGAAAGGGTAGGTGATGAAACTCCCTGTCCCTAAACGCGGCTCTCTCCTACCCAGAGGCCTCACTGGAGCTGAGTCCAAAACCCAAACTGCAAAAGGCAACCAGACCCTCCAGGGGATTAAAGCCATTGGGGTATAACTGTCAGATGCAGCTTCAAAGTCAGTGAATCAAACCATTTTGGTTCTTTATGTAGTCCACAGAATTAAAAAATATATCCTAAAGAGATGGTCCTTTCTTAAAAATATATATGTAGTGCGCACACCATATATATCTCAGAGCACAGAAGTCACTTTTCTCAGATCATACAAATCTCCCAAGTGCTTTTCACATCAGCTCGTTTTCTCGCCGAGGATGGGGAAATGGAGGTGATGCGCAGGAGGGCGAGGAACTGCCCCAAGACCTAATATAGGGGTCAAAGGTGGACCCACCAAGGCAAGCCCTTTATCCCGCTAAACCTTAACCACCAAACCATATTCCTTTTGCTTTCTGGTAGTGTAACTTTCACAATTTTCCTGCTGGGCAAGTATCAGCGATGAGTGGAGCTGTGCCTTATCCAAGTAAAGTTTCCCAAGTCCCTTGCCACACTTCCCGGTCTCTCCTGGGAATCAGCCAAAAGGAAAAGGACGTGGGCTTAACGTGTGAAGGGAACAGGATCCCAAGGAAACTGAACACTGCAACAATCACATTTCAGGTACTGTGGGATTTATTTTTCCAATGGTAGTTTGAACCAGATATCAAAGCATGCTTGCTGCTGGGAATTCACCTTAAATCACTAAATGGCCGATGTCTGAATGTTATCTGCCTCATTTTGGGATAAAGCATATAGAGCCAGAGATGGAAGTTGGGAGACCCTTTATTGTGGTTAGGACAGGTGGGAAGCTTAATTATACCGGCCTGACATTATCCCTAAATGCTTTCCTGCTTCCTCCTCTCTTTGGGACAGACAGTTTTGGGGGCTATCAAGGAATGTTACAGCGAGAAAGTGGTAAGACATGGAGGCAGGAACCTGGCCCCAAGCACATCCCCATATCCCCTGCCCCTCTTTGCCACCCACCACTCTAAAACAACAATTCCCTAAGTTTGGGTCCACCACCAGAATTAATCAGAGCTAAAGAAAATGAGGAGATGGAGAGGGGCAGTTATCGGAGAACCTGCTTGCCCCTTGGCCTCTTGGTATAGACCAAGAAAAGCAAGATGGGGTTGAAATGAAACCACCACGACAACAAAATGAAAACCATCGCCATGACAGACCAGGTGGACCTCTCTGAGAGTCAGAGGACAGCTTTGTCTCTTCCATCCACAGAATCTTGGCTCCTTTATCTTTAGACAGAGAAATACAAAAAATTTTTAAAGGGTATACTTTTTAGTTAATATTTCTCTCCTCGATAAAACGGAGGCAATATTTTAAAATATCTCAACAGCACCACTGGGTGGGAAAGACCGGCTAGGATGCTCTTTAACCGGAGAGGGAGAGAGGGAGAGACTTGTTGTTTTGTCACCGGGGGCCTACAGCCCAGCTAGGCCTCTTACTCACACCAGGTGGGATTTTCCAGGAGAGGCTGAAGTCAGAGACCAGAGCCTCCCCTTGGGCCCTCTCAGATTTGGGCCTACGCCTGTCAGCCCCAGCCTCCTGTCAAGGAGAGAGCCCCCGCTGTCTTTCCCACGGGGCCTGTTCTCCAGAGCTCCTCAAGGGTTGCACTGGCTCATGTTGTAAGAAATTAAGAAATTATGAAACATAACTTTCTCATTTTTTTCTTTTCATTAAAAAAATAAAATATTCAAGACTATCAGCTTCTCTTTTGCTTTTCTTTTTTTTTTTATAAAATATCCAGCAAACACAAAAAAAAAAAAAAATTAAAAAAAAGATTTAAAAAAAAAAAGAGGTGGGGGGAACAAAAAGGAAAGTAATTGCTGAGGTAACTTCATACCTTGAGGTAGTTTTTTACTTGCGCACAGCATTACCTGACTGACTCCGCCCACGTCTTGTTGTTACTGTTGTTGTTGCCATGTCGGAAGGAGAGGACTCCATACGTGGGCTTTTCCACGCGCAGAGAGGCCTCCACCCTTCCCAGCACACTCGATAGCATTGTCCAAGGTAGCTAAAGTACACCATCTGGCTAATATGCATTGGCGATCAGTATATCGAGAAAGGCCTAACCTCAGTTAACTGATGGCTGCCATCTTCCCCAAGGGCTGAACTTCAAATGGGATTTTATTGAGCCTGGTAAATTAATAAATTAAGCTTATTTACTCCTTTGTGTATGTTGCTGGTACTTTGGATTTTGTTTTTCTATTTTTTTTTTTGGAACACCTTTCATCATGCCAATGATTTGTGGAGGCAGAAGCCATCAGTTAAAATATACTTCTAGGATAAAAACAGAAGCGAATACTCTCCAATTTACTAAATAGTCATAATATATGCCAGATGACAAACTTTAGCTTTATCGGGAGCTCAGGGTTGGGTTCCACATCCCACCACCACCAAAAGAACAGTGCCGTGGGGCGGGGAGTGCCCCGCAACCCCTGCCTCTGGGAACCAGCCCTTATGCAAACACGTGGGCTGGCGTGAGGGCACAGTGGCAGCCTTTGGGGCCACTCAAGTCCTCCATGGAACTGAGACTTTATCAAGGGGAGCAGTGTCCCCTTCCCAGTGCTCATATCCAATCATTAAAATAGACTTTAAAAAAATATAAAATCTGCCTGAGAATGATGGGAATCAGGGACGGTACAGTGGTCAGCCCCTATCCCGCTGAGCATTCAGTACCACCCATGTGCACCTGGACATGCATGATGTGGGACCTATATGGTTGGAGGGACGTGAATCGGGTGGGGAATCTTGGTGGGGAAGCCCCAGCAGAGTGGGGGAAATTCTTTGTGCCAATTTTTCAAAACAGTGATCTAGAACAGATCAGCCACGAGGGCACTTCTTTTAAACGTGGATTACTGTAAATTTTAATCATCTGTCTCCCCATCTCTCACCCTCCTTTCTTTATTTTTTGCTGTTACTAGGGGCTGGTAGGGAGGGATTGGAATTAAACTACAGATGCTGATATGTCTTCTCCCTCTGAGTCAATAACATAAACTAAACAATGCATTTCATTGGTCCTCGCTTCTTCTGGTAGCAGTAAAGATAAAACAATTAGTGTGAATATAGGAAGAGGCTATGTCAGGGTATGAGAATGGAGGTATTTTAATCAAATAAACCAAGCAGGAGAAGGTTGGAAGGATTTTAGGGTCAAAAAGCAAACCGTCCTTTGAGGCTGATTAAAACACCCCTCTACATGTTTTAAAAACCTGAAGGAAATTTTATTTCTCTTCCCGCTGGGGACTGGCCCACCCTCTCGGTGGGACCTGAAGAACTTACTTAAACAATCCACGTTTAAAAGCACCCTGAGCTAGAATTTCCACGGTGACACCCTGAGGGGTGGGCAGTGTTAAGCCAATTGGTTGGGTGTTTAGGGCAGAGAGATCAGGGTTCCTCACTGGAACATCTTTCTCAAGCAAGTGGGCAAACCTGATCTACGACCCAGCCCAAGTGTCCCTGATTCCCACTCATTCTCAGGCCTGCTGGGGAGAACGTGCTCTCGATTTCAGCCCGTTGTCCTCGAGTAGATGCGGTGAGAAGGGGCTGGGTCACTTCCTCCGTGCCTGGGCCTGGTTACTCTGTCCCTTTTGGTGCAGCTGTTTAACTTGGGCCAGGATGTCTCGGATCTTCCGCTGAGCCATCTGCAGAAAGAACAGGTGACAAGGAGGGAGTGAGAACCTCCAAAGCAAAGCAGGAGACAGCCTCGACTGGGAGACAGGCCATCAAGACCCAGACCCCGGCAGCAAACAGCAGGACGCACTGGACTTAAAGAAAGATGAGGAAGACTGAGGGTTAGTGACCTTAGGTTTCTCTGCCTCCAGGTGGACCCTGAGCAGGGGGGTGCGGGGGGAGGAGAGACAGTAGTATAACTCATTCAGAATTTAAAACTTGAAAAACTTTGAAAATTGACAAAGTTGACACATATTACTGAACCCAAAATGGAACTCCTAGAGTTTCTGGGAGTATAAGTTGATCAGAGGGTCAACCAGGAGACCGCATCACAAATCACAACTCTGCTATACATGTAACTATCCCCAGGAAAGGGGATGAAATGCCTGGAGATGGATGAACGATAAAAGCATTGAAATAAGCCTCACTGTAAAAATGTGCAAAATGCCAAAGGATCCGTATTTTTACTCTTTCCTTCCCACAAATGTCTTCCCTAAGGATAAAATTTATAATGGAATCAACTGCAGAATGTGATTCGCTCGACAGAACTATCCCAGAATGTCTCCTTTCCATGAACAAGACTGGATGATGAATAATGCCAATTTCTTTACTTATCCAGCACAAAAATAATGGTTAGGGAAGGACTAAATTTAGATAACAGGAAATACCACCAGTATATAATGTTATTGCATATAACATATACTACATATGAAAACTGTCAAATCACTCCCTGGAAACCTTAAGAGGAGATAATGCATGTACACATACTTCTACACCTAAAATAGAAGAACGAGCCAAACTGGAGGCAGGCAGAGTCCACGGGACTTGTCAAGGTCATTCTGGTCAACTCTAGAGTCTCACTTCTCTGATACCTAGGCTCCTGCCACCCTCCTTTCATGGGGAAATGCCATACATACCTGGCTAGCATAGAAATGCCCAATGATCTTGACGATGACCTGGTCATTCTCATCAGGGGTCTGGTCTCTTGGCACTACCACCTCAGCGGCTGTCAAATTCTGCAACTCATTCACCTGAGGGTAGGGTGAGCAGAGAGGAGGAGCTCAGGGTGCCATTAAGAAAGCATGAGTGGGATTGAAGGGAGGGGCAAGAGGCTGGTAACTAGCAGGTAGAAAGTGCAGGAGTCGGGAGTTGAGCCTGGGGAATAGAATCAAGTAAACAGAGTCCTAAGGTTGAGCAGGGTAGGGGAGCAGGAGGCCAGGGCAGAACTGTTAGGCTTGGGGATCAAGGTCTAGAAATTTCAATGTGGCCCTCACAGCTCACCGTTTTGCCACCTTTGCCAATGACCCGGCCGGCTGCTGATGCTGGCACCCGGATATGGGTCTCCAGCTTTACCTCCTCCTTGGGACCAAAGAAATTCTCCTCCTTGAGTTTTCCGTAAATTCTTCCCTGAGCCTGAGAAGATGAGGTCGTGAATTAGCAGGCGACACGTACATGACAAAACATTCCGAGGCGTGGTCCCCAAGCTCCATCCAGCCCTTCAGCCCACAGGCCCACCCTACTGGGTGGGGGTAGTTCAACCAACTAGACCAGATGAGGAGAGAATTTCAACGGCATTGAACTGTCAGTGTCCCTTCTGCTCATCTGTAATATCGGAGAACCTGGGGAGAGTACCTTACTTCCAAGAGGAACATAATTCACAGGCTACACACCAGATCTACGGGGTCTGGGACGACTACACATATTTGGACAAAGCAGCGTGTAGCAATTCGTGGTCCTGAGTGGCAGCTGGTTGAGTCACTCAGAGGGCAGGCTGTCAGACACCCTATATAGCCTAGACAGCTGTTCCTGTTTGCCACCTGTCAGGCTGTTAACTATCAGCGTTTGGCTGTCTGAGCAGAAGTTTGAGAACTCAGGGATGTAGCAGGGGCAGAAAAGGGAATTTGGCATCAAAGACCTTCCTTATTAACTATGGCAGAGCGCAAGGAAGAAGCCCTTGGACTTCTTTCCCACAAGCCTACTGATGATCTTCAGGAAGTAATGAGGAAAACAGAAGTAACAAATAAAGTTTGATGCCCGTTTGAAAGCGGCCTTGCAGCCCTGTATCCCACAGGGGAAGCTTAAAAACGTGACACAAACTTGCAACCGCCCCCTTGATTCCAGTGTATCCAGTTTGGAAAAACAATAAAGAATCAGAACCTTGAATTGGGCCTCTGGGGGTCCAGTGATGATGACCATACGAACTTTGGAGTCCGGAGTTTCGGGAGGAGCAATCTGCAAAGCGAACATCTGGTCAGAGGCACCCTTTATCTCCACGGTTCCGGTCTCCCTACCCACTTCTGAGGACACGGGGAAAGAAGAAGACCCTGAACACCAAAGTCATTGCCCCTGCACCCAAACCGTTTTGAGGGCAAGGAAGCGTTTGCTCCAGTG
This sequence comes from Pteropus medius, assembly GCF_902729225.1. Classification (NCBI taxonomy): domain Eukaryota; kingdom Metazoa; phylum Chordata; class Mammalia; order Chiroptera; family Pteropodidae; genus Pteropus; species Pteropus medius. The sequence goes on along the minus strand of NW_024345479.1, from coordinate 4,478,354 downwards.
ACATCATCTAAATAGGGCCTCCCCACCCTTTCCCCTCCCAATCTTCCTAAGAGGTTTTAGGGGAGTCTTGCCAAGGAGAGGAGCACAAACGAGGTGACCAGTGCGGGGAGGGCAGGGACCGCAGTCCACTGGAAAACAATCACTGCTTTTGATCAAAACTTTAAGACCACTGCAACAAACGATTTAGACTTGCGAAATGTAACAACACCTTTGTTTCACTGTGACAGTCTCCCTGCTGTCTCCACGGGACCCTGGCCAGAGAAGGTAAAAAGACAGCTAACATTTACTGAGCAACCACTGTGTACCAGGCACTGACAGAACCAGAGGCTTCCGCTGCATTATTTCTTAGTGTTACGATGACTACCGTACCGATGAGGAAACTGAGGCTCAGGCCACACGGCCTAACGACGGGGATTTGAACTCATGTCAGTCTGTGGCAAAACCTAAGCTCTCTTTCTAGGCTACAACACCACCTCCTCCCTAGCCTGAAAATCCAGAATAATGGAAGGCATTCCGGTGGAGGACCCAGAAAGGTCAAAAACAAAGGCAGCTGCGATTCCACAGGGAAAAGGCCCCAACGACAGCTCAATGGGGCGTCTGGGAACAAAGGTAGAAGGTGACGGAAGCAGAGCACTCTCCCCTCCCAGGACTTGGAAGGAGACATAGCAGATCACCTTAATGGAGGCGCTGGCGAAACGGGAGAGCTGTTTGATGTGCTGCCCTTTCTTGCCGATGATGGCGCCCACTGCCTGGGCAGGAATGAACACCTGCACCATCTCCTGCTCCGGAGCCTGCTGCCGAGACAGGGCGTGTTATTACCAAGGGCCAAGGGGCACAGTCCGGAAGCCCCTCCATGCCACTGCCATGCATTCTCAGGAAGGAAGGGGTGCAGGCACCCAGTGGCCAACCTGGGCTACACACTCTTTAGCTCCTCCTATGCCCGGGAAGAGGAGGAAGGAAGAAGAGCATCCGAGATTGCCTTCCATGGGGTTGAGGTTCTGGGAACAATGCAGCAGGAGCATCCTCAGACCTCCCTTCCCTCTCCCTGCGAATTTCTGAGCATCAGGGGCCCACAAGGAGTCGGACTCTTTAAGGGAGGCGATACACGGGGCCAGGTGTCCCCTGTCATAAGACTTTGCACCTACCATAAAGGAGCTATAGGGAGCAGCTCCGGCAACGCTGCTGGGAGGTGGCGGGACTGCACTGGACGAGGCTGGGAAAAGGCCTACGGCAGCCAGGTTCAGGCCAGGGATGAGATGAGACTGCAGCTGGGGAAGGAAGGTAAGGAGGATGTCAGCTCAATCCGATGGGGCCTGGTGGTCCCTTGTGTGTGGCACTGGCTGAACCAAGAGGACAAGTACCCCCAGAGAGAGTGGGCTAAACACAGAAGAATTACACGCTTTTACACAAACACCTGCCTACTCTTTTGGTTCTCATTCACGCTCACATATATACCTAGGGTATGGAGTTGTGAGTGATACGGTGTTCTCACTGGACTCCAATCGGAAGAGCCAACCAGTTTTGTACCGTCAGAAGCCCATGCTCTCTGGTTTACTCCACTGAGACAGATGACAAACTCACAGCCCGGTATTGTAATGAATGTGCCTACATGAGGAGTGGCAAGGACAGATCTCCATTTGACTTCTAGGACTCACCTTTTCGGTCACGTACGCTACCATCCTCACTCCCCTTTGAAAATCGGATGAAAATTATGGACCCTCTCCCCACTAAAGTGTACTCTTAGACAAATTTTACAAACAATTACAGGAGGATCACAGAGCTCGAAACCCAAGATTGAAAGCCCCACCCCAGGAATCAAATGAAGAACCCCTATTATAATCAAAGTTAAAAGCCTTTTTCCGATGAACCTAATTCCAAAAGCAAATAAATGCTCCAAAGCCACACAGCACATGCCATGCCCCGCCCACATGGAAGACTCACTCTGCTGTGGCTCAGGCTCGGAGCAGGGCAGGCAGAGATGCCTGATACTCACACTCATGGCAGCCACGTCATTCTCGTAAGCCTCCCGAACCTTCTTCATGATCTCTTGCTCAGCCCTGCAGCAGTTCTCAATAGCCCCCTTCACAGTGATGGTCCTTTCGGGATTATAGAGAGTGAGGTCCTGCAGCCTGGAGCGGGGGGAGGGGCAAAGCAGCGTTACCCTTCCACTCACAGGATGGGCTCAGGCCCCAGCCAGGGATGAGTCGCAAGCTCACCACTTCTGCATGCTCTTTAACTTTTGCCAGAAAGCTCTGTCTCTGGCCTTTGCTTTGTAACTAGGGCAGAGCGAAGTACAGAGAGATAAGACACACAGTGCTCACATAGCAGCTAATCCGCTCCCTTAACTTCCGTTCTTCCCAGTGAGTCAGGCCACCGCACAGACCATATGCTATCCTCACAAAAGAACCTAGGTCCATTCCCTTCTCACAGCCTGACAGACATGCTCGGAACTCCGAAGCCCCGGCTCCAAGCTGCAGGTGCCCCCTCCTTGAGATGCAGAGCATCTGAGGTGGGATGTGGAGGGCACAGGACTGAGGTGGTGGCTCTAAAGAAAGACCCCAGCCCACATGGCAGTGGTGAAGGGAGACCTCCAGCCCTTATAGAAATAAATCTTCTTTACCATTTCTTTGATGCTTCTTCTTTGATAGGCAGAAACTGCATCCAACTTAAGAGGCAAGTATTAATGAAAGGGGCTCAATAATGAAACATAGTCGACCCTGGGCCCTAGGCGTCCCGCTCATAAAGAAAGCAATGTGAGAGCCTTACGAGGAGATGGTGATTTTCGTCTCTGTGTCTTGCTCCACTTTCTTCAGGTTGCGCCCTTCTTTGCCAATGAGACGCCCCACGAAGTTATTATGGGCCAGGATCTTCAGAGGAACCTCATCAGCCCTTAGGGAGACATGGGAAGAAATGAGGGGCCAGCACTCCTCATGGTGGGTCAGGTAGAGACTCAGGCACCATGCCACCCCAGCAGAGCTTTCAGGAGGAGCCACAGGACAAAATTACATTTCAGAAGATTGTGAGTCTACGGCCATGCGACCCTGAACAAGCCCGATCCCGTCTGATCTTGGAAGCCAAGCAGGATCGGGACTAGTTAGCACTTGGATGGGAGACCACCCAGGAAGACCAGGTGCTGTCGGCATAAAAAATAAAAAATAAAGGATTGTAAGCTGACAAGGTCCTTGCAATCTGTGAGGTCAACCATGGGTTACCTCGCCTAAAAAAAAAATTAAAAAAAAAAAAAGAAGAAGAAGACGACTAGGAAAATGAGCATATCAGTGGTCACTTAGGGATAGAAAAATGGGGTAGTAGGGACAGGTTGCCAAGGAGCACAGGACTGTGAGGGCGACGAATATGTTCATTATTTTAGCTGCGGAGGTGGTTTTAGATATATGCATACTAAAACTCATGGACTTGTATACTTGAAAATAGCCACACTATAGAATTCTATGCAGCTACAAAAAGAATGAGGTGAGTCAGTACATACTGACATGTGAAAGTGAAAAAGCAAATTATAGAAAAAGTCCATTATAACCCCATTTATGCTAAAACACACATGCACATATACATGCTTGCGAGTGCACAGAATCCCTAGGAGGATATGTAAGGTGTTACTTATGGGAAAGCGCGTGTCATTTCGCAGCTCAGATCCTTCTGTACACTTTCTGACTATCTCCTATATCTCTGCATTCTTGCTAAGAAAAAGTGTGTGTTGGCATCAGAGAGGTCACGGTCTCCATGTTCCAAGAAAAGGTGAAGGCTTACGTTTTGGTGTCCTTTGCCTCCTTATGCATAATCTCCAAGATCATCTTACAGGCGGAGGAGCAGCCTTCGGGGGTCGAGTGAACACTGATGGCCTTCTCCGCAGCACCTGCATTCTCCTTCCTGTGCACGTCTATCCTGAGGACCAAAAGGACAAGGACAGTTACTCGTCCCTAGGGAAACCGGATCTTCTTCAGGCTCCTCCCAACTCTCCTCAACCAAAGGCACAGGATCTGCTCTTCTTGGAACAGGGCCAATCAAGGGCAGAACTGGGGACGGCAGAGAAAGGGCCAGAGACACATGACCGGCTTATTGCTCTGGACCCGACTTAATCAGGAGTCGGTGGCTGGAATGATGGCACCTACCATGGGAATGCAGGCTTGGGGAGCAACAGCCCACAACTCTGAAGCTGCATTTCCCCTTGAAACAACTATAAAGTGAAGGCACATTGTCCCAAATTAAAAGTAATAAGAAAGAATTTACTATGAATAAATAATTTACTATGAATAACAGGACATAAATGTGACCTGTTCTTTTCTACAGAGTACACTGATCAGCTGGTCAAGATTAAAGAGGGATGGTTGTGGTAGCATGGGAGGTAGGATGGAATTGCGACCTATGACTGAGGACCCTGACTTTGGCCAGGCTGACCAGCCCTACTGACACCAATAAAAGTGGTGTTAAAATCCCAGAGCACTGAAGAGAGACAGACTCACCAAGACGGGGTCCACTTGATGAGACTTTCTACGAAAAATTATAGAACTTTTCTTGCTAACAGTGCGAGGCCTAGCCATCGCCACCATATGGCACACCCCAGCCCCATTCTGCCTCGCCACTGCCCACCCCTACCTAGGAGGCAAGGATTGGAAGCAGTGACCCCTGAATGGAAAGAGGGAACATGTTCAGGGTGACATTTCCTAAATGGTAAATGTTGACGCCCCTTAGTGTGCTTCCAGGAGGCGCCCCACCTCCCCAGGTACCAACCCCTGCGCTTCCTGGCACCCACCTCCATTCCCCAGCAGCTAAGACTCACTTGGACTGGGTCTGTTTCGTGATGTTTCTTATGGTGGCTCCCTCCTTGCCAATGATGGCGCCCACATACTGGGTGGGCACCAGGAGCCGCAGGGGAATATCCACTTGCTGTTGCTTGGCTGGAGCCCCTGCTGCCACAGGCGAGCCCTGGCGGGGTTGACCCCGAGAGCCAAAGCCTCCTCGGCGCCCGTTCTCAGGACCCTGTGCTATCTGCTCGTCGGGAATGTAGGAGACCTTCAAGGCATGGTTCTCCAGCTGATGGCCATTCAGCTTCATGATGGCTCTGGGGACAGAGAGAGACTCTACTGGTCACTTGGATCCATGTCAATCACCCCAAATCTTCTTGACATGTAAAGTGCTCTACTGCGTTATAGCATGGAACACACTTAAAAGGAGATGACCACCTGCTCACCACTCCCACCTCTACCTTAGAGAATCTTTCAGTCTAAATGACATAGGATGTCAAAGGGAAAAGTAAAGTAAATAAGATATTTCCATGGAATCTGGGGATTTGCTTGTAAATTTCAGCCAAAACTACCTTTTGAGTCTGGCACGTTCCATCTTTAAAGAAACTCCATGAAAAAGAAGTTACGAGTTGGAGACAGAATGGCTTGCTTCCCACTCAGAAGCAGGAGTTTAAGTATATCTGGGATGTCCACAAAACAGGGTCAAACCCCACCCATTCCCAAACCTGCCGTTGGTTAGAAAAGTAAACAAGGCAACAACAGGTTGTGGGTAGTAAGCAAGCTGTTGACATGATCTTTAAAGCCAGGCTAAATACTACAGATTGGCCACAAGGGGCAGTATGAGCCTCCAGAAAATTCTGAGCTCAGGAGACATCTAAAAGAAAACAGTATTCGAGGAACTGGTGGGATTATACAATGTTCCCTAAGTTGGAGGAAACAGAAGGGACAGAGACAGTGCGATGAAAAAGCAAGAAACCCATCAAGAGCAAAATGCCTATAACAAGGTAGATACAGATATTATATCTCTATCTACCCACATGGGTGAATATGTGACGAGTACAGTTCGTCACTACCAGTGGGTAAGAAGTGTTAACTGCTCAACCAAAAAGATAAGAAGCCAGAAAGTGTGGGTATGATAGGACTGAAAAGACCCTAGCAAGCGTAACAGGGATCACGGCGATCACTACAATAAAATGTCTGCCCCCACATTATTACATTAACGAATCCTTTAAAAAAATATTGCAGTTCCTCCTTACTACCACTAGATGGAGCCATCAGCACAGCAAAGGACACTGAAGTTCTCTGGCAACTGGCGATGTCTCTGAGAAGCCAACCTTTTCTCCTAAGAGGATCTCCCACCTTCCCTGGGAGTTCTTTGGGTCCATTCAAATGTATCTGCTATCAGACCCTGAACCAACAATATCAGAACCCAGGCGGGGACGCCTGCCTGCCTAGAACGTATCCCTGTCGGGAAGCAGCAACATCACTTAAAGACCCTCCCAGGCCCACTTTCCAGCCCACTCACTGCCTGGTCTGTTCCCGGTTGGAATAGGTGACATTCACCACTGCCGTCTCACTCTCGGTGTTCACTAGGGGAGCAAAACAGAGGCCTGGGTTAGAGCAGTGAAATTTGGAGATGCCACGAATGAATCTCATGTGTTAAAAGTTCATCCTTCCATACTGTGAGGTCAGCAAGGCATGGAGCAGACCACTTGGAGCTTATGAAATACTTGAAGGGCAAGGCAGAACAGTCCCCCTTCCCGCCCCTTTCACCAGAACTCTTAGAGGATCCTAATTCACCTTCTTGCGTTTTCCTTGCGTGTCTTTCTTTGATTTCCCTACCCAGCCCCCAAGAGAGCTGAGTATACAAAAGGATGTAGTCAACATACCAGCGGTCAGGCAGCAGGTCAGTCGCCCAGCCAGCATGCGCATGCCCACACAACAGCCTGATACATTTACCCTTGGAAAGTTAAACTAGTTAAAAATCAACACACTGAGATTAGCAATTTATAGAAGTAAACATCCCAAGAAATGTCTCTAAGGATATGTCTGAAGAGACTCGGGAAACACTCAAATCCATTTTAGAGGCCTAAGTATCCTCAAGGATACATTAATCAAATGTACGAGTATTATGACCTAGCTAAAAGGGTTGACGAGAGTGGCTGCTATGGAGTCTGGGGAGGGGGAGAATATGTCTGCATCTTTTCCAGGGGAAAAGGATTTCCTGGCTGAGTATTCCAAGCAGCTTGACCATGGAAACGCACACATCGGGGCATCATAAATTCATGGCACCAGCCCTTATTCCTATCACACTCTTCATAAGCAGCCTTTTGATTTTCACTTGATCATCATCTACTCTTTTCCTACAGGGAGGAGATTGGGTTGGACATTAAAATTCTTCTTTTAAATTAATAAAAATAACCTTCTGTTGTATGCATCATCGTCCTGTGATTTGACAGCCTGCTCAATGCTGGGGTGGAGGACATGGACAAAAATCAAGCCTCTGCCCCCACAACATTGAAGATAAGGCCCTTGGCCACAAAACCTCAACCAGACCACTCTTAACCTTTCCAGCCTTCATCAGTAGAGCTCTGCCACCTCAGTGCTGAAGAAGATTCTGTAAAAATAATGTTCTAGTTAAATGAAAATACAGTAGTAAATGAAACCGCTGCCTTCGTGGAGCTTACATTCTAGTAGAGGGAGGCAAAATAAGCTTAATAAATAAGCAAATTCTAAAGAATATTAGAAGAGACTTTGCTTAGAAAGTTACATTTGAACAAACCTGAAGACTCTCTATTATCCAACAAAATGACACTTTTCCCATTCTGTTCTCCCCAGACAGCGGGTATTCCCTCCAGAATCAGTGTGTTAAAGCTCCCTGCTCCAGCCCTGGAGAGACTACTGCTAGACCTCCCCCTGAGGCTCAGCATGTATTCCCAAACCACTGCTCAATCTTGCTCTCGTTTTGGGTTTGTCCAGGAGTAACAGTCATTAGTCTAAGCTGTCAACAGTACCGGGCAATGGTTATCAGTGCATCCAGTTGTGTCCTGGCATTTATGATAAAAGGCAAGCTGTAGGATTAGAGCGGGAGAAAACCTGTGTGATTGACTCAGCACTTTACCTTCATGTAGGCAAATATTTTAATCATTTATGATTTATAGCTTGCCCTTTACACAAAGAATTTAAATATTTAAATCCTGACTAAGTGATTATCTAAGTTTCCCAAAGATCTACAGACTCAAGTATATCTATCTTGTCTACCCTAATGTCCAATCTATATCACTCCATTTTATTTTAGCCCATTTCCTCTGAAAAGTCCTCATTTTCTTCTTGTAATCTTAAGCTATGAAGAAACCTCAAAAATCATAGCAAACAAAAATCATAGCAAATCATGGTCTAGAATTCCTTTTTATTGTTTCTCCTTCTGCGGACTCACTCTTGATTTTGCCTGCCCATCAATGTGTACTAAAGTAAATAAATCCTCTGCTTTTTTTTTTATTGACCAAAGACATGTAGCTGACAATCAGAGCTTTCAACTGAAGACAGACAACTGGTTGATTACTATAGCCAAAAACAAAGAATATATAGAGAAGCTTTTAAAGTAAAAGGGCTGCAGACTTACTCGGGCTGAATGCAGTTTTCCTCCTTAAACTATTTCTAAAATCTTAGGATCTCTACCTTGGTTGACCCCTGGGAGCCCATGTGGAGAATGAAGGACTCTGTTCACGTCTCTCATTAAACAGAGGAGAAACCTGTTCTAAGATAAGCAGCAGAGCCTAAGCTGGGACCACACGTCCAAGACTCCATACCACATTTTGCCTGTCTGTCTGTCTTCTTTTGGTATGCCAGGTAGAAATGCTCATGGAAAAATGAGGAAGATCAGAAACCCCAAAGTCCTCCACTCCCACCTCATCACCTCTGTCTGCTCACTCTTACCTTGCTCACAGTTCTCTACTGTTCCATACTGAGCAAGCAGGCTATCCAGGACCTAGGAGGAACATGGAAAAGGAAGGAGGCTACTCTGAGCATCCCAGGAACTATCACGAGACCAGCCACTGGACACCCCACACCCCAAAGCACTGGAGCACAGGCAGAGAGCCTCAGGTGGGGACTGAGCATTACCAACTGTTCATCTGGCCCTTTCTGGAATACTTATGCTGGTGGTGACCTGTCGTAGTATCTTTGCAGAAATGTACTTAAGTTCAAAAAGACATTTAAGAGGCTTTTTGGAGGCAGGTTAACTTTTCCCTAAGTTTGGGGCTTAGGAAACAACACCCTTTCCACCTCTATGTAATGCTTTTCAGTACAGGGAGAAAATCCCAAAGGACTAATATTGATAGTCCTGGGTTAAGGACGAGACCCTATCAACCTCCTTTCAGCATCCCTGGCCTGGCCCCAAACCACCAGCGGACCTACCTCCCCAGTCATCCCTGCCAACTCAGGCTGGCCCAGACTTACACTCCAGTCCCCACCACCCTGAGCCACTGAGAGTTGCCCCCCATCACTTACTTCCCATCGAAGCTGAGGTGGAATATTTCGAATCTGAATCTTCCGGCTCCTGAAATGAGAGGGAACAAGATTAGTGACAGCTCTAAATACTTTAGGGGACTGTGACCTTGCAGTTTTTAATCCTTGTCCCAGTCTTTATCTCCCTACCTTCCACAATGACAAAGTCTTAGAGCCTAAGAATGATCAACTTTGGGAAAGCCGATTTGGTGTAGGGGTGTCCTCGCTTTAAGGAACCAAAATTATCAGTGCTACCACAGACAGGAAAACCAAAGTCAGATGCCCTGAGCCCTAGAGTAACAGAATTCCCTAAAAATCACATCCGCTTTGTTTGTCTTCCCTTAGTTTTCTCACTAGAGAAACTTTTATTCAGTAGCCATCTATTACCACCCACTATGTTTCAGGCACGAAGACTACAAAGCTACATAAGACATCATTCATTAGTGTGATACCCATTTAATTGATGCCTACTTCATGCTGGACTTTGTTCTAGATGCTGTGTCCCCAGCAATAAACAACAGAAAGTGCCTGGCCTCAAGGTGCTCAATTTACTGGGGAAACATATATGCAAACAAACTACAGCAGGATAATAGTGCAGCAGTTAAGTGCTTTGTGCAGGTGTGGATTTAAACCTTCATTCCACTTACTAGCACTGATCTTTAAAAGATTATTTAACTTCTTTGAGGCTCCGTTTCTTCCTTTGTAAAACAGGGATAATACCTATTCAAGGGGTGGTGTATAAAGTAACGTTAGATAATATTATAAAGAGCTTAGCAAAGTACTTAGAGTAAGTACTTAAAGTATAATCATAGATGCAAATACTAAGGTGAGAGTAATTAACACAGGTAACCCAGCATCCTGATCACCGCCTTCCTTCCCTGCTCCCAGTTAACTACACTTTTTTCTTCCCATTTTTAAAATTCCTCTTAAAAATGTAATTTTCGCTGAGGAAGGTTTGTAGGTTAAAAGTTGACTCCCAGAGAAACTGGTTACCACCCAAATCGATGCCCTAATCGCTGGTTACCACCCAAATCGATGCCCTAAAGCATTTTTATTGACTTGTCTGTATTGGTCAATTGTCCTTATGTCTTTGCCTATCCCTCATCACAAAAATCTTCATTCAGGGACACAGTCCAACAAAACTCTACAAGCATGAGGAAAAACTGGACTAGGAAGCAAGAAAGTCCAGTTCTGGCCCTTAAACTGCTCCTGATTGGGTGTTCGCCTGACTCAGCCACTTCTGCGGCAGCCGCTGTCTCCCTACGCAATGGGGATCATGTCAGTTCCTGCCAAGCCAGGAGAAAGGGGTATTGAAAACATACGGAACCAAGGGAATGGATGCTAAGCTCTAACTATAAATGTTTCAATCTTGGATGTCCGAGGCCAGCTCACAGATTTCACCCCCAAGACCTCAAGTGTCTTCAGCTATAAAATGGACATGAAAGCGTCTCTAAGTCCCTTCTAGCTAGGTGGCTCTGGGTATGGAAAGTCACTGATGAACTATATTAAGAAAATCTCTTTCAGGGATAAAAAAACAACTTAGGGGGATAGGAAAATAAGTTTTGAAGAGAATCTATGTCTATAGCTCTCTACTTTGGTTGGTTTGTGAACCTGAAGGAAGGTGATCAGACAACACATTAGGACAAAAGGCTAAGGATCAGAGAAACAAGTCCAATTTCAGGTCCTCGGGTCCCACACCAGGCTACCTTCTTGTGATTCAATTCACTGGCCAACAGGGAGGCCAGGGCACCTGCCTTCGTGAGGGATTTCTCGTACGAATCCCTTGGTGACAAACTGGATGGAGAGTCAATCCAGAACCCCTCACAATGAAAAGTCAAATTGCTGGAGAACTGAGAAAAAAATAATTATGCCATTGGAAGAACACTGGTCCAGCTTGACACCAATGACAGAGGTGGCCCAAGCCCATGCCTTCCCTCAAGGGGCGTCTTCTGGATGAGGAGCAGAGAAGGGAGGGGGCTGCCAGCCGGGAAGCGAGGCGTTCAAGCCAATCAGGGCCTAAAGCAACCCCAGCTCAGGAGCTCAGTGTGACAAGCGCTCTTTCAAGATGGCCCCTTAGTATCATCTCAGGTCAAAGATCAAAAAATACCCTCCTCCTTCAAACTCCTCGCCTTAAAGCTTTCTGTTCAGGGTGGGGAGGAGATGGGGTGGTGAAATCAAATCTCTGTTCGGGATGTTAATCCATATCCTGAAAGCAATGGCAGTCTGGAATGTGTGGAATGTTCCAGGAGAAGGAGGGGGAGGAGGGCAGGGCCACCCAACCAATGAAAGAAAAGACATCCTGTAGCCCTCCCCCAGGCCCCTTCAGGCCTCCAAGCCCCCTTTCAGCAAAGCCCCCAACCCTGACAAAAACACTTCAGTAGCTATGAAGAACCTTTGTCTTTTTAAGCCCTTGGCCTGGTTTCTATGAAGTACGATGGTTTCTATACCTAGTTTCGATCAAGACCAAAGCACATGGGGCACTGGAGGGAACTGTATGCGAACTATACCAAGTACACGCCTTCCCTGGGTCCCCGAGTCCCTCCCTGGGTAACTCGTTCACTCTACAAACATTTACAGAAGGCTCATTGTGTGCTAGGTGAGGGAAGTGTGCTGAGGGCCGGGGGCACCCAGATGGAAGCTAAGAACACCTTGACCAGTTACATCTTTGCTCAGTACCTTAGTTTCCTTCCGTGGAAAACTGACAGGGCTTTTGTGATAAAACTTCAAGCAGGGTTCTCATTCCCTGAGCCCAGGCCCCAGGAGCACGGAGGTGTCCAGACAAGCATGGGAAGAGGCAGGTGGACAGGCAGGGCTGACAACGAGAAGCTTGGAGTGATAGTACAATAGACTTCTGCACTGGTAGGGAACTAGTGGGAAATACCACAGCCTAGAGTCTCACCCCCCACGCCCCCACCTCCCTATGACAACTAAAAGGACCCACTCCAGCACCCCTCACAATGAAAAGTCAAAAGTATTGGAAGTGGATGAGCTTCCAATACAGTCGAACAATGTCTTTGCCTTACAGGTAATAGGGCACTATACTGAGCAGGGGCTGGGGTGCCTAAACCCCAAGATCCATTGTTCGAAAACGAGGCAAGAGAACTCCTAGAGGTTCGGGAACCACCATCCCAGAGCTGATAAACCTGTTGAGTGAAAGAATGAAGCCGCAAGCCCCGGGCAATGCAATAGTTGCAGCCTAATTATTTCCTAGGTGCCAACACTGTAGCTTCTGACCTCTCTGCCTGCCCTGACCTGCAGGGCAGTTGCCAGACCGAGGCAGCTCCCCAGATACAGAGCAACCACAGGGGACCTACTTCTCTGACGCAAGAGACAAGCAGGGGGCATGAAGGCCACAGGGACCAAGTGACCATTCTTCTCTAGCCCAGGGGAGATTCCAGAAGAGACCAGAGGGAAACAGCATCAGTGCAATAGCATAAAGAGTTAAGTAGGAAAATAAAATTCAAGAAGCACAGAATCCGGGCACTTGGAAGTATAGTTGGGAGTTCTCCCTGGGCAGGAAGCTCTTGTTCTTTTCAGCTTTTCAGAGAATTGTCACTAACACACTGAAAGGGAAGGAAAATGGGTCAATTAGGGAAGAGCCTAATATTTGAGGATTGCTTACCAGATGCCAGGCTGAGATTCAGCACCTCCTACAAGCCTCTCATTACCCACATTTGGCTCCATTTTACACATCAGGTTCCTGAGATTGGGAGGTTGAGTATCTTTGCCAAGTCACACAGCCACTAAGAGGCAGAACCAGGACTTGAACCCAAAGCCCGTCTGGTTCCAGGCTCTTAGCAGTGCTCCCAGTGCTGCCTTTTTGATGGCATAAAGACAAAAGGCCTTTGCCAAAATATAGCCATTAGGCTAGAGAAGAAATTTAAAATATTCAGAGTTCACACACCATAGTGAACAGAGGAACTGCTGAGTGGTGCTACTCTCCCAGAAATCAAAACATCCCACCTCTAAGACCCCTTAAGTTAGTAACTTCTTTTTCCAACAGATTCCATAGCTGACAAGTGGTTCGATGGCACATTCAGCACTGTCTACTTGTTTCGTAACAACTTTTTTTTTAAATCATAGTGATTTTTAAGTTCTTACATTTTAGAAATACATGCTGAAATAGTTGCAGATGAAATGATGAATTGCTTTTCTATTGTTTGGTGCTGGGCATGGGCGCTGTGCTACAGTGCAGAGCCTGCTTCAAAATCATCAGGGGATGGGGAGACAAATGAAAACATTAGATTTAAGTCGGTATTTTTTAAAGCTAGGTGATGGGGTTCATTACATTATCCTCTTCACTATTTTATGCTTACTTTTTTCCATAATAAAAAGGGATTTGGGAGGCGGGAAGAGTATTTTATGTCAGCTGGGGGCAGAAAGAGTATGGGCTTGGGGTCCAGCGGATGCACAGATGGGACCCTTCTCGCAATGCACACTGCAACAGTGACTCGAGGTCTCCAGGAGGGGTGGGGAGGCTAAAAACTGCTCCAGGGGCTGTTCTTTTTCTAATCCTTTGCAAACAAACGTGCTCCTTCCTCTTTCTACCCCAATCCCTTTGGGGAGGGTGCCATCTTCAATCACGCAGATGGCCTCACCCCTCCCTAGAGGGAGTTCCTTTGAACCAAGGTAGGGCAAGCCAGTTGAAGGTGGGGAGGAAGGAGCAGTAAGAGGTTTTGGAAATCTTGTTAAAACTTGGGGCCCCAACCCCCAGAGGCCCCTCTCGTGAGTCAAACCTGGACTTTCATCTCTGCCAAAGAACTAGGATTAAACTGGGATCTCCAGATTAGAGCCTCTACCTCTACTCCTCCCCCAGACTAGCAGGCTGTGTGGCCTCGGGCAAGTCAAGCCTTCAACTCTCTGGACCTCAGTTTCTTACAACTGGGAGACAAGGATAAGGAGTAGTTGATTTTACAAGATCTTGCGTCTTCAGACTGGGATCAACCCTGTCCACCTACATTCTTAATTAGAGGGATTTTCTGTGCCCTGATGGTCTAAGTAAGTGGTTCTTAACCTTTCTTTTGGTTCATATTAGTAAACGAGATGAAAGAACACTCTCCCCCAGAAAAAATGCATTTTGCACACAACTTCAAAATTTGGGGGATTAATAAAGGTTTTGGGATCCAGCCATAAATCCAAAGTTAAGACACCTTCCCACAGATCTACATTCAATTTTATCCCCAATGTCTTCACTCAAGCCTGCAACTGTGACAGGAAGCAACGAACCCAAGACAAGCAGAAAAGCTTGACTAGGGGATGGGGTTGGGGTTGCTGCTCAGATATTGGAAATGAGTAAGCAACTAAGATGGTTCAAACGGGCAGAAGCACATCTTGCTCACTTAATTCTAATCAGTGGTCAAGAAGCTCCTTGCCACGACTTTTCTTAAAGGACGCTAGAGTCCTTCATTCCACAGGTTTCCTTGGCACTCTATTATGCCCTGGGCTTGTGCTGGTCACACGACAGTAGCCACCAGTCACTGTGGTTACTGAGCACTTGAATTGTGGCTACTGCAACTCAGGAACTGAATTACAATTTTGTTTAATTTTAAATGTTTGTATAACTTTTTCATCCACAAACTTTATGAAATCTAAAAACAGATCAATGGCTTTCACTGGGATGGGCTCTCTCAGTGTAAAATAACATACACCAAATCCCTAAAGAGTGCCCTGCCAAAAAGCAAAATATCTCATTAATTGTTTATCCTGATTGCATGTTGAACAATCTTTTAACTTTTAAATTAATTTTTCAATTAATCTTTTACATTAATTCTCCTTTTCTTCTTTTTTAATGGGGCTCTTAGAAAATCTACACTTACACACGTGGCTCTCACTGCATTTCTACCGTTTGGTGCTGGGTATGGGCACGGTGCTGCAGCGCAGAGCCTGGAGCGAGAAACACAGGCATGCCTCTCCTGCTCTCATGGAGTTTATAGTCCAGCAGTTTAGTCTGGGATGGGAGAAAGGAATGAATGAACAGGGTTAAGAGGCATGGAGGTAGGCTGTCTACTGCATCCCTTCAGAAGTGGGTGATCCCGCCAACTCAACAAGAGAGTCCCATGTGGCTGACATTGGAGTAGAAGCACCCTCCCAAAGCTGGCTCCCTTCCCAGTTGTTTTTCCCAGCTGGAAGTCACACATAAAAGATGTCCTAACGTGCCAACCACTGCCTTTCCCATAAGATCACCGCTAACCTAGTCTTTCCTCTCCTTCCTGCCTCCTTATCCCTATAGCATGGAAAGGTGGGGGCCAGGGGGGGAGTAATTGTCCAGGAAAGCTTCTGAAGGGGCGGACCTGGCACGCTCCGGGCATGGCAATAGCTGAGAAAGGAGGAAGGGCTGGAGAGGGGAGGAGGAGCTGGCCCAATGCCCAGGGCTCTGTGCCAGGCTGATCCAGAGGCAGGGCAGCCAGACAGGGGGGGCAGAAGGGCGGGCGGGCAGGTGGGTTGTCAAGTGAGTTGATGGGCAGGGTAGGAGCTGCTAGAAAGGAACTCACAAACCTAGTGGAAGCTGCGGGACCAGACAAAGCAGATGCCACCACCAAGGAGAATGGCAGAGTGTAGGAGTGGACTTGAATTCCACTACTGGAATCTACCTGTAGTTCTGTGAACATAGTCTTTTAAATGTATGTGGCACACATGCACTGTCCCATGTGTGCGCCAACTCCTGTGCTAATGTTGCGGAAAAGCAGGGAGGAAAAACAAAGTCTACAGAAGACGACTCTAGGCTGAACCTGATGATCTCCTCTCATTTGGAGGGCTTTTGTACCATATTTAACATGCTCCTGGCCTACCTTGATTCAGGAAAAAAGAGATCACTAAGCTTCTTACATCACCAAGGAGAGTCAGTCAGTCAGTCTCTCTCCTGGCACTAGGAAGTTCCAGTTGAAGGAGATAAGATTCATACAATGAAGCAGGAGAGGTGTACACACACACTCCGAGCCTTGAGAGGGTCCTAAACAGTCACCCTCATTCTATAGATGGAGAAACTGAGGCTCAAGGAAAGGGAAGAGTCTAGGTAACTTTGAGGTAGGACTAAAATTCAACTCTCCTCCCAAACTGGTGGTTTACGTTCATCTCACCAAACCTCACTACCTTCTCTCTGACAAGAAGTGTTAACACAGCAGAAGTCTGAACAGCCCCGATGTCAGCAGCAGGAAAAATGCCCATATTCTGTATGGCTAAGTGCGTGCCAACTGGCTTTTACTGCATGCGGCTCTAATTTGGGCACAGGATTTAACTTGCAGAAAAGCTAACTACACTATAATACGGCTGGATGACTGTCAGAGAGATTTGTTAGCAGGATAAAGGGTACTCACCGAAAATTCGATCTTGCAAATTTTCATATAGGTTTGGGACGGGCAAGGAACAACAGTGTGACAAGGAGTGAGAAGGTGCTAACTAGCATTAAAGAGCAAGCAAACCTCAAAGATGAATACTTCGCTTATTTCACTCATCTTGGAAATAAATAGTTTGACAAGAGAGTCCACTTTTTTTTTTTTTTTTTGCCCATCTGGGCAGCGCCAGAGGAAGCCAAAACAGAAGCTCTGAGTCAGTGGAGCTCTTTCCAGACAAATTCCAAGTCTGCCTGGGCCAGCTAGCTTCCACCTCCTCCCTCCATGGTGCTCTCTCTGCCCAGAATCTCGTTCTTTCACCTGAGCAGGAGCTGGCCGCATGAGCCCTCCAGTGTGAAGTGGGGGGGAAAAGAGAATCTGGGGAGTAGGGAGTTGGAGAAAAGAAAGCACAAGCATAAACCTAACTTGTGGGGACAAGTGGAAAAGAGGTGACCAAATCTGAGCAGTGCAGCCTCCCTGGTGCTTCATCAGTGGTTGCCACTGCTCACCATCCTTCTCAGGCTGGCAGTGGGAAGTCTTTGAGGATCTTCCCTGGGGGTGGGGGAGGTTAATGGCTCTAACTGAGAGAAAGGAGGAGGAGAACTAGAAGGACCATTTCCTATCCCAACCTCACCAGAGATGTTGATTTAGCGCTCACCCCCGCTCCATGTCAGCATCTCTCCAAAAAGCCTAACACCAAAAGGTCTAGTACTCTGCGGCCCAGAGACCTGGCTGAGGATGGAGCTGGCACTCGGTGGAAAGCATCATGGGGCATGCCTGAGAAATGGAGAAAGGTCAAAGCGTCTCCTCAGGAGGGAACAGCAAGCTGGGATAGCCCAGCTGAAGACAAGGATTTTGAGGTGCAGCTCTCAGAAGCAAAGGAAAGGAAACAAGACCAGCCTCAAGAGAAATCAACTCACAATTCTGCAACGCACAATTCTGCACTGAGAAAAAGACTCTGGGAGTTAGAGTAATTCTTGGAATCTAAGGTTCCCTGGGAAAGGATGAGAATGTATCTCAGTATAAATTTAAAAATAATAATGTATCCTATTAGTGGAAAGGAGCTCTGGCCCTGTCCCTCCAACATGAGGTTAACAACCTCAAGAGATTCATCATCTGCACTCCGGCTGCCAAAGACCTGTTGGTGGTCAGAAACTTCAGGAAGCTGGTGTTTGTTTCTTCCTAGTGGGGTAGTTCTTCATCAGAACTCCTCTGACAGGGATTTCCATCCCCAGTGCTGCCCTGGCGTAGGGCAGGAGCTTAATGCCCTCTCCATACAGGTCTTTCTCTCCCCAGTCCAGGGATCCTGTCCGGGAGGACTAATGGCGCCTTCCAACTTCCAAGATGGTTCGCAGCCACCCCTGGCCAGGAGCAGGGGGCAAGGCTCCTAACAGCCAAGAGGACCAAAGGCGGCGAGCGCAGCTTTCATTGTGGGAGGCCAGTGGAAAGCGGGAGCAGGCAGGGCAACTGAGGAGAAAGAGAGGTGCCTGGGAAGGGCGGCAGCAGCTGAGGGTGGGGGAGGGCTGCAGCAGCTGGGGGGGAGGAGGGGAGTCCTCATGAACGGGCAATTGAGAAGGTCTGAGCAGCTGAGCGGCCGGGCTGGCGTCCGTGGGCCGCCCCTTCCCCCAGCCCCTCTCACCTAACCCGGGAAAGCTGAGCGCTCACCCTCCCAGCCCAGCCGCTGGGTGGGCGAGTCGGCAGCATATAGGGAAGGAAAGAGAGGATGTCACTGGGGCGCCCCCTCTGCTGCGGGGCTCTGCCAGTCTAGAATGTTCTGCCGCCAGAACCCCCTTGGTACCCCGACTCGCTCTGAGAGGGTCCCGCCCGGCCCAGGACGCCCTCGGCTACCCGCACAGGACCCGGAGGGGGAGGGGACGCGCACAGGGGGCTGCCGAGTGGGGGTGGGGACCAGGACTTTGCCCTTTGTCTCTCTCTCCAGAGCCACCAGCCGAAACCCGACCCCATCAGCGAGCCAGGCAGCCAGCGAGGGGCAGGCTCCCCCTCCGGGGTCCTTTAGTAAATCCAGACCCGACCTCCCTGTGGTCAGGGCTGTGACTGAGGTGGTCCTGTGGGGGAGGGGGCTTCCCGCCTGCAAACAGGCCTGCAAGCATTTAAGTGGGAATCGGTTGGGGGTAGGGGGCTGGAAGTGGGGCCGCAGAAGCTTGGAGGGGAGAAAATGGCCCGGGAGGCGGCATTCCTTAGAGACCTCGGCTGGGCTGCGGGAGGAGGCAGGACTGGCCCGGGAGGCCTCCCACCGAGAAGGCAGGAACTGAGGCCTGGGAGTGGGCTGAGCTGGGCTGGGCTGGGCTAGGCTGGGGGCACGGAACCAAGAAGACTTCAAGGCCTGGAGAGAAAAGAACCTCCTCTCCCAGGACATTCTGGGAGCCTCCACAGCAAAGTTATATCGAAGAAGTCATACTCACCCCCACGCAGAGTAGAGCATTTGTCTGGGGGGGAGGGGGGTGTGAAAAGTACTTTATCTGCCCTTTTGAGGTGTCATCAATTAACAATATTCTTATTAATAACTCACATTTGCACAATACTTTAGAGTTTACAAAGTACTTCTTTACAACCACATTCTCTTATGAACCTAGAACAAGAGGTCGATTTGAGCTCTAAACCACAGAAGATCGGGAATACTTTATTTCCATTCTGCAGATCAAAACGCAGGCAGAGAGGAGTTAAGTGACTTAGCTCAAGGTGACACTAGCCGGCAAATGTTACTACACCATGAAGCCTGCGCCTGCTTATCAGGGAAGAAAAGGTAACTGGGTTCTTGCTCCTCAAAAACATGTATGAACTATGAATTATGATTCTGTAGGAATGTAACAAAGGTCAACTCTTTGTCCCTTCCTGCGAGGAGGAGGAGGGATGAGAAGGGAAGCGTCTCTGCCCTTCCCCCTAACCTCCCATTTTCCCCAGGGTTGAACCCGAACAAAAGAAGTGGGGAGGTGGGGATCAGCCAAAGGCTTGAGCCCTGGTGCCTACCAGAAGTGCCAAAGAATGGAGGTTCATACAACTCAAAATACTTAACCAACTTGATGAGGAATGGAGTGAGGCCCAGCAAAAGACGCTGACCCCAGGATCCTACGGTTTACGTATCTGGGGAAAGGACAGGCTGAGACAGACACCTGAATTGTAACCCCACTCAAGTCCTCCACTTTGTTCGGCTCCCCCTCCATGGGTTATTTCCTTCTGAGTAGAATATTCCCATTTCCCATTTTAGCTTCCTAGACTAGGGAAGAATTTTCTCAGTTTTCTTCAACTACTCAAGATTGTCACAAAACATATTTCAACAAAAGCTGGGGGGGGATAAAGAAACAAAAAAGATTGCCTGAAAATCCCAAAAGTGGGAGGAAAATACAATGCAAAGCAGGTATGAAACACCTGGGGCAGAAGGAGGTTCACACCAGGGAGAAATTAACTTTAGGTATGTTTTTATTTGCTAAGCTAATGCTCTCCCCACAAAAAAAAAAGCTCAAGATAAGACTACTCCTCTGAGTATTAGAGGATCACCCTGTAAGAGAGCTCGGCCTTGGAGGTAGAAAGGCCTCGGTTTGAATCCTAACACTACTACTTATTTAAGGTATGACCTTGGTTGACTATGTTACTTTAACCACTCAAAGCTTCAGTTCCTTCTTCTGTAGAATTATGATATAATACCTGCAGAGCTCTTATGAGGATTCACTGAAGTAACAGTGACTAGCTCTGAGTGGATAGATACTCAATAAATGTTCCCTGTAATTATAAAAGGAACTCATCTTCTGACCCTCGTCACATGGCACAGTGCTCAGGAGCAAATAAGATGTTCAATAAGGGAAATAAACAGAGACATCTGCCCTACCTACCTGAGGGCCGCTCCCCTCTGGCATGCCATCCCTCCCTTCTGGATAAATTGTCTTCCCACAAATACCTCCCTATCAGCTCGCGATGCTCTCCTTAATCCAAGCCTCTATTTTTTCTGCCCATCCTCCAAAATACAGCTTAGCTCAAAGCCTCCCTCCTCTATTTTAGTTCCTGAGGTTGTATGTCTCTCATTTTACCATGGTCTCTTGGCCTCCGCAGTCCCACAGCTTTTCCTGGATCCAAAGTAAAAATACTGAGGGCGGGGATCTTATCTTTTACCTCTTTTGTGTGGCTCCCTCTCTCGACCCCTATGTATCCCTTCTCAACCCTGAAAAAGACCCAATAATGCTAAATAAAAACCCAGTAAGTAATTAAAATTTACAGGAGAGGGATCAGGCAGACTCCCATTTCATATAGGATGAAGAGGTGACGACCATGTAGGAAAAAGCAAAACTAGCAATGATTTAAGAATAGCAGCGAGGTGTGGGGGGAGGTATTGTTTAATAGGCACAAGAATTTCAGCCTTGCAAGATGAAGCGTTCTGGAGACGGATGGAGGTGATGGCTGCACAACAGTGTGACCGTTCCTAATACCACGAACCGTACACTTAGAAATGGTTACGATAGTAAATGTTATACGTATTTTTACCACATTAAAGGTAATTTTTTTTAAATACCAAGGATAAAATGAAAAATTTTAAAGCCCCTGGAGAAAAATCATCTCAATTTCCTTCAATCTCCACCATAAGACCAATGACTTCCCCTTACTCCTCATTGTAGTTCTAGCACCTGACAGAGGGCATGTCATGCAGTAGTAGACTCCGAATATAAAAATAAATGGGTGAATGGATGCATGCAATCTATGCAGCAATATGCAAGCTATCACAGAACGCCAAACCATCTTGTTAAATATTTCCCGACATGGAATTTAGTTGTAAAGATACTATAAAAATCACCGCCCCCCCCCCCATCACCGCCCCCCCCCCCAAAAAAATGTTTTTAATGACTGATTGGCAATGTCCCCACACGAACACCCAAGCTAAAGTAGCTATCATGGGATGTTTTGAAGAGGTGAGCAAAGAAGCCTGGGCCTAGACAGGCATCATTGCTCTTCTAGTTAGAATTTCAAAGGAGACTACTCATTTCAGATGGTCAGAGAGGGGCAAGGATAGGAAAGTGAAAGAAAGATTACGTCACAGAGATAAGTGAGGTTTGTAAAGATCATTTTATTCCACCTCCTGTCTACCCCCAGCTTCTTCTGGACAGGTATCACTCTACCCTATTCTAAAAAGCCAGCATCAGCAGCTTGAATCAAATGGTAATAAACTTAGGGAGAAAAACCCTCTAGATAAAATAACTTGTCAGGTAGATCTTCTTTTACATGAAATAAAAAGTTGCTAGAGTGGACACTCTTCAAGAGGAGAGAAGAAAATATTCTTCTGAACCCTGCTGCCTCCCTAACCAACATCCTATTATGTCTAGTCCTTGCTCAGAACATACTGGCTGCAGCCACCAACAGCCATGTCTGTGAAGGATCATCTTTGCCCTTTAATTTAGAGTTGTGTCTCCAAATCCTGCCAAAGCAACTGCTCTCTATTACAGTTGGACTGCTCCTCCCAAGCAACTTAGAGACCTGGAGGAGGAGGAAGTAGAATAAATATTTCTAACTCTGAATAGACATCCTCAACAAGTTTACTCCACCCAACTGCCCCCACTTTGGTTCCTGTCTCCCCTCATTTTCTCCTTCTCCGAGTACCCAATGGAAAGCTGACAAGCCTCAAGCAATCCCAAATGCCACTCCAGAAAAGAGGCAACACGCATCATTCCATATGAACAAATTGTAAAACTCTTTATATTAACTGATTAAAGTCACAAGCCTGTTAAATGGCCAAAAACCACATCCGATTAGAAGTCCTTCCCCTCCCCACCCCACTTAAGAAAAGGTTCAATCCTCCTTCTCTAGACTGAGATGTCAAAAGGGGTTGTGGGTATGTGTGTGTATATATGTGTGCACCCTTTGGGCAAGGAGTGCTGAAGAGAGGAAGTGGACATGAAGGTGGGTTCTGAACACATCTTTGGGGACCATTTCCGATCCAAGGGACCAGGGGAAGAGGCCACCGTGGCTTTGCCCCTACCCCCAACAAGGGAATAGGGAACAATGTATGCAGTCACTTCATGGGCATCCAGGGATCTCCAACTCCTGAATGCCTGTTTTGTCAGCTTACCAAGAGCAGAACATTAAGACAAACACGCCCATCACCCAGCTAAAGGGGAGAACTGCTCCCATTTCTTTCTCCCTCAGACTCCCAAGAAGACTGACACAGTCCCCCTTCACCCTGAATTCTTACACCTATCTCATCTGCAGAATTAGGGTGGTTCTCCTCTCACTGATATCCCTACTCTCTATATATGAACCTCTGACAGTAGCCCCAAACTGCAAAATCTCAGCAGTAGGCCCAGCTTAGGGCATCAACAATAGAATATGTGGCCCATTCCCCTAAGGAACAATCAGTAGCACTCCCACCGTGTTTGCCCCATCCTTTTGTCTGGGAGAGATGTAGCATACAGGTAGTTATCGAAGCACCCTACACACAAATCTCCTTCACTATGCCTATCCATCATTGTTTCATACCAAATGCATGCCAAATTCACATAAGGATACTCTCTACTTACTCTTTCATATATCTGCTAAGCTTCAATACACAGTCCAAAAACAGAAGGCAGAGAGGTCCATATCTAAAACAAATAATAATAGCTAATGTGCAATAGCAGCAGTTTACAGTACAGAAATTGAGGCTAAAAGAGGTTAAGTAACTTTTCCAGTTTCCCAATCATTGCCTGACTCCAAAGCTCTTGTTTTTAAACACTGAACTCTCCTGGGAGACCTTTCCTCCATACTCCTGTAGAGGACTGAGTGAGGGACCTAAGGCAGGTCATGAGACTCAGACCTAATGGAGCTTCCCTCCCTTCTCGAGCCTCAAGAATTCTGAATGATTCCTGAAGAATTCTGAGTCCTCTCTACTCCTGTTGCCAAAGAACTCCCACAACCTTTACATATAACAATTTTTAAAAATTTCTGAAATCTCTGATTTCGCCTCTTCAAGATTCTAACTATAGCCAATCAACTATATTAAACTACCCAGTCAAATCTCAGAGTTAATATTTTCCATTTCGAGTGACCAAAACATCTGAAGAATTAATTTTTTAACTGAAACTAACTCAAAATGAATAAAAATCGAAGTTTCCCTAACTCTCTTTTCCTAAGGAAATGTTACAAGGACTGAATAGACATGGCAGAAAGAGAAAATGGAGATCCTCTACTTCTCCTGCCTAATCTCTAAGAGAGATTTCCTCCACAACGCTCCCCTAAACGATAAGCAAAATTCTCACCCATTCTGATAGGTACCTTATATGCCTTTAGCCACCAAAATGGCATTTGTGTAATAATCAGACGTGTCCTGAGGGGTCTTGAAAATATCTGGACAATCCAGTCAAAAATTCTTTTAATCATCCAGCTGTTTGCTCTGTTTCACTCAAAAGCAGTTTATTGATAGTTAGCCATGCTCTACTCTCTGTCACACGACCAGAACATCTAATCCTGGAAGCCTGGACTTCTGCAACAGGACCCCATCTCTGTGGTGTTTGTTCTGTATACAGTTACATTTCAGTGTTTTGCAATCAGGTTTTCTCCAACTATATTAAAATGTTGAGGTCCAGACCTACTTTTATCCCTGTGATTTACCCATAATCCACACACATTTTATTTCAGCAGTTTGTGATTAGTGTGAAAGCTTGTTCAAGCCTGTTGTTCTTTCGTTCCTCACTATTCATTGCAAACCTACTGTGCTGCGACAGTAAGAAGCGGGTCTTCCAAAGCTGACTGGTTCTGCTTTTTCAATACTAGGATGACCCCTTTCACCCGCTAAAAAGTACATAGTCTCCTCTGAACAAAATCTGTGGGAATATTCAAGTTCTTCCACTACAATGGAGTTAGCATACTGGAGACTGAACATCTATCTACCTGCCAGCACCGCCTCCTTGCGATGGTGTGGCACTCTCATCACAGATGTCCTCCTGGATGATCATTTTCCAGCCAAATAAAACTTTTATCAATAACCAAAGATGCACGCACTTTCTCAAGTCCATGTTTTTTTTGAGGAGACACCTGTCTTACTTTGTTTTGACAAGCATTTTAAAAGGTGTGAGCATGGAGAGGAAATGTGCTCAGCACAGGTGGAAATAATGTGCAAATTTTATATTAACGTGGAGCCCAACATGGGCTGACGCCAAGAAAGATCTTCGAAGCCTAGCCAGTAGCTTCCTGGAGGACCTACTGTCTATCTTTTGCAATCCCCCATAGAGCCTCTTGTTACTATTACTCTCTTTGTTATTGTTTCAGTCAGTCTTTACCACATGGAGACAGTCTATTTTCTAAAGATTACAGATTACTTGTCACTGTTGCCTCTTCAAGTTTCTAAGGGCCATGGCCAAAGGGCCTCAGGTACTGAGAAAGGGCAAGAGCTCTAGGCACCTCCATTTTCTCTCCACCTCTCTCATCCTCTTTTTTTTCCCCTTACCCACTCTCTTCCTCTCTCCTCTGCCTTTTCATTTCACATTTACCCACCGGCCTTTTACTTTTGCCTTAGGATGGAAAGGTCTTAAGACAGCCGGCTGGAAAGGTCTGTGCCCTGCTGATGGGGAACTCTCCACGTGGGCGGGGTTGGGGACGTGGGGGCTCTAGGGCTAGGGCGGAGGTCGTTTGCAGGAGGGGCCGCAGCCTTGGATCTCGGGTACCCTAGGAAAGGAAGCCCCACTCGGAGACCCAGGCCTGAGGATGTTCCCGGGCAGGGGCTTGTTCAAAGGAGGAAGGCGGGGGCCCCAGCCAAAGCGGGCAGAGATTGCGAGGCTGGGGCTCTGGCGGGCGGGGAAGGTTAGGGCAGCCGGGCCGGCTCTCCAGGAAGAGCCTCCAGAGCCGCCGCTGCGACTTTCTCTGCTTTTTGAAAAGGAGAAGGGAAGGCAGGCAAGTCTGAAAGCAAAAATAGCCTTGCCCTCCGCTGAAACTACCGCCCGTTTTCTAAACCTGATGTCTGCGACCCCCTCTCTCCCGTGGGTCGCTGTGCGCCTCCAGCCGCTTCTCTTTAAAAGGGAAGCGGGAAATCCACCCCAACCCCCATCTTCCCCCCACCCCACCCCACCGCCACCCCGCACCCCCCGTCTGGACTTCCAACCCAGGACTAACTCGTCTGATTTCTCCAGTCTCCCCTGCTGCTTTTTCCCCCTCTTTTTCTCTTCTTAACACTCCCATCCCAAAATCTAGGCTGTACTTTATGGAAGGCATTAGCCACATTTTAAGAATCATTGAAGAGGATGAGGGAGAGAGAACAAGGCTGAATTTAAATTCTGAAAGCCGGCAGAATGTCTGTTCTTCCAACGCCTTTGGTTCATACATTTATTCTAATAACATCACCACTACTGCCACCCTACACACAAAAAACAACAGAGGTATAACCAGTACATACCTCTTCAACAGAAATCCCTGAACTTCGACAAAAAGCACTTGGTGGTCCCCCCCTTTTCGCTCAACTAAACCAGATCTAAATATTTTTAACGTTTTAAAATTGTATACTCACTAGCCCATCTCAATGGTATCTTTGTCAAGTGGCTGTTACACATTAAAGTCTGGAATAAATAAATTCAAAATAAGCCTTAAAAGTACCCAAACACAAAATAGATTCAAATGACATATATTTAGGTAATTTAAGAAGATTAGACTCTCAGACCTTTGAATAAAAATTCTTCCAATGGCTAATATCATATATTTATCTCTAAAACATAAATAATTATAAGAATGTTTTGCTCTTTTTTCACCAAAAGCTGTGCCATTAAAACTTTACATATGGAACTATACTTTGAATGAATTAGTGATGGGAATTACAAATTCTTCCCCTTCTTTAAAGTTCTCCATCTGAGAAACCAATGGAGTAAAATTTCTTCTACTTTGAGTCAGAAAATAAAGGGTTCCGAAAACCTACAATTCTTCCAAAAGATAGTCAGATATCACTGTCCTTAGTAAAGGTCTTGAAATACTGAGCACTAATGTGACAAGGATTTCTCTAGCAGTGAAGAAAACTTAAATTATGAATTTGTAAAGCTTACTTTCTAGGTGGAAATTAAAATTGGGGAGAGTGAATTGATTTCCACGTTTCCTCCAACTAGTGCAAAAAATTTTAAGAATCAACCATTTTTTAACTTAAAGCCCCAAAACTAACCAATATTCATTAAAAAAAAAAAAACTTCTTTACTAAAAGTGTCATAAACTGTTTCTACTTTAAACTTACTTGTTGAATACTTAACTTGTTGAAAGATACATCTGACAACTACAATCACTAAAGCAAGCCTGACAGTCTTCCTACTATAGTACTTTTTTCTCCTTTGTTGTTTTTTCAGACATTCCCTTATTTCTTAACCACTCTTATAATTCATATTCAGCCCATAAAGAACAATTTTCTCTAAAAGCATACCCATTTCTGAAGGCAAAATTTTTTTGCTTGTTTTGAAAACATTTAGTGATCCAATTATTTCAGAACCTCCACAAATCACTTAAAAATAGTTTTGCTTTTTATAAGGCATCTTTTACAGAGGTTTTTAAAGCAGCTAACTTTAGAAATTAAACTGTAAAATCAGAATGTTTGAACACTTTCTCTTTTGAGAGTTCTTAAACTTAGAAGGCTATGTTGGAAATTTAAGGTAAAGTGTTAGCCCATCTCATTTTAAGACAAGAGAAAAGAACCACCATTAACTTGTCTAAGGAAATCAGGTCTTGAACCTGAATACATTTCACCAAGAAATGTATTCTTGGTGGTACGTCTCTTTCATTTTTTTTTTAACAGCAACACCTTTTATTTTGATGACACCAGTTGACAGTAAGTATGCTATCTTTAGGTCACATTCCTCTAGAAAAAGGCATACACAGTGGCAAATGAAACAAAAGTTTAATTCCCTTAAAAAGCAAGTCATTTCCCAAAATAAACAAGACTCACTAAGATGGTATCTCTTTACCTTAACTACTTTTATGCCTCTCAAAACAAAACATATACAAACCCTCTTCACAACTGTTTTTAAAATGCTTTTGGTTTTACTCCTTTGTCCCAATATTTGACAGTGAATATATACAAAATCTCAACAGAAAGCTGAAATTGTTGACCAAAATTCCAACACTGTTTAAGAGGGGGTTTGAGAAGGTGCTCTCAGAAAAATTTAATGCCACTCATTTAAAAAATTCAAATTTTCAGTTTAAATTCATAATGTTCAGTCTCTTGGGCTCTTAAAAAGGTACAAATTACATTTATCAAATAGATACAAAGTTAGGACAAAACATACTAATTCTTCAAAATCAGGGTTGCTCAGGTTAACTGTGATAATATCTTTTGTTTGACTGCCCCCTCTAAAAACAAAAACGAGTACCATTTAGCTTGTTAGGTTTTTATGAATTTCTTAGAAACATGTAAAGTTGTAATTTATTTGGAAATGATTGTATCAAGAAGTTCTCTTTCATTTTAATCAGTGAAAACAGAAGAGCACATATACACAAAATACATATGCACAGTTCATTTTGCTTAAAATATTAGTCATAATTAACTAGTTCCTGTTCTATAGATCCATGAGATTGAAAAGTCCAGCTGAGAAAACTTTTCAGACAGACTAAAAACACATACCACAATATGCTTCCCCAAAGAACACAAAATGATAGAGCATACTGACTTCACGAAAACAAACTTTCTTTTTTTAATCCCAAAACTTCAAAAATTGATTCATTCTAGAAAAATGAAGTGCCTTTTCACCACCACCCCAAAAAAATAAAACACAACTGACTCAATGTTTGTGCTCAAAAATTATTTCAGGAAGGGAAGAACGCACAAAAGATCAAATTTAATGTAGGTGTGGAAAGGCAGATTTTGTACTCACTCTTCTCACAAACCCCACCCCTTCCCAACTCAAAAGAGCTCTCAGTAATGCATTTTGGAGGGAACAAGAAGGAGCCTAAAAATGGCTTGAAACCAACCAGATGGCTTAGGAGAAAAGATCCATAAATATAGAGCACCATGAAAATTAAAATATAAATGTTTTGGGTTCCATTTCATCACATTTAGCTATTTTTCTTGCTTTTCACTACATTCTCTTTAAAAATTAAACCATGCTGAAGAGCAAAAAAAAAAAAAATTCCTACGTATTTTGGAATTCTAGTTATTTTGGATATTTCTCATCAACATGTTTCAAACACTCAGCTTTCGGTTCAAATGTCCACAACCTTCTCAATAAATCTACTGGTGTCAAGTGTATGTTTTTCTCTAATTCCCATCTCCAGGAAATGCTTCCAAATAATAAATAAGACTTTTTTTCTTCCTTCCGATTTGATTGCCTCTTTACCCTAACTCTAATCGCCTTTCCAATAACAGAGTATTTCAAGCACTGGAGGTTAAATCACAAGCTCTGTAAACATAGTTACAAGCCATATTGATCATCTATAGATACAACAGTTCCAAGTTATTTAAATATCTCAAGCTAAAATACTGAACAGATTTTTCCTCCTGTTAAACTTTCTAGATCCTCTTAACCACCTCCAAAAAAGCACAGCCACCCACCTCCACCTTCCCATGCTAAAAGACCTGGGATTATCCTGAAAAGCAGTAAGTTTCCAGTTGAAATGAGGGGAGAAGGGAAGTGAGATAATCAAAGACTTACTGGGGGCTGCAATATGAGAAAACTGCACTGTCAACATGTTTAAAGTCAGATTTCAGAATGCAGAAAGACTCTACCCTTATACTTCCCAGCCAGAGTTCAGTGAAAGATTTAAAATGCACCATGAATCAGATTTAGGGATAACATGACAGAGGTACCCCACTTTGCTGAAGTGAGGATAGAAAGGTACTAGGTCACACACACACACACTCATGGAGAGAGTTCTAGACCCTCCAAAGAGCCCCAGCTCACAGCCTGAACACAAAGCTCTCACCCCAGATGGTCCCTTTATAACAATGGACTGAAAAAGCAAGGGTGGGGGGCGGGGGACTCCGAAAGGAGAGTACAGCCAAAGCGTTTTCTTTGCAAAATCCAGTTGGGATTTCAGGACAGACATGTAACGTGAAAGACTAGGGATAGGGGTCTAAGAAAAAACTAATGTCCTACCCTGTTGCAGAAATATAAATGAAGCACACTCATAAGAGAATTCTTTTAGGATCAGGAACTCATTTCATTTCCCTTAGGGAGTCAAAAGGTGCCCCCCACCATTCACTTAAGAATTACCGTGAGGGAAGGATGAGGGGGGAAAAAAAAAACAACAGAAAATGAGGCCTGCTAGGAAGTTGCAAAAAAGTCCATGAGTCTAAACTCTTCAAGATTTTTCGCTTCCCCAGAAAAATGGCCCCACGCACCTTGAAAAACTCCACAGGCTTCTTCCCTATTTTTTTCGTTTACTTCTCCAAGTAACATCGACCCACCCCAGCCCCAGCTTATTATTTTTTTTACAAGCTGTAAACCACCCATTACAAGATCTTAGCCAATCTTCCCTCCCTGCCCCCAACATCCGGAGTTGGGGTGGGAAGGCCAGTAATGGGTTTCTTCCATTGGAGACACTTATGGACCCCTGAACACAGCCTCTCAGCGCCCACGGGCTCTCCCCGCCCGCCCCAGAGAAGAGCTCTTTCCTACCTTTGTTTTTTGGGCACCGAATGTTCAATCTCTAGGCGTTTTCCTTGCAGTTCTACTTTCCCTAAAGATTCCAAAAAAAAAAGGACAATATAAGCGCTCGAACAGGGGTGGGGGGCAGGAAAAGGAAAGAGAAAGACATGAGTAATTCAGGAGTTACTGGGATGTAAGACCTTCCTAGGAATCCAGGCAGTGGGTTCCGCAGCCGGATGCGAAGTGATCGCTCTGAGAATAGTGGAGTCTAGATTCATTATTGTTGTTTTCTTAATTTTTGTTTTCTCCTGTTCTCACTGAGGCTAGCTTAAGTCATGGTTCGCTCCGGGAAACCGATTAGGGAAGAGTGCGAGGATGTCCGTTGGGTCGGGCTGCCTACACGGCTCCCAGATGTGGGGAGAAGGGGCCGAGAAAGAGCCCCCGTTTCTCCCTAAATGTGTTGGGGTGGGGTGCAGAACGAAACTTTATTTTTCCGTAGAGCCAGGGAGGAGGGCTTCGGTGGCGGGGCAGTCACCTGTCGGGCTGGTGGGGAGGCGAGGTCCTGGGGGAGCGGAACGGGGTCGGCAGAGAGGGTCCCCAGCGGCCCCGGCGCGCGCCTCCCGGCCCAGCCTCGCGTCTCGGGAAGCAGCATGGCGACCCGCCGCCGCCGCGCCACCCGCTCACGCCCCACTTTCAAATCAAAATGGCTCAAGCCCCAGGCCTTGGGCGGGAGGCGGGACCCCCGCTCTCCAGTCCTGCCCGAGGGCTGCAGTCCCCACGGAAACCCGGGAGGTCGCAAAGAGAGCGAGGCCTCTTGCCCGCCTGGGAAGGCCTACGGCGGAAGGGGAGCTAAGGGTGCTAATAGGGTGGGGTTGGGGGGCGTCCAGCCTCGGATGGGGATGGGCCGACGTGGAAATAACGCCCAGACGGGGGCGCCTCAGGCGCCTGCCACTGGGGCCCTGCAACATTAGGGTGGGGGTGAGGGGACGGCCTACTAAAACCTACGGGGCTGGGAGAAAGGGGCGAGAATACCCCGAATGTTTCCGCGCAGGGGTAGGGATTGGGGGTGGGGTGGGGGTGTCCTTGGAGGTGGGTGGAGGGTGGGTCCCGAAGCCAAGCCCCGCAGGCCCGTGGGAGAGCAGAGTTGGCGGGCAAGGAGAGCGAGGCGCAGGTCTCCGTTGTTTGGGGATTTCGTCGTGGTTTCTCGGGGAGGTGGGCGCACTCTTACCGGAGAAAGTTTCGATGGCCTTCATCGCCCAGTGCTCGTCGGGGCAGTCCACGAAGGCATAACCGGACTTGACCAAGAACTGGCCGCTGTAGGAGATCTTGTGCTCTGCAAACACTTTCTCCAAGTCGGCGGGGGTCACGCTCTCGTTGAGATTGCCGATGTAAAGCTTGTTCATGGTGGCGGGCTCCGGGCGGGACGCGGTCCCTGGCAAGGCCGAGCGAGCGGGCGGGCGCGGGCGGCGAGCCTCCTAGGCCGAGACGCGGACGGGCAGGCGGCCGGCGGCGGCAGCCGCAAACTTTCTTTGCACCCCACCCCTGAAGTTGTCCGGAGCCCGGGACGCGGAGGGCGGCCAGAGGGCGCGCAGAGGTCACAGAGGAGTTCGGGGAGGCCCAGGAGAAGTGCCCGCGGGGCGCTGGGAGGCTGACGACGCGGCGCTGCTCCTTCCCTCTGTCCGAAACCCCTCCGAGCGGGCTGGTGTGTCACGTTTCTCCGCGGCCGCCCTGGCGCCGCCTCTAAATAAAATCGACTTGAAAAAAAATGGAGCGGAAAAAAAAAAAAAGGCGAAGCCACGTGGTGAAAGCCCCCACCCACCCTGCAGGGGAAGACCCCCGACGCCTCCAGGCCCTTTGGCCCTCCAGCCCGGCCCAGCCCACCAATCTCCCGCCAGGATGGGTGGGGGGGACACCCAATTGACCCCCCGAGCCAACTGGGCGGGTGGGGGCTGTGTTCCCGTGGCTCCACTTGCCCCCTCCTTCTTTTCAAGAATCTGGCCCCTAGGGAGGCGCCCCGCCCCCACCCATCCCCCTACCCGAGCCCTAGCTGGGGGAGGGTGGTCGGGCCCAGGATCTACCACCTCTTTATGGGTAAAATGTACGGTTATCTTTCATTCGTGCGGTGGGTGGGGTGAGTTTGCCCACCCTACCCCGGTTAACTGCTAGCGGCTGACAGGAGGGGACGGCGGAGACAGACAAAGAGAAGCCGAGGACTCTGGGGTCTTCAAGAGGGGTCGCGCGAGCCGGCGACTTAGAAAGAAAGGCGCCTTTTCCCTTGATTTTTAAGTGGGGGGTCTCGGCTTTTCCTGCTCCAGCCCCGGGAGACCCCCTCGCCTCCGGGAATCCAGGACCGAGGGGCCCTGCGAGCGCGGGACCCGGAGGCTGGGAACACGGGGGGTCGCGATTGGGAATGAGGGATCGCAGGAAATCAGGTTTCGGGATTCCCCCGGGAGAAAGGGGGGGTTCACACCCGGGGTTCAGCTGTTGAATGAGGTCTTGGTGTCCTGGGGGAACGCGCGGCTCCGGCCCAAGATGACCCCGCGAGAGAGGGAGGGAAGAAGGACGCGGAGTAGGAGCGTGAGCAGACCCCGGCGAACCGAAGGGGGAGGTCTCAGCGAGGGAGTGACCGGGTGGAGATCCGAAAGGTCCCCTTCTGCCGCCCCGACGCGGGCACAGACAGGTGGCGTCCCCTCTGCCCGCTCCACTCAGGACAGCAACGGCCGCTTTCCCCGCGCTGGGTTGGGGTCTCGGAACTTTGTTTGGGGTACAGAATTAGGATCCGGGCGGGAAGGCGGTAGAGGGGCCGAGGGCGGGGGACCGAGCGCGAAACCCCGCCCACGTCCCCAGGTCAGACCCGCGGGGGGAGGGGGTAATTTCCGCTCCGCGCTGGGGAAGCGAGGGGCGGGAGCTTAGAGGAGGGGGCGGCGGCCGGTCCCCCGCCCGTTCCTGGGGAGGGGTGAGCGGATCCGCCCTGGTCCCTTCCCTCGCCTTCGACCAACTCATTCCGGATCCTCCGGCCCTGAGAGCCGGAGGGACGGACCCGACTGGGCAAGGGGCGACACGTGGGCGGTCGCACCCCGTCTCGGCGATGGGGGAGGGGGCAGTTCGCCGAGCATTTCGGAGTCCCGGATACGCGGCGGAGAGCGGGACGCGCGGATCACGCGCCACCGGAATCCCGGGCCGGGGGGCCAGCCAGGCCGACGAGTTTCCAGCGGCGGGGACTGGGACAGCGCCAGGGGGTGGCGGAGAGCGCGCGGCCCAGGGACCCTGGAGCCCTCTTGCCGGGGAACCGGGGAAAGAGGGGGTGGTCCCCCAGTAATGCCAAAGGCTCCCTAAACTGGGCGGAAGCTCGGGGTTTGCTCCGGCTTTTGCGAGAGGGAGAAATGCTGTCGGGGGCACGCGTGCTGAGAGGGCAGGTGAGGAAGGGGGTCACTCTCCCTTTCCCGGTCCCCGACCCCATTGTCTCAGTCGCCTGCGGCCCGGGCCGACTCCGCAACACGTGTTGGGTGCACTGATATGAATGCCTTGGGTTTTTTCTTTATTATTTTTTGTTTGCAGAGTCAGTGAGCTGACTCCGACTTGGGAGCACAGCTCTACTGCCAGACGATTTTGTACCATTCAAAAAGTCGGGAGTTAAAAGACGACACGCCGCACCTTTGTCCCCCGCCTGGTTTTCCCCGCGCGCTGGAGAGAAATGGGGCTTGGGCGTAGGGGCGGGGGAGGGCTTCCAACTCGGTTTCTCCGTCTCCACCACCTTCAAAACCGACCCTCCAAATCCGCGTTTTGTTCTAGCCAGCCACGTGTTTGTCGCATTTTTGTTTTTGCGATTTTTTCTTTCTATGGCGCAAAAGACATTAAAATATTATAAGCTATTAGTTGCTGAGTGGAAAGAGACTTTTCTATCCAAGAAGGTGGGCGACATTTGTATTCCACCCCCCTACACACCTCCTCCGACCCTCCCCCCAGTTTCTGACTCTATTATCAGCTCTTGACCATAGACATAATTTTCAAAACCAACGAGCTGAAATCGCTGTCTGCCACACAGTAGGCATTCAGTAAACATTTTTTTTAAGTAAAAAACAAGTTAATAGAAATTTCAAGGCAAAGAGAAAAATTAAGAGTCCAGGGGGAGAAAATTATCTTGGCTAGGATGCATGAGTCTGTTGCCTGGGGACTTTTCTTGGTGGTGTGTGTCTGTGTGTGTGTATGTGTGTGCGTGCGTGTGTGTGTGTGCGTGTGTGTGTGTGTGTACTTTTGAAAGGGCTAAAAGATAAGTCTCAGAAAGGCTGTTGTGTTCCTTGGCCTTTCCCTAAATAGGAGCCCCACTCTCCTTGAATCGTTTCTGTTATATTGGGGAACAAGAAAGAGGGTTTCCACTTTCCAGAAACTTTACGTACTGTTTCCTTCATTTAATTTAAATCTTAAGGAGTCGATAGAAGCACCTCTCAGGTTTTCTCCCTGGGGGACATGTCCACTACTCTGTCTCTTTATTCCTAAAAACAAAAGCAAGCTACACCCCACAAAAGTCTCCATCCAGACCTCTAAAATGCAAACCATCTTTTCCTATCCTATAATCAAAGGAAAACAAAATTTTTGAAAGTAATAATTTAAGTCAGTTCACTTTTAGTTTATTTTTTCCATTTAAAAACTATATTAGAAGTCTAAATGTTAGTTGAAATTAGTTTTTAAAATGACAGTGGAGGAGAAAATATAAATTTATACAATTAATAATTTACCATCTATTGCTAAATTGAAACTGATTGTTTTAAAATCAGCTGTTTCACTGAATTCTAATCCAATCCCCCCTCCCCCATCAAGGGCTTCTGTGTATAGTCAGAGCCTGCAAGAACACAAGAGAGAGGAGACAGCTGGGTCGAGATGCAGACCTTTTTAGCCCCCAAATCAGTTTTGCCTCAGTGACCTGGCTATTTTAGGCTGGGGTTGGGGGGACTGAGTGATGTTGATTGGTGCTTCATCTCTCCCCTCTGAGTGAGCCCAGCACTAAAATTAACCCGAGAGAAGGGTTATTTCTTGTCAAGACTCACATTCCTGGATTAGGGATAGAAATGGGCAGACTTAGGACACCATAATTTATCATCCTCCTTTTCTTTGGTTTTTTGTTTGTTTGTTTGTTTAATATTCCAGACAACTAATAAATATTGTATTTGTTTTCAATTTTTTTTCTAAACAGCTTTGGGAAAGATTAATCTTCAGTGCAGAGTTAAATTTAGTTTGTGAGAGTTTAGCTGCAGAATAAATTGTTTTCTTTAATAATAATAATTTATATAATTAAAGAATAACTCAGTTTTTAAATTAATATTTTTTATGCTTCTTGTTCTCTTTCATTTTTTCCTGGAGAAGTGTTTGGTCTAGTTGCAGAATTCAGTTTTCCTCTGAATTCAGAAACACTGAAACCTGACTCCATTTTAAAGATAGAATTCTGATCCATTTTCCTGCAACATAAATATACGAATACATGCAGAGAAAAAAAGTTTAAGAGAATAAAACTTTTTTGCATTTTTAAAATATTTAATCTTTTATTATGGTGACAGTGGTTAATGAAATTCAGTAAGTTTCAAGTGTACAAAACATTTTTAATTGGAAATATAAAGTAAAAAAAATCAACAATTCCACCATTGTCATAGAAAATTAATTTTATCTTTAAAATGCTTCTTTCCTGTATTTGTCCATTTGTAATAGTTTTAGATTTTGTCATCTTATTTTTATATCTTAACTTTTCACTTGCTCTTGTACATAAACATTTTCTCATGCTGCCTCAGTTTTCATAACTCATTTTTAGCAAACATATAACATTCAGTCCAGTAGATATGTTAATCATAAATTGTTACTTTTAGATACATAAGTTACATCAATATTTTTACTTTTCTAAGTAGAGCTAAGTAGATTTTAGGGGACATATGACTTCTTCCTCTTTTAGATTAGCTCCTTTGTATGAATCCCCAAAATATATATTGCATTTGAAACATAATATTTATCAATGACTTTATTTTAAAAGTTTAGCCTGTTTTACCAAAGAAAAGACAAAACTGTTGGAAAGCAGTTAGAAAGAAAATATATTAAAATAAAATTTTTTCTATTTTTTTATAATGAACCATAATTTTGAAATGAAATTATGGTTTCTATAAAATATAGAAAAAATTCACATTTTCTGACATGGCTGCTTTGACTGAAGTTTTGGAAAGAATTTAATTTTTGTTTCCTTGATTTTTATTTTGTTGTTTGCTTGTTTTTCCCATTCTTACTGCCTTGGGATATTTTGTTTCTTCCTGCAACTTGAACTTTTAGTGTGGTTCTTTTAAATGACTATAAACTTTGAAAAACTGTAAAATAGTCCCAATTTAAAAGCACATGAAGCATTTTCTCCTGTCAAATAAATAAGGATAATTATGTGCCTAAGATAACTCATAAAATGTAAGAAAATTGTAAGCAGAAAAGGAAAATTCCTCCTTCAAAAATGTTCGATGTATAAAATCTTTTTTTTTTCAATGTATTTATTCTAGAAATAGAAGAGATTCAAGGAGGAAAAAAACTTTAAGAACAATCATTTGTTTTTTTATGGGTCACACGGTTTGTGTGACAAAACTTTTTTTGTTCTGTTTTGTCTTGTTTTGGCTTAGGTTTGCAATGTAGAAAGTTTTAGATAAGGAAAGGAATAGTTTATTTTATTAACTTTTTAAAGATGAATGCTTCCAAATTCAATTTGTTAGTAAATTAAACTACACCACACTAGTCCCTATTGACACATGTAAAATAAATGATCAGTAACATTCCTCACACTACACTATTACTGCCTTTGCATTTTTCTCACCCCAAAATTATTTGGTTAAAAGATAATGAATAACTTTGTTTAGTACCAGTTTTGCACAAAATGCAAAATAGATCACTGGTTCATTTAGAAGGAAATTGTACAATTCAAGAAAAGACAAGATAATAAATGTAATTTTTCAAACTAAAACAAATTGTCAAAAGCAACAAAAGAGAGAACCTAAAAATTATTTAAAGTGAAAATAAGATCATTTTGTTCTTGAAATCTACATATCTCCTAAGTATTTAAATGAATTTAGTTCAAAATGAATCAATTTCAACATTAAACTGCATAGAGGTAATTTGATTTTTGCTACATAACATGTATGCTTTTTAAGACAAAGAATTTTTTTGGCTGGAAAGCAAATTATTTTTGTTGCCTGTTTAAAGTTTTATTTCTGATAAGATTAATTAGTTTTGCTCCTGTTTCTAGTTAGGATTTTTTTTTTCCAGGAGCTGCCTCAAATATTTCAGAATGCTTAAGGAATACTGCTATGGTTTTTTAAGTTTAAAAAATTATATACTATTTTACTAATATTTCATTACCAAAATATCCATTAGAAACACTAACCTATCTTTGTAAAACAAATCAGTTTAAAAAGAAAAGAGACCCAGCCTGATAGCATGTTATTTTTTTTAAACTGGTTGTTTGACTAAACTGAGCTACAACTCTAAAAGTGATTTGTTTTTCGTGGGTTAGTAATGGAGAAAGAATTTTGGTCCACTCACCTCACTCGTAAACACCCTCAAATTTTTAAGAATTATTATTAACAACTTAATTTCCATTCTTAAACATAACCTGAAAGTATTTGGTCAGCAGTCATATGATAAATTATTGAATAAGTTTTTATAATTTTCTTTTCCTTTTTAAAAATGTGTTTAGAAAATGTGTAAAAAACAAATAGTAGAGTTATTTCTAAATTGCTTTGAAATAAGGTTCTTGATCTCTTTCCCTATCTTCCTCTTCCTCCCTGCCCCTCCCCTTGATCTCTTTCCCTATCTTCCTCTTCCTCCCTGCCCCTCCCCCTCTCCCTCCTCTTTCTCTCCCTCCCTCCCTCCTTTTGTTCCTCCATTTTTCTTCCTACTCCCGACACTGTCAATTCCTTTCCTCCTCCCCCTTTACCTTTACCCTCTTTTCAATTTTTCTTTTTTCTTTGTTACTTCTCCTCCCCCTTTGTATTATTCTTGAGCTCCTCTGCCCCTCAACCCACTCCTTCCCTTTTTT
The DNA here is from genome assembly GCF_902729225.1 of Pteropus medius. Lineage (NCBI taxonomy): Eukaryota > Metazoa > Chordata > Mammalia > Chiroptera > Pteropodidae > Pteropus > Pteropus medius. The sequence continues at coordinate 4,440,187 of NW_024345479.1, read as the reverse complement.
TAATCAATATACCTATCCAAACTTTCTTTTTCTTCACTCCTCTTTTCTTTCTACCTCTCCCATTATTGCTCACTTGTTATCATCCAAACTTATTTCTGGTGAAGTGGCAGAATACAGAGATGCTTGAATTATTTTACACACAGAAATAAGAAACTTGTTAAATTTTTGAGGAAAATCCCAGGGTGATTCAGACCCCAGAACTCCTCCACACCTGTAGTCTGTGTTTATTGTCTGAACATTCACTAGACACTTTTACTTCTTTGTGTCATTTTTCTGTATCATATGTTGCTTATAACTAATTTGTTATTAGCATTTTTGTATCAAATACTTGAAGGCAAAAACTACAAATCACCCGCGGAGTCCCAACACAATGCTGACAAGTGTCCAAAATATTTATATTAAATAAGTATCTTTTGGTACTATCTGAGAAGAAGACATGGTCAGTGTGATAAGATTAAACATTGTATTAAGCCTATAAGTTCTTTTTCCTTCCTTTCTTTCTGCATTCCTTCCTTCCTTTTTTATTTTTCTTTCTTTTGGGTATTTTTGTTTTTGTTTTTGTTTTTGTTTTTTTTGCAAATACAACACTCTACAATCATCAGATGAAATACAGGTAAATTCAGTCACTCAAAAGGTTGATTAGTCTATATCAAGAATAGTAACTAACAAGTAACAAGTGCTGGCGAGGATGTGGAAAAAAGGGAACCCTCGAGCACTGTTGGTGGGATTGCAGATTGGTGCAGCCACTATGGAAAACAGTATAGAGCTTCCTCAAATAATTAAACACAGAACTACCATACGACCTAGTGATTCCATTTCTGGGTATCTATCTGAAGAAAATGAAAACATTAATTTGAAGAGATATATGCATCACTATGTTCATTGCCACATTATTTACAATAGCCAAGATATGGAAGCAACCTAAGTGCCCATCAATAGGTGAATGGATAAAGAAGATGTGAGATTGTGTGTGTGTGTGTGTGTGTGTGTGTGTGTGTGTGTGTGTGTGAGAGTGTGTGTGTGTGTGTGTGCATGAGAGAGAGAGAGAGAGAGAATGGAATATTATTCAGCAATAAAAAGAATGAAATCTTGCCATTTATGACAACATGGATGGACCTAGAGGATATTATGCTAAGTGAAATAAGTCAGAGAAAAACAAATATTGTATGATTTCATTTATATGTAGAATCTAAAAAACAAGTGAATAAGTAAAACAAAAACAGACTCATAGATATAGAGAACAAACTGATGATTGCCAGAGAGGAAGGGCAAAAAGGGTGAAAGAGAATAAGAAGTATAAATTTCCAGTTGTAAATAAGTCACGAGGATGAAACGTATAGCATAGGGAATTGGTCAATAATATGATAATAATTTTGCATGGTGACAAATGGTTACTAAACCATTGATGTGATCACTTGTGGCGATCACTTCATTAGGTATATAAATATCAAATAACTCTTGTATACATAAAACTAATATTAGATGTTAACTATCTTTTAATCTAAAAAAATAAAAAAGGAATAGAAACCAAGATCTTCTCTGGACTTGTCTCTCCCTAGTCTTGTGCCCATGAGAGTTCCTGTGCAGGATGTCCACCGGTGAGCATTCTCTCCCTTTGTCTGGCCATATAGCCTTGTAATTCTTCTCAACTTAGGGTTTCTGGCAGTCAGTGGCAGCCATCAGAGTCAGTTGGCACAACCCTTTGCCATCCTGCTCTCCCTTGATGCCACATCGCCAGGATGACAATCTCAAAGAACAGCTCACATTCGCCTCCTGACAAGAGCTCTCTTAGGATCTTTTTTTCCTGGGAATGTAGTTAGCACCCCGTTAACTATGTAAAGATTTGTTATTTTGCATGTCTTCTCAAACAAAAATGTCATCTTAAGACAGCCTTCCATCTTGGTGACTTCCAGGTTGTCTGGTACAGCCACTTGCCCATAGCAGATATTTATTGAATAGCAACACAGCTATGAACACTGAAGGAAAAGGCAAAACAATTTTCACAGCACAGTAAGTTAAAAATCAAGCAGGTCATAAAAATAGCAAAGTAGGTTGTTTTAGTTTTAATTTTATAATATTAATAGCAAGACTATAGTGAAATAAGACATTCCATATGGCTGTGTGGGTGAATAATTTTAAGGCAACAAAAATCTTTAAGAATCGATACTGTTTCATTTAGAAATTGCATTTTTGAGTAACTTTTCTACCAAAAATCTAGTATATAAAACATTTTATTCAGCCTTAAAAAGGAATGATATACTGATACCTGCTACAATATAGATGAACCTTGAAAACATGATACTAAGTAAAATAAGCCAGACACAGGAGGACAAAATATATGATTCCACTAATATGAGATATCTAGAATATTCAAATTCATAGGGGCAGAAAGTGTAATAGCAGTTACCAAGGGTTAGGAGGAGGAGGTGGGGTGGGGAGTTATTATTTAATGGGTACAGAGTTGCAACTTGGCAAGATGAGAAAGTTCTTAAGGTAGATAGTGTGATGGTTGCACAACAGTGTAAATATACTTATTGCCACTGAATTTTATACTTAAAATGGTCAAAATTGTAAATTTTGTCATGTATGTTTTCCATGATTAAAAAAGGCAAAAATTTTAAACGTTTCAAAATCCCCCCCAAAATTAATGAACAAATATGTTTTCATTATCATTGTTAAGGAAAAAAACTGTTAATGATATAAGTGCTTTTAAATAGAGGAATCTTCAAGTAACTTATAATATAGGCACTTGGTAAAATATTATATAACACATTAAAAATTGTGTTAGGAAAACGGGAGAAGTTTACAAAAAATGCATATCACAGATTGAGTATTTGTGCTCATCTAGTTGATTGGAACAATCTTTAAAAAAGCCCACATGTGCATAAAAGACTAGAAATTATCTTAGAGTAACTCTTGTACATAGATACCAGAGACATGTGCAAGAATATCCACAGCAGCTTTGTTCATAACAAAACCAAGAAACTAATGTCCACTGACAGGAGAATAGATAAGTAAAGCCAGGTATAGTCATGCAATGCAATACTAGTGAGCAGTGACAGTGAGTGAACTTCAGCAGTGTGCATCGACATGGGTGAATTTCCCAATGCAGATAAAAAACACTAAGTATACACACTGTGGTTCACCATTTATACAAGTTCAAAATATACAAAACTAAACAATATGTTCTTTACGGATATAGAACTTTACACTTAAAGAAAAAGTTTAAAGAAAATAAAAGAATGATAAATAAAATTCCAGAATGTGCTTAATTCTGAGAAGTAGCACACAGATGACTGCAGAGAGTCTCACAAGGCACTTCAAAGATATTGGAGATGGATGTTCCAGTTCTTAATCTGAGTGGTGGCTACACGGTATTTGTATTGTTCTTGAAACTGCATTTGTACAACTTAATCATCTTTGTTAAGTATATACATTTCATAACAAAAATTAATTGAAATAATAAAAAGTCTAGAAAACTGTTTACAGTAACTCTTCAGTTTTGAGAATATAAATGGATTTCTCTCTGTTTCTCTCCGCCTTCACCCCGTCTGTTTCTCTCTCTCTTGACCCGGCTGTATTTTTTAGGATTTCTAGACTGTCTATTATATTTTTATAACAAATGTTTTTTTAAAAAGTCAAGTAAATATTCAAATGAATCATCCCAGACTACAAGCCAAATAAGAAAGAGTTTTGGGAAGAGTTGATGCAGCCAGAAATTCTCCTTCCATTAACAACCAGGGTTGAGGGTTAACTGCAACTCCCCTTGATCAATCACGGATGTGGCTTGAGTTTAGCTAAAGGACTGATTAATTATACATGTATTCATAATAAGTTGAGATGGTATGTGCTGAAACTTAGGACCAGCATGGTAAACGACAGGAAGCAGGCACTCAGATTCACACCTTTCCAGTTTCTCCTGGATCTTGCAGACACATTCCTCGTTTGGACTCAGATGTTTGAGTCATTTTCATTTTCAATTGCATTACTGGAACTCTCTAACGGTGAAGCTCATTTCTTCCTCATTAGTCTGGGAGTTTTTTGCTGTGGGATCAGTTCTTGCAACACAATGGAAAACACAGGGCAGGATCCATGTTGTTTCCTTTCTCTAAGTGAGTGGTTTCCACTATTTTTACCACCTAAGATCTCCGTTATTTCTCCATGAAGCCAATGCTTTGAAAAATGTTGCCTATCAAAAAATTCCATTGATCAAGTAATAACAAACTGTTCTCCTACTGAGTAGCTAAGCAGAGCTTCTGCTCTACACAGTGGCAAGTGGTTATATTATTTCCACCAAAAGCAAAGGGACTCAGCAATTTGCCCGTTCAGCCTTGCCTGAAGCAAATGTCTGATTTGTGTTAGATGTTCTAACTGGTTGAAAATAGCTTATGCACCAATTATACCTTCCTTTCTTCCTTCTTATATCCCTGGGTCTGAGTACCCTAGAGTTTGAAAAACATTACTCAAGATCAGCTTTCCCAATTCTAGCACTTTGCCTGGGAGAAGAGCAGACAAGAAGAGACAGAGAGAGAACACTGTAAATCATGGTTAAACACCTGAGGTGCATCATATCGTTGTTTCTACTTTATAGGACAACTATGTTTAGATAGGTGACAAGACCAGGATTCCAACCAAAATGTCCCTGGACACCAAATCCTGGCTCTTGCCTTTACATCAGTGGAAAATTTAAAAATCCCAGTGCAACCCACACATATATTGCAATTTATTTTATACAAAGGCATAAAGACAACTCAATGGAGAAAGGATAATCTTTTCAATAAATGGTGCTGGAACAATTGGATATTTATATGCAAAAAATTAATTTCCTTTCATACTTCATCCTACATACAAACATTAATTCAATCATATTCCTAAATGTAATCATTTAGGTCATATAACTAACTCTAAAACCAAAAACTATAATACTTCCAGGACCTCAGATGAGGCAGAGATATCCTAGATATGACACCAAAACAAAATTCATAAAAAGCCAAACTCATATATTGGACTTCATTTAAAAAAAAAAAGAAAGAAAGAAAGAAAAAACTTTCATTTCTCAAAAGATACTGTTAAGAGAATGAAAAGTCAAGCCACTGACTGGGAAATATTTGTAAATCGTATATTTGATGAAAGACTTGTATCCAAAATTCTCGAAACTCAATAATAAAACAAACAATTCCCCCCCCAAAAAAGGGCAAAATATTTGAACAGACATTTCACCAAAGAAGATAGACAGATGGCAAATAAGCCCATGCAAAGATACTTGATATCATTAGTTATCAGAGAAATGTAAATTAAAATCACAACGAGATGCACTACATACCTAATGGAATGGCTAAAATTGAAAAAGGCTAACCATACCCAATTTTGGCAAGACGGTTGAGGAGCTAGAACTTTCATACAACTGATAGGAATGTAATATGTTACAACCACTTTGGAAAATAGTCTGACAGTTTCTTAAAAATTTAAACAGACCCCAATCCTAGGTATTTAAACCCCCCCCAAAAAAACAATAAAAGCATATGTTCGTACAAAGACTTGTCCATAAATGTTCTTAGCAGTTTAATTTGTAATAGCCATAAACTGGAAACAACCTAATGTCCATCAACAGGTGACTGGAAAAACAAACTGTAATATAACCATATGATGGAAGACTACTACTCAACAATAAAAAAGAATGGACTATGGATCATGCTACACTGTAATTAGATCTCAAAATAAGTATACTGAATGAAAGAAGCCAGACAAAAAAGAGTACAAACTGTATGATTCTATTTATATAAAATTCTAGAAAATGCAAGCTAATCTACAGTCACAGAAAACAGATCAGTGGTTGGAAAGGGAGTAAGTGATAGGAAGAGGGGCTCGAGGAAACCTGGGGATAGTAGTTATGGTCACTACCTTAATTATAGTGATGTTTTCATGGGAGAGGACATATGTCAAAACATCAAATTGTACACTTTAAATTAAATATGTGCCATTAATTATGTCACTTATACCTCAATAATGTGGTTTTTTAAAAATCCCAATATTGTGGAGAGAGTGGTTAATTGAAAATACCATTTCCTATCATCATAGTAAAGATGGGTTTAAACAAGAATTATCAATTTAAAAAAATATATTTAAGAGTGATGAGGCAGAAGGTATCTGCATTGTCTAAAAGTATCTCCCTAAACATGGCTTATTAGTTATAAGGAGAAAAATAGTAACTATACAATGGAAAAATCTAATACAACTTTGGATGGCCAAAATTATCATCAATCATGGGCAGGTAGACATCTTGTTCCTACAGGTGTGATACCTTGAAAAAGAAACACATTCATTTTTCTAGTATTCTGGCCAGGATGGATAACTTAAACCTAATTTAGAAGGAATATCAGACAAACCGAAATTGAGAAACATTCCGTAACATAATTGTTCTGTACTCTTAAAAATGTCAGCATCATGAAAGATAAAGAAAGGCTGAGCAATTGAGTAAAGGAAAATAGACATGTCAATTAAATGCCATACATGATCCTGGACCATGTCTAATAATGGAGGAGAAATACCCAAAAGGACATTTTTGGGACAGTTGAAAAAATTGTAATATGGACTATGGGCTTTATATCAATGTTACTTTTCTTGAATTTGATAATTGTACTTATTGTGGTTATATAAGTGAATACTTTTGTTCTTAAGAAATACACATAGAGATGTACACAATTATATACACAATTGTATATATACAAGTGTATATTGTAAATATACAATATTAAGTGATAAAGAAACATGATTCATATAATCTACTCTCAGGTGTTGAGAAGATAGATTATAAAATGATACAACGAAAGTGGCAAAATGATAAAACTTGTTCAATCCGTGGGTATTGGAGTTGTCTGTATTACTTTTGCAACTTCCCTGTAAGTTTTAAATTATTCTCTGACAATGCTCTTAGCAATATTTTTTGTTATATACCTCCTCAGGCAAGGGAAACAAAAGAAAAAATAAACAAATTGGACTACATCAAACTAAAAAGTTTTTGCACAGCTAAGGAAACCATCAATAAAATGAAAAGACAACTTACCGATTGAGAGAAGATATTTGCCAATGATACATCCAATAAGGGGTTAATATTCAAAATTTATAAAGAACTCATCCGATTTAACACCAAAAAAACAAACAATCCAATTAAAAAATGGGCAGAGGACCTGAATAGACATTTCTCCAAAGAAGACATACAGATGGCGAACAGACATATGAAAAGACGCTCAATGTCACTAATCATCAGAAAAATTCAAATTAAAACCACAATGAGATATCACCTCACACCTGCCAGAATGGCTAACATCAATAAATCAACAAACAACAAGTGTTGGCAAGGATGTGGAGAAGAGGGAACTCTCGTGCCTTGTTGGTGAGATTGCAAATTGGTGCAGCCGCTATGGAAAAGTTTGGAGGTTTCTCAAAAACTTAAAAATAGAACTACCTTGTGACCCAGAAATTCCACTTTTAGGTATTTATCTGAGGAAATCTAAGACATAAATTTGAAAAGATATATGCATCCCTATGTTCATTGCGGCATTATTTACAATATCCCAAATATGGAAGCAACCTACGTGCCCAGCAACATAAAGAAGAGGATAAAGAAGAGGTGGTACATATATATAATGGAGTATTACTTGTCCATAAAAAAGCATTAAATCTTACCATTTGCAACAACATGGATAGACCTAGAGTATATTAAGTTAAATGAAATAAATCAGACAGAAAAAGAATACCATACAATTTCACTTATATGTGGAATCTAAAGAACAAAATAAGCAAACAAAACAGACTCATAGATACAGAGAACAAACTGGTGGTTGCTAGATGGGAGGGTGAGAGGGGAGTTGGGGGCTTGGGTGCAACCCAAGGGGAAGAGATTAAGAAGTACAAATTGAGAAAAAAAAAAGAAGTACAAATTAGTAGTTATAAAAAAGTCATAGAAAAATAGTCATAGAGATGTAAGGTACAGCATAAGGAATAAGGTCAATAATATTTTAATAACTATGTATGGTGCCAGGTGGGTACTAGACTTATTGCGGGGATCACTTGGTAAATTACACAAATGTCTAACCACTATGCTGTACATCTGAAACTAACATAAAATAATATTGAATGTCAACTGTAATTGAAAAATAATAATAATAAAGTAAAGAAGATTGCCTTCTCTTCGGGAGATTCCAAATTTAAAAAAATGTTGGGAAGATATATAATAGAATGACACAACAAAAGTGGCAAAATGTTAAATCTTGTTGACTCTGTATTATTTTTGCAACTTTCCTGTAAGTTTTAAATTATTCCAAAATGAAAGATTTTTTAAATCTCCAGACTAATGACTCTGGGAATGACAATGAGGCATTGGGATTTTAAAAAAACTTTCCAGGTAGGTGTTCCAGATTTGGCAAATAACAGTACAGGATGCTTAGTTAAATTCAAATTCCAGATAAACAACAATTTAAAAACTTTAAGTATAAGTACATCCCATGCAGTATTTGCTGCCTAACCAGCAAGTACCCTCTCAGAATGCAAGTCATTCTGACATCTGTGGAATATCAGAGAAATTACTGGCTTTATCTGTCTTCAGTATGTAAAATCAACTCAGTTCCCACGATTGCACAGAGGAGAGTAAGATAAATAGATATTTAACAGCCAGAGTCTATGATAGTGAAAAGAAATGTTTAATGAATCTAGTATCTTCTATAATAATGATAATGATGGTTAATATTTTTTAGGGCTGAGTATATACATGGTAGCCAGCCTCTAAAGTGGCTCCCAGTGCTCTCTGCCTCCTGTATAGTCCCTCCCACATTGTACCAGGGTTCGTCTGTATAACCAGTAGCATATAGCTGAAGTGATGGTATGCCACTTTTGTATTTAAGTTTTCATCTTAGATGTGTGTCCTTGCTCTGAGGGAAGAAGCCACGTGGTGAGAAGCTCTGTAGAGTGGTCCACATGGTACGGAACCGAAGCCTTCAGCCTGCCGTCACAAGAGTGAGCTTGGAAGGTGATCTACAGCCCAGGATGAGTCTTCTCAGATTGCTGCTCAGTTGACAGCTGACTGAGACTTCATGAGAGACCCTGAGCCTGAACCACACAGCTATGCCACTACCAGATTCCTGAGCCTCGGAAACTGTGTGAGAATAAATGTTCCTTGTTTTAAGCTGCTAAAATTTGTTATGTAACAAAAAGTAACTAGTGTATCAAGATATAATGTAACCTAGTGTATCTTCTAAGTATACATGTTTCCCAAATCAATTCTTTGAGGTAGGAACTATTACCTTTCCCATTTTACAGAAAGGCAAACTGAAGCACATAAAGAGTAAGCTGCTTTAATCTCCCTCCTAGGAAGCATAGGTGGATCTGTCTCCAAAGCCTTCGCTCATATTATGGAATTTCACAGCCTTCCATGTGCCACATAACAGGCTGAGTCAGCCTGGCTTTATTATTTCATCTTGTCTCATTCTCACCATAGAGCTAGGTGGAGATCATTCCAGAGAAAACCACCAGTCAACATTCGCAGGATGCCTTCAAGTTACAAAGATACTAACTTCACACTTACTTATCACGTAGGCAAGGCAAAATTTGTTTTCTTATCTCAAATTTAGAGATGGGCAAGCTAAAGCTCAGAGTGCTTCAGGGCTTTGCCCAAAGCTGAATATAACCCGGGGGTGGTAGGCCAGTGGAGCTGGGGTTTGCATCCTCTTACTCTTCTCTCTCCTCCCTACCAGACTACTCCCTAGTCTAATTAATGAGGGTATGTTTTCTGACGTTGCAGAATGCCTTCCCCATACCCATTGCAGGAATGTGTGTTTGTATGCCTGGGGGAGGGGTTCATTGGGGACCCTAGAAACTGCTCTGCTGGGGACCCTGGAAACCGCTCCATCCTTCCTTTCCCTGGATGCAAGGAAAAGGAAGGGAAAGCCCTCCCTTCTCACCCCTCTCTTCCTTTCCCTGGGATGTGCTCGCACCTAGGAAAGAGAGGGGCTCAGGAATGCTGCTCTCTCTGGGAGGCCCAGCCCTATGGCCCTTTATCCTAAAGGCATCACCAGTTCTTCCCTCCCCAAAATGAGAACCTTGTGAACACTCCTCCCAGCTCTAACTGTTCACTGCTGCTCTCTTCCCACGGGTTAGGCTGCAACTACTCAGGGCTGAGCTCTTTTCTTGACAAACAAAAGCAAACAACATAGCCTTTGAAAACAGAGAGGCGACATCCAAACTGATCCCTGGAGCAGATGGCCAAGAGAAGCTTTAAGTAGTATATTCTTTCTTGAAGATCCTTCTGGAAAGTATCTATCTTGACCTGAGTGGTAGTGGGTCTCACGTGGGCAAAAATGTTCATGACCATGACAATGTTTGTGATGCGACTGGGAAACAAAAGCTACAGATGGTCCTTCTAGGAATCAGGATAGAGCAGATGACTCAGCAAAGTTCACGTCATCTCTTGGTCTCCTCTTCAGGAGAAGGAGAATAAATCTGCCACCTGTTGTAAGAGAGATCAGAGAAGGATGTCTTTTCTCTGAGTCAGCTAGTGAGCTTGAAGACCAAGTGAACTTCAAAAGCGTCGTCCACGGCAGGGAGGCTGCAGCCAGCCATCTGAGTCACCCTGGCCTGGCTGCAGCACTGGGCCGGGAATGTCTGCTGTGGTCTTGCTGGCCTGGGGGGTGGTGATTCACCGTCCAGAGCTGGAAGAGCCAGCCAGCCCCAAAGTCTGTCCTGCTGTTCCAGTTCTCATTCCTGGACCTCGATTCAGAAGCCAGGAGGGTCTGGAAAGCAGGACCCCGGGTTCTCTCACAACAGTACAACCATCACCCGCTCCCAGCAGATTCCCTGACTTCCAGGACTCCTCAGACATCACCCGAACCACCCGTCCAACACACACTCTCTCCACCTGTCTGGGCCATCATCAGCCTTTGCATCTGGGCTTCAGGCCAGTTGGGGGTGTTCTTCTGTTTCTCCATCCCCTGTGTCTTCTCTGACTCCTCATAACCTAGAAATTCTCCACAGTGGACTGGGGCTCTGCCATCTCCTGAGCTTCTCCTCCCTGACCACCCCTGCACTGAACTGGATTCTGTACACAAGGACACTTTTCATTATGGCACGGACTGGCTGGCCAAGCTGCTAGTGGGATTTATTGAACTATCTTGATCAAGTCCAGCAGGCCCATTTGATCCCCAGTAACTTCCCAGGGCCATCTTTGCCATTCCTTCTCAATATGCCCCGTGGGGGGCCTGTGGGCTCCCCCAGGGGTTTGGCATCTTCTCTGATCTCCTCTGTCCCTTCCCACATTTCTCCCTCCCCCAGGGCCCAGGCCACATTTTCCTTAGTCTGTCCACTGCATGGCATGAGAGCCAGAGATCAAAGGGAAACAGGGAGGGGAGCTGCAGAGAGATCTCCTTCGAGAGGGCATAGATCAGGACTTAAAGCATAAATGGGCTTCACAGCAGCCCACCCACCAAAACAAATCCACAAAGCACCAGACAGGAGCTCAGGGCTGCTGGGACCCATCATGGAGCCTTCCTTAACTCTGGTTTGGCATCAGACTTAGGGGTTGCAGGGAATGATATCCACCTTTCTTGATTACCCTTTGTCTCCAGGGTTTTGACATAAAGCCTTCTGAGCCCATTAAATACATCTCTCAATAGGAAGCAGGATCACCAGCAGTCCCCACATCCCCTTTGGAGGCCAAATCTGAATGGATGCCTAATCTCTGCCCGTTGATAGCCTAGAGATGGAATATGGAGAGCTTGCCCAGAGAGAAGATTTTCTAAATAGTGAAAAATGGGTGGTGGGCGGGCAAGGTTTCTAGGAAGCAGAGTTGCCCTCCTAGTCCAGTTGCCTCTCATCCCACACAAGCACTTAATTTCATGCTGGAGCTGCTCCCAGGCTGGGAGTTCACCTGGAAAGGAAAGCAGCCTTTATTAGGCCCTGGAGCTAAAAGGCAGAACAGGAGCTTGGTTGTTTATGGTTCAAAGTACCCAAGGCAAATGCAGAAGGAAAAGCCTGGGAAGAAGGCATCAGGAATCTACCAAGAACACAGTCTGTGCTCTTCGCCTTCTAGAGGAGAGTCCCTGTGGACAGAGCCATGTGCTAAGTACTTTGAAGAAGGTCCCCCGATGAGTCTCCAGTCTGAGGGCAGACACAGCCTCAGGAAGCCTCTGCAGGATGGAGAAGATATAGCCCCTGGCTCGTTGCCCTCCTCTCAGAGAGCCCCTGGTCCCATCAGGGAGGTGAAGTTCCTGCCCTGGAGCCCTCCAGTCTGATAGAGAGGCACAGCATGACCATAAGGGTCCCCACTCTGATGGCACAGGCAGACCACAGATCTCTCTCATACAGGAGAAGAGTGCATTTGAAGGGAGAGGATTGGATCTCATAAATCTTTACAGATAGAGTTGTAGCTGCCCTACCTTCCTCCGAGTTCCCAAAGTATAAATGTGCCCGACTCTAGCCTGCCTCTAAGAAGAAAGAGAACTCGAGTGGAAGTTCTCGGTTCATCTAGCTACACTAGGGAACCTCTATCTTTCATATTCTCTCAACCCTCTGCCTTCTCATTCTCCAGTTCTTTCTCTAGCCAGCTGGGAGACCCCTCTGGATATTGCAATAGGGACATTACCACATTGCCAAAACCATGGGCCCCTATCCAGAGCTGGGGTTTAAATGACTACAGCCCTATCCACTCCCACCCAGAAGTAGCTTATTGCCTATGGGAGTGTCCCCTTCCCCCAGTCAGGACCACCCTACCCAGGTCTGCCTTCACCAAGGGCACCAGAAAAAGAAGTAAGGCATAGAACACGGGGGCCCTGTGCCCAGAAGGAAGGAGGGGGAAGAAGAAAGAGGGCACTTAAGGTACCCTACCCACAGGCAGGCCCCAGACAGCAGCTGGAAATACCCAAATGTTAATCACCAATTAGCATAGTTCAGGTGGAAAGAGAAACTTTATTACAGGAGCGGCGGGCTTAATTTCTTGAGATAAGATGCTTTTAGGCTAATCAGTGGGTCTGTGAAGCCTGGATATAAGGGAACTACTGCAGGCTTCCTTGAGGCAGACTCCAAAGGGCCAGAAGGTAGGAGGACGAGACCCTTGTCCTGCCTTTCTTTTCTTCTGGAAGAGCCAAAAAGGACGTCTGGTAAGACAGTAGCTGGGACAGGGAATGGAGAAGACACTGCAGAGGAGGTGGATCTGCACACCCTTGAGATACTCAGTACCTTTGCATCTCACTTGCTTTTCCTTTATATAAGAAATAAGAAATTGGATCTGATAGTTCCTTTAACAGATAACAAAGGCAGGCAGGCAAGGTATCACAGCACGCATATATATCTCTAGAATAGCTTTGGTTTTTAGGGCTTGGGAGGAAGGTTCCTTAATGCTCTTTATCTCTGCCGAAGACCCTCTGGATGAAGTGGGGCAAGCCTTCAGGAGAGGGGTCAGACTTGAGAAAGAACTTTCCTGAGTCAAGATAGTGAAGCCTGAGGAGAGGAGAAGGGGATAGTTCTACGTGTGGTTTTCACTTAGGGCAAGAGGACTGTGATGATTTAGGTGACAGCCAATTTGAGAGCTGGAAGGCTGGCTGGTATGAACTTTGGAGGGCTCTAAGGGGAGAATCTTGCCAAACCACATGCCTGTGATGTCTAGCCACTGGAGCCAGGAGGGGGGGTTGTCCAGGCACACAGGTCTTTGCTGCTTTCTTCTGCCTGGATTTCTCCCCCACTGCCCTCCCACCCAACTCAGACTCCACTTAAAAACAAAAGAAAAAGAAGGCTCACCTCTTTGCCAGACTCTATGTTCCTTCTAATTCCTAACTCTTAATGCCCAGCATGCTTCGCCCTCCCCAGGAGGTTGCTCCAGCCTCTTGCCCCAAACTCATGGCTCAGTGCCACCCAGCTTTCAGAACCCCCACAGGCTCCGAGGTGCCAGCAGTGCATTGCCATACTGGCTGCTCCTTCAGCACAGTGCCTTTACCTCATCCTGCTCCTTTTCTCTCTTAGATCAGAAAATAACGTTTGAGAGACGGTGGCCATGAAGACCTCTCTGCTGCTGGTGTCGTTGCTCCTAGCAGTGGTGCTAGGAGAGAAGGAAGAGGGTCACTCCAGGTAGGGGTGAGAAGGAAAGAACCAGGTGCAGGGGAAAAGGCTAGGGGGATGACTGGGTTCTGGTTTTTGAGGGGAAGGTGAGAAAGGGAGCCATCTCAGGCCAAGAGGAGAGAAGCTTGAGGAAAAAGCCTACTGCAGCAGGAGAGATGGTGGTTAGATCTCTGAAAGGACTTCTCAGTGGCCAAGGGTCTGAAGTAGATGACAACATCTCCCTTTCCAATGAAAGCCTTAACCATTCATTTATGCATGTATTGGTCAAATTTTATAGAGGGCCTCAGGCCAAGGCGCAGAGGATATGTGCACAGAGAGGTCCACAAAGGCTCCTGCTCTCATGGAGCTTATGGGCCCAAGGGGAAAACACACAAAGAACCAGCATAGGTGCATTGCAAACTGCTCTGAGTACTATGAGAAAAATATAGGTGTGAATATAGCAGGGGGCTTTGCGTTTTGGGGAACCAAGAAAAACTTGTCTGAGTAAACAATTAAGCCTTCTTGGATGCAAGGACAAGCCATATGCCTGTGTAAATTCAGCGATATAAATTCGAGGCACGGCTGTCAGAGACACATACAAGGAGAGACAATGTCACGTAGAAGTTAAGAACAGAGACCTGAGCCCAGGCTGCCTGGATCTGCCACCCTATGCCGTGTGCTAAATAAGTCTCTCTGCACCTTGGTTTTCTCATTCACAGAAAGGGGGTATAAATAGTATTTATCTAAACTAATATAATATTGAATGTCAACTGTAATTAAAAAAAAAAATAGTATCTTCCTCTTAAGGGCGTTGTGAGGATTCAACGAGTATATGTATTAAAGGGCTTTCAGAGGTCTTGACTCAGCGTAAGTGCTGCTGTATATGAGTTCACTATTGTTAGCATTCACTGGGAACCAAAGACCTGAATCATGTAGGGCCAGGGCGAGAAGAGTAATGAGGGAACTGTGATTCAGTCCTTTGGGATGAGGGGGCCGCCCAATCCTTCTTTGCCCGGAAACCAGAGCCAGACACAATGAGGATGCAGGAAGTGGGTCCTTGAGCTCAGGGGCTCGATGCATGGGCAAGAGGGTGTCTCCATAAAAACTGACTCCCAAGAACGAGCTGGTTGTTTTCAGATGTCGACTTACGTCAGCGACAATCGCTTATTGTGATACCCCACACCCTCTGTCCCTTCTGTGGTATCCTAGTTTCTATCTCTCTTCCCTGCCCCTCAGATTCCACACTAAAGTCAGTGGCTCCCAACCCCGAAGCCGCAGGTATGCCGAGGGGACTTTCATCAGTGACTACAGTATCGCCATGGACAAGATCCGCCAACAAGACTTTGTGAACTGGCTGCTGGCACAGAAGGGGAAAAAGAATGAGTGAGTCATTGCGCACGCCTCTTCTTGTTCCCTGTGTACCCCTCTACCTTCCTATCTTCAGACCAGGTGCCATATGTGGCCACACAGCTGTGTGATGCACAGCTCCAGGTGGCGCCTTTCACTTAGGCGACGATGGAGAGCTGGAAAACATGGCAGCCCTGATCTGGGTAGCAGTCCAGACTGGGGGGGCAAGACTAGGGTGATGTCCCAAACCTTTTCTTTTAAGGGAAGAGGTTGGGGAAGATGTGCTGGGCTCACAGAAGATCCCCACGGGTTGGGGATAAAGGCAGAGGGAGCTGAGCTGCTGCCAATGACTTTTTGATGGCAGCTGCTTCAGACTTCGGAAATAGGATAAGCTGCCCTTGTTCTACTTCCTTCCCTTCGCCAAATCTCTTTCCCTGCCTTTGCTGTTTGGTCAGCATGGTAGATTTTGAAAAGCTGTTGTTCACTGGCAGCTGAAGACGAGAAGGGGGAGGCTGAGTGGAGAAGCAGTGGAGACCTTCCTTGGGTCGAGGTACCAAAAGATTCCAACATCTTTGGACTGGAGAACATCTGGTGTGTCCCCCAGCCCCACCCACTCCCTAATCTTTATCTTACCAGCTGGAAACATAACATCACCCAGAGGGAGGCCCAGGCCCTAGAGCTGGCCCATCAATCTTACAGGAAGAAGGAGGCCAGAGAGCAGCAGGAGTGAGTCAGCCCACAGGGCAAGGGGGGTGTGGAGCCTCCTGACCCACCCCCACCTCATTGTTCCCTCTCCCGGACTCCAGAGCAGGGCCAGGCCCCAGATAAGCATCCCCTTCCACTCTGAGTTCAAAGAGGGGTCTTCACTGAACTCTTGGAGGTCAGCCCAAGCTTAAGGGAGAAGCCTGAGAGAAATGGGGGCAGAGTTCCTGGAAGGGGTTTGGGGGCCAGGGTTTCTAAGATTGATGGCTTAGTGTGCAGAGTCAAGGAGAGGGGGCAACAAAAGAGACTTCAGGAACTGGCTTCCCCACTTCTCCCTGCCACACTTCAGGGAGGCTATTTGTGAAACAGGGACCGGCCCAAGGCCAGTCCCTTGAAATCAGTTACCCCATCTCTGAGGAAGCTGAGGAATCTATCAGATCATTCTGAAGAGTGAATATTCCCAAAGTAATCTCTTGGGGTTTTGGAATGCATTCTGGGATACTTGTAGATGCGGAAGGGTGGGATGTCTCCCACCAGAATTCTCTTTTGCTTTCTTTGTATTGAAGAAACTCTGTTCCTCAGTGGACAGATTTGGGTGGAGCTTTGAAAACTGAGGTAACTGCGAGGCAGCTGTGTTGACTCCCTCCTCCCAGCCCCAGTCCCCCTTGGATTCCCAGTCTCTGTATTTACTCTCCCTGAGTGGGTCCCAGGCTAAGGCAGCCTGCCTGAGGCTTTCTCCTTTGCAGCTCTCTACCCAAGAAGCCCAGTGATGAAGATCTGCTAAAGGACTTACTGATCGGAAAGCTGCTGGGCTGGATGGTGGACCAGATGGAGCTCTGTAGACTCAGGTAGCAGCGTTTAGTGGCTTTGGGTGTCTAGTGTAGTGGTTATAAGCTTGAGCTTTGTGGTTAGACCCTGGTTCAGGTCTTCACCCCAACTCGTGGTGGCAAATTCTTAACTCTCTGAACCTTGGTGTTGTTATGAAAATCGGGGTTATTTAAACCACTTCATGGAGTTGTTGCGGGATTTAAATAAGATAACACAAAGAAAAGGCTGAGAGGAACATCTGTGGAATAATGAGTCCAGTAATGTTGGCAGCTATCATTACTGCTTGCACTTCTTTCTCACCTTCCTCCAGGTGAGATGCTGCTTTCACCTCCCCTGCCCACCTGAACTGAGCTGCCCAATCTAGTCTCAGTTTTCCCTCCATACCCTTGTGCCATGGCGCCTTCCCAGTGATGGAACCCCTATAGTTGAAGGCATGTTGCCCTCCTCCATAGCTGCTGCTGGTCTCAGTGGTCCTTGAATTCACCTCACCAGCTGGGAAGTCCTTCAGTTTGTTATGTCCAAGAAACAAGATATGGCTAAATACCATGGACAGATGCATCCACTTACAGGGTGAGACAGGACACTCATTCAGAATGCAGACACTGAGGCACAGAAACCGAAATACATTTAGACTTTCATGCCGAGAAGCTAGGGAAGGACTGAGGGAACAAATCTGGAAAGATTTCCTGTAGGAGAGTAAGAAGGGAGAAAGGAATGTGCCCAGAACAATAGAGAAGAGAGTATGAGAAAATCTCCATAGGAGAGTGGGTAACAGTCTCTGTGCTTTTCTGAATCATTTTGATTACTTATCATTAAAAAGGTAATTTGGAGGTAGGAGCAGTTTAACTATGGCTGGGTGCCAGGATAAATATACTTTGCTGACTCCAAGCTGATAATGACCCTCTTCTCCACCACTTCCCCTCCTCTCTCTACTCTCCACAGGTTTCAGTGACTTGACTAAACTCAGCTCAGGACGGGACTCTGCCCTTCATTTACTCAGCTCCTGCCTCAGCCCCACTCCTGGGTACCCTGGAGAAGCCAAACCAATACATTTTAAGCTGAAATAAATCTTTGTGTCCATTGTCAAAACGTATTCAGCTGTCTACGGAGCACTAACAGTGTACGTCTGTGTGTGTGCCACCTACTGAAAAGGAGATATGACTCTTACCCATCTATTAATTCATCTATTTATTCTACACTTATTGGACACTTAACATAAGCAGGGCCTGTGCTAAACACTGGATATACAGCACTGAAGGAAACTGAGGGGTTTACAGTCTAGTGATGAAAACAGACTTTAATTTTTAAAGACACAAACACATTAATAATCACATAACATGCTAACTTATGTGAAGAAAGATGGAGGTGCTATGCAGATGGAGAAACCTTATCTAGATGGAGTGGGAAGTCAGGAGGGCCTCTCTGAGAAAATGATATTTAAGCTGAATAAGGTTTGAAGGATAAAATGGCCAAAGGATAAAATGGCCAAAGAATCAGAGGAGAGTTAATTAATATTAGCTAGTGTTTTTACTATACAGCCAAATGGGCAATGGAGAGAATAGCACAAGTAGAGGCTAGACAGGTGGGCAGAAGCAGGGCCATAAAGGCCCTGTTAAAGCTTTTGAATTTTATCCTGAGTGCGAGGGTAAGCCGCGGAGGATTTTAAGCAAGGGCAGGTCAGAGAAGACCTGGTTGCATTCCCAAACAATCACACTGATGAGAGTAAGAATTATATTGAGATGAATAGGGATAAAAGTGGGAGAGGAAGACTGAGTAAGGAGTGGGAACCAGGAGTCCAGGTTCCCACTAGGGTGATGGTAATGAGGATGAAAGGAAGTGTGCAAACTCAATTTGTCCAAAAGTTAATACCTTTATTGTCCAGTGTTCAGAGCCTTCCCCATCTCAGTCTGCTGCCTCCTCCCAATGCCCCGCCTTCCCAGAAGTACCTCCTCCCTCGATTTTGGCTTATCTTTGCCTGTAATGTCCTTCCTTCCACTTTTGTTCTAGTCATTTTTTAGTAGACTAGAGTCAAACACACCTAGATTCAAACAACTTAATAGGTCCGTGAATTGGCAAGTTAGTTCCTCTCTCTGAAGCTCAGTTTCCTGTCTGTAAAAAGAAGATTATAAAAAGTACCCACCTTGTAGGATTGAAATAAGCATTAAAATAATGCCTGGCACAAAGTAAGTGATCAATAAAAATTAACTTTTATTATTATTATTCACACAAGTAAACCTCTATTTAAAAATACAAGGGTATTAGTTTTAAGGTCGGGGAGTGGCAAGCTGGATGGCTGAAGCACTGGGTCCTTCACAAATGAGCAAAGCAGAGAGGACGTAAGACAAGGGGAAGGATGGGGGACCAGAAGAGACATGCTCACCTAAAAACATTCTGGTGACCAAACTAAGCTCTTTTGAGAGCTGAATTTGCCTGAGGGCTGCCAGTTTGCAATCTCTTCCAGCTCTGACATATTTGGTTTCCTCTCATCTAAACTCCTGGAGTTCTGAGAGTGTGTCTCTCACAATTTAGAGCATGCCTTTGATCAGAGGATGTATTAGTGATTCTCCATGATAGAACTGATTGTCTTGGGAAGAAGTTTGGATCTATATTTCTGGAGTCTTGGGTGTCTCTGGGAGTCAGTGAATCGGAAAGGGTTATTTTAAAAAATTTTGTACAAATGTTTTTACTATGGGGGAGGCATCGTGCTCAGTTGTTTACAAACATTTTTTTTATTTTAGTTGTTCAAATTTATAAACATCATTAAAAGTCATGGTAATCGAATTTAAAGCTTCATGGCACCCCTTTAAGATGATAACATAATAGCTGTTAACCATGCACTACACTGCCTCCGTGAGGCAGAGAATTAAAAGCCCATGCTCTTAGCCACCTTGCCACAAGACCAATGAGTCACTTAAAACAAGTGAGGGTATCTGTGATAGTCAGTGTTCAGTGTTGTACTGGAGCAGAGTGCTTCTGAGAGCCATTGTTAAATTGTCAGGAATTCTGTAAGTGCATTGTAAAACCATTGATAGCTTGAAATTGGCCATGGTCAGAGTATTTATACCATGGAAATTGGCAAATGCTATAAATCAGAGCTCTTCACTCCGAACCTGGAGAGACGGTTTTTAAACATTAACCAGCATATCACTGGTCAGCATACTTTCTCTAAAACTATAAAGGAGAACAAATGTGTCTGAATAATGGAATGAGCATGTCTGCTTGAGGGTGACACCGAGGTTTGTCAAGGGCCAATGCGTATACCTAAGGGAGTGAGTATGTACGTGTGCATTTGAGGGTATGAATATTTAAATCTGAAGTCATGAATGTGAGTGAGGGATCAGTGTGTGTACCTTAAGTGGTCATATAGTGTGAGTCAAAAAGTGAGAAATGAAGCAGATGTGTCTAGATAGTATCAGTGAGTATCTAAAGGGTCAAGTTTTTGTGTCAGGGAGTGGTGCATTAGAAAAATGAGGACATGAGGTCAGTGTGTCAGTATGGGGCTAGTGTGTTTTTCACAGAAAGGGGTAGGTAGGTATATTGGAGCAAGTCAGTTCTAAAAAGGCTAGTTTGTGTTGGGGGGGCAAATCTGTGTCTGAGAAAGTTTGTGTCTAAGGCAGCTTATGCTATGTGAGCTCAGTGTCTGACAGCGTGTATGAGAATGAATCTGAAGGTAAGACTATGACTGTATTGTTTCAAATGACAAAAACACAAAACAATAGTGATTTTATAAAGATAGAACAAAGATTTCTCTTTCTCATAAACATCCAGTGGCAGGAGGCCCAGGGATGGTGTAACAGCTCTGTTCCACAAAATCCTCAGGGACCCAGGTTCATAGGGCTCATGGCTCTATCATCCCTTAAGGCCCAAAATAGCAACTAAACATCGTGCCACCAATCTCTGCTCCCATCCTCTTATCCTTTTCCTTTTACCTCGATCTGCAGCCTAGCTCAGCTTTTTCTGTAAACTTCATCATGGTACATGCAATGACTATTGGCTATCTCTCCTGTGATGACCTACAGACCTCGATTTCCACATTTTCAAAACTATTCTTATTTTCCCAACTTCATGCTGTGGTTCCCCCCTCCCCCAATGGCACCACACTGTTGCCCAAGCCAGAAAATTGAGCATCAATCATGCTGACTTTCCCACTCAGTCTGCCCATCTTATTAGTTTTACCATTCTACCTTCTTAATATCTCCTCAATTTGTCCCATTCTCTTTGTCCTTACTGCCACTATCTTAGTTCTAATTCTCATTTCTAGTTTAGATTGCTTAAACTGACTTAAGTCAAGGTTGCCACTAATTTTTCTAAAACAAAAATTTGATCTTATTACTCGCTGACTTAAGAATTCTCTATTAGCTCCTTTTTTGACTCAGTAATGCTACTGAAGTCACCTAAACACACAGATGACTAATACTACCCCAGACTTTATAACAATCACAGCTGATATTTACTTATGTGCCAGACATTGCATTAAATACTTTGACATTTTCTGACTTAATCCTCACAACTGTGGAAACTGGAACAAATGAGATTAAGGAATTTGCCTGAAATTACTGGACCATATGTAGGGGAAGTGAGCTATAGAACCAATCTAACTCCAGAGTCCCAGTTCTTAACTGTAAGGCCTTCACCAATCAGAATCTCCGCGTGTGGCTCTAACAGGTAAGCTACATTAGTGTAGAATGGATTCTGGTTTGTGCTCTGTATTGAACACTGGGTGCCCAACTCCGCGCCTGCCACGAAGTTGGCGGCCAATGAGCACTGCTGGCTGGGGTAGCGGTGGAGTGGCAGTGGTGGAAAGACGAGAGAGTCCGAGGCATCCACGTTAGTAGGGAGCGAGGAGCCGCACAAAGGTGGCTGGGGACCGGCGTCCCAAACCCGCGCTTTCCCCGCCGCCCAGTTTCGCGGAGCTTAGCCACCAGCGAAAAGAGAAACCCGAGCCCCTGGCGGTGGGAGACCAGCAGCCCCGCGGCAGGAAGTCGGGGCTTAGCTTCCGGCGCGCGCAGATGACGCACGAGCCGCGCTTCCGCGTTGGAGAGTCGGCGGCAGATCTCGGGACGTAGAGACCCGGGGTCCCGGCAGCGGGGCGGCCCGCGGGCCCACGGCGGGGATGCACCGCCGCGGGGTGGGAGCCGGCGCCATCGCCAAGAAGAAGCTTGCCGAGGTGAGGGGAAGAAGGCGGACCCACAGCCAACACTGACCTGCAGGAGACTTAAGTCTCTGAAGCAGATCTCTGTACCCTCAAATCGCATCCCAACAGAGTCTGACGGGTTTCTCGGGGCCCCCAAGAACGGAGTTTCTCCACCTTCCGGTGGATTGGAATGCCAGCATCCCCAGATCCACCAGCCCTTTCCCACACTTCTCCAAATTTGACTACAGACGAGTCGTCCATTCTACTTCCTCATCTTCATCCCTTTTCCTAAGGAAAACCAGAGAGACCCTCCTCTTTTTCATACTTCAGCTGAGGCAGTACAAGTGGGAGCCCCCAGCGCCCACTCTCTTAACTCATGCTGGTCTCTTTGTCTGACAGGCCAAGTATAAGGAGCGAGGGACTGTCTTGGCAGAGGACCAGCTGGCCCAGGTGAGTCGGTTAGAAGGCTCTAGGAATGAAGGGAGAACGCACAAGGCTGGACAAGACGGCTTTAATATCAATTAGATTGTTTGGATTGAACCAAAAATAGAATATTTGGCAAATCTTGATTTCTGGGCTGCTCAGATCTTTTAGGTGACTTGCTTATAGCGGCCCAGAGAGGTATCCATTTTGTTTACATAGCCTGCCTTGTTCATTCCTCCTGACAATCCTATCAGGAAGGAACACACTTCTTCCTAGTTTAAAATTGAGGACCCTGAGGTGGTAAGTAATTTATACAAAGTTACATGGATAGTAAGTGGTAGAGCTGTTTGATTTAGGTCTTTTGGAGTTTTTACTTTATATACCTAAGAATAACATTAAACTATTGCCTAACCTGTGGCACCCACCACCACCAATATCACATTTAGGCGCATACCAGAAGTGTGTGTAAGTGATGGGGGTGTGGCTCCTGAACAAGTTCCTTCTCTAGCACTTCCCTTTTCTGTGCATACCCTGAGTTTACTTAGTTATTGTGACTGGTGAAGAAGAGAAAGCAGTTAAGTAGTGAGATGGGCCCTTGAAATGAGGGAAGATAGTAGACACAGGCTGTGCTTTTCAAAAGCTCCCACTCATAGGGGAGATGATATGCAAGAAACAACTGGAAATGGTGACTATAATAATGTATAAGTTTCTAATACTTAGCAAATAAGATATTGGGACAAAAATGTTACTTTTGGTGGAGTAGAAGGTAAGCTTCGTGAGGAGTAATACAAATAAAAGAAAGTCCCCAAACCATTTGTATTTAGCTTTGGAATGTAATCTGGTAGACCCACAGCCCTCCTTCAGGGATTCTTTATTTGCAGTCAATCTCCAAGGAGGTCCATGACTCAGATTAAACAAACATTGCACACCTAATTCATGCCAGGCTTTCTTTTTCTCCTATCTAGCCTTTTCTGTCAGTGGCTGAAGATTTCCCATTGCGTGAATGCTGCATTCCTTCATTTTTAAGACAAAATGGATCATGAGGTGCACCTTCAATTTAATAACAGTTTTTCTGGGATAAAGCAAAGAAGCCCCACCTTAGATATGCACGTTGATTGTTAGATGCATCCTGGCTTTAGAACAGGAACATGTGAAAAAACACGTATTTTAGAACTGAGGAAACATTACAGCATCTCATTTCTGCTGACAACAGAACTGTGAAGGAGAGGCAGGTGTCAAAAGAACAAGAACAGAAAATAGCACACTGGTAGGCCTGAGGGGATGGGTTATTTCAGCCTTTGCCTTGCCACTGGGCCAGGGACCTATTTTTGACATCTGATTATCACCTAGCTGGGCTGCCCCTAACTTCCCCCTTGTCCATCCTACAGATGTCGAAGCAGTTGGACATGTTCAAGACCAACCTGGAGGAATTTGCCAGCAAGCACAAGCAAGAGATCCGAAAGAATCCTGAGTTCCGAGTGCAGTTCCAGGACATGTGTGCCACCATTGGGGTGGATCCTCTGGCCTGTAAGGAGTTGTCTGTAGGGGTCCAGTGTTCTCCTAGGATTCCAAAGGGACAGAAGCCACCTACTTGTTACCACTGTTGGTGGAGCATCTTCTAGAAGGGCATGTGGGGGGATATAGAGAGTGTTGTCTTTAGGGAGGGCCTAGCAGGACAGCTGAGTGCCCAGTTTGGTAGAGAAGATGGAGAGGCTGGCGTGCAGGCTGAGGAGCCAGTGTATGTGATCTTCCCTTTAATGAACTACGGTAGAATTTCATATAGCTATTTTTTCCCCTTATTAAAAAAATAATTTAGTTTTAATAAAAGTAGTGTGTGATTACACAATCATTATAGAAGAGAAAAAGGGAAAGGAGAAAGTAGTAGTCTTCTGACCCTGTTTCATAATTACAGAGGTGAAGTACTGTTAACAGTTTAAGGTATGTTTTTCTCGACACCTTTATTATATTGATAAACTTTTTTTTACATATATGGATTATGTTATAATCAACTCTATAACCTGCATTTTTCACTCAATAAAACAATGTGTCCAATGGATTTTTGAATGCACAAGGTCTGCATATTTTTTCTCTTAGCCTTGTCTAGACCATATGTCCCATTATATTTCACTGTATGCTTTGAGAAAGGAAAACTCACTTTTATAGTATCCCAAGCCAGAATTAGCAGCCAAGTAGAAATACCTTTTAGATTGCGCACCCTTTAGAACTGAGCCTGTTCTTAGCAGGAATTACCAAGAATCAGATTGTGTTGAGGATCCTTAGTAATGAATGGAACAGAAGGACTTAAGGCTAGGCAAGGAAGACTTCCCATGGGATAGATGTTTTAATCTAGCTTTGAAAGAAAAGATGTAACTAATGAATAACCTAGCTTTTGTTTTTCTGTTTTTTTAGCTGGAAAAGGATTTTGGTCTGAGATGTTAGGCGTGGGAGACTTCTATTATGAGCTGGGCGTCCAGATCATTGAAGTGTGCCTGGCCTTGAAGCACCGGAATGGAGGTAAGATGGCTAGGTCCTGTGGCTTGGGCTTTGGACTTCTCTAAGAGGCAGAAAAACCTTGAAAGATATTTCCCATCCTGCAGTCTACCTGCCAGTAAAGGTCTTGAGAAGCATCTTAGCTGCTTCATGCAGTTGAATCCATAGTAGGTTTCCAGGCCAAGGGTAAATGGAATTACCTGAATGATTGTCTCTATTCTCCAAAGATCTTTGGCCAGGAAGGTCTAGCCCTGGCCAAAGATCTTTGGAGAAAATAGTAAGGAGGTAGGAAATATGGTACAGTGATGCCAGCTGAGTTTCTGTGCTCTCCAAAATGTGACCTTAAGAATGGTTATCCAGTGATGTCATCTTAAGCACATCACATGGTCTGTGTTGAAGAAGGGAGGGAGGAAGGAAGGAAAGGGAAGAAAGAAAATCTAAAACCAGTTATAAATCATTGACTATAAATAGACATAGTCTTGATGTCTAAAGAGCATTTATAGTTTTTCAAAAATGATACTGCCTTTGGAATTTTTTTGGTTGGTTGGGTTTTTTAGCCATAAAGGTAATCCTTCTGTTTTCTGTCCCACCTCTACAATAGGTCTGATAACTCTGGAGGAACTACATCAACAGGTGCTAAAAGGAAGAGGCAAATTCGCCCAGGATGTTAGCCAGTAGGTCTTGCCTTCCAACCCCTTGAAGTATATAGGAAGGTCTTCGGATGGGTATCTTTTCTCCTTACTGCTTGTATGTCTAGGATAGTTCAGGAATCATTTTTATTCCTCTTTATGATCAGAAAAAAGTTTTTATTTTAGAAAACCGAAAATACAGAGAGACATAAAAAAACAAAAACTGTCCATTATTTCTCAACTGAGAGATTGCAACTGTTAAACATTTTGCTATATTTTCTTCTAAGTATTTTTTCATGCATGCTTTTTTTTTTTTTTTTTTTTTTAACATTCTTGGGGTTTTGTATACTTTTGAGATTATTTGAGGTCAAGGAGAGTAGAGCAGGGACTGAGAGAGGCTGGGGAAGGGAGCTGGGGTATAAATTGACCTGGTTCATGAGCCTATTTTATGACTCCAGTTGGAGAAAAGGTAAAAAATGTTGTCACTATGTGGGCTGCATATGTGGTCTACACATTGATTTATAGGTTTTCTTTTTCCCTAATTTTAGTTAGTTATCAACTAAGGAATCAGAAAATCTGGCAGTACTGGGCCTGAATTTCCAAATGGCAATAATCAGCTTCAGGCTGTCCGCTTTAAAATGGGATAAGCATTTTCTATTTTGCCATAGTTCACACTACTGTCTGTTGTCTCTTATGTTCAGCTCATTCATCCACATTTCCCAATGGGTTCCTGTAGGCATATTTTTTATCTCTGTCCAATGTTGGAATGGTTTGCTGAGTGGAGAGAGAGTCTGACTGTCTCCCTTGAATATCCAAACATCATTTGGTGTCCTTTAACCCTACATTTTTACTGTTGTAGTTAACTGTTGTGCAGACTTTTGAGTCTTCTGTCAGGGTATCCTGCCCAGGGCAGAGCTGAAACTGAGTTATTGCTAGGTGTGGTCTGCAGGGTTCTTTAAGCAGCAATTCCTCATCGCAGAGACGACCTGATCAGGGCCATTAAGAAACTAAAGGCACTTGGCACTGGCTTCGGCATCATCCCTGTGGGCGGCACTTACCTCATTCAGTCTGTTCCAGCTGAGCTCAATATGGATCACACTGTGGTGCTGCAGCTGGCAGAGGTACTGGTGTGCCTTCTGAGAGTGAGTGAGTGTGTGTGCGCACATGTAAGGGACAATGTGGGAGGGGATTCTGGAGCACCTCTGATCTCCTCCCCATCACTCAGATCTTTTTGCTGGAACTGTCTAATGGATGCACTACTCGGACCTGTGCTTATTTTGCAGACATTTATTGATCAGCTACAGTGCAAAGCACTGGACTAGGCTGTGGGCCCTATAAAGATGGGTACCATATAGTTCCTGCTCTCAAGGAGCTTACAGGCTAGTGGTGTCGACAGGCATGCAGACAGCTATTCCCTTGGTTAGACAGATTCTTGGATGTCTTCTTAAAGTTACTTTGTAGATTCTTTAAAACAAATGTTAAAAAAATGTTTAATCTTGTTTGCCATCCCCCCTGTTCCTCAGAATGCCTTAAGCATATACCATCTTCCCCTAAATCTTTACCATGTATTTAGGGAAGATATGTTCAGTTTTCTTAATTTTGTAATGTAGGACAAAACTAAATGAAGGGCTTATCTTGATTGGAGGAATAGTTAGGATAAGGCAGGGCAAGGGCTGAATATTTAAATATTTTAGATTATTAATGATTATCACTTCCTATCAATCCTTCTGAGTCTTCCCTTGTCACACTCTATAGGGGTCTATGAGAAAGTCTAAATTTTTTAGTGCCAGGGGCCTGAACCCCTCAATCTACCCCTTATCACCCTGAAAGTCATCCTTACCTCCCTCCCTCTCCCTTTCTTTCTCTCTGCTGGAACCTCTAAACATTCTTTTTCTATGCTCTTAGGCTTTCTTTGCCCAAGGGCAGCACCTCTTCCTGTCTGGATAAATCAGTTGTCCCTGGGCAGATGTTGGGTTCAAAGGGAAGCCACACTCTTAACTGACTCAATCCCCATTCCTCCTTCCTTCAGAAAAATGGCTACGTGACTGTCAGTGATATCAAAGCCAGACTTAAATGGGAGACAGAGCGAGCACGGCAAGTGCTGGTATGTGACATTTGAAATGGCCCAGAAAAGATAGGCCCCAGATGGGAAGAGGTGAGTGGGTGGAAACCACACAGGCAGGAGCTTCAGCCTGTTCTGCTGCCCTCTTGTCCTGAAGGCTACTGCTGCCACAGTAGAAGTAACCCCAGCATTTCTCTGAAGATGGCACTGAGGTAGAACTCACAAAGGCAGGCTTCTAACCTTGACACACATGTAAAACCAGGCTGTCACTGCTACAGGGGGATCGCCAGCTGCTCTCCTAACCTGTAGAGCCTGGTCAGATGGTTAACATCGTTTGTACTGGAAGTAACAGTTCAGAGTGGAAGACATTAACTAGTTATGGTAATTACATATCTATAGAGTATTATATATATAATTTTATACATACAAATTTCATGGTACTAATAAAAGATTGATGTTGTGAATAGTAGCATGGAAATGTAGGGTTTTAATACCGTCTTCCTTATCTAGTCAACCTATAGACTCACTTTCATCTGTGGAGTGGGGGTAACATACACATCTGTTTAATGATACTGAGCAGAACCAACCCATCTCGAGCCTATTTCCAGCTGTAGGAACTAATTAAGTCCTTTCTAATACTAATATGGTCCTTCTGTTAACTTCTCCAAAAATATTTATCTGCATCTGCCTGTTCCGCAGTAAGTTAACTGAAAGGTAGTGATCTCCATTTTGTTTCAGTGAAGGGAGTCAGTGATTTGCTCAAGGCCAAACAGCAAATACTTCTGTAGCCCTACGTTCTTTCCACAACATCCAACTTTGTTTTTACCCTCTTTTCCAGCAGCACAGGTTAAGTGACTTGGTGGCATTTTTTACACCTCAGGCAAAGGTCAAGGCCAGATCATTCCAGTTTGGTTGAAATGTGTGAAGGCACTCATGTAGTAGTTTGAAGACCCCATTGAAGCCAAAATAGGTTTGGGGATTATTTATCTACTTTGTCTGTGTAAACTCCTTTCTCATGGCTCCTCCTACCTTTTCCCTCCAGGAACACCTGCTGAAGGAAGGGCTGGCCTGGCTGGACTTGCAGGCCCCAGGGGAAGCCCACTACTGGCTGCCAGCTCTCTTCACTGACCTCTACTCCCAGGAGATTACAGCTGAGGAGGCCAGAGAGGCCCTCCCCTGACTCTAGGAGTGTGGAAGTGGGCACAGCAGGCAGGGAGAAGAGGGAGGAGCTGTTCAATAAAACCTGGACAACTTTGTTTAAAAAAAAAAAAACACAAAATAATGTTCCAAGTTTTTTTCTTCCCCCAATATTCTTCTCCCATTATTTTATTTTTTAAAGTGCCTTCACATTGCATCTTTATTGGAGAAAACCTCATTTATCCAGTAAGGGTAACCTGAGTAACAAAGGTAACAGCGAGCATGTATAAAATGACTTGCACAGGTCATCTACAAGTCCATGGTAGAGCTGGGCCTAGAATGAAGGCCATGTCTTCCAGCTTGACCGTCTACTCTCCTTATAGCCCTGAGACAAATTACAGCCTGTTAATTCAAACCTCTCCCTTATAAATGTTCCTTACATCTCAAATGCAGATCCTAACGGACTATAGTAAATATTCACTCTTCCAGCTTCCTCTGCAGGGATTCCAGGTTATGACAGACTCAGCTGTGAGTGTGAAGGGAATAGAGGTTAATGATAAATGGTTAGATTAGAGGGAAGAATGGAATTTGAGGGGAATCAACCAATAGTGAATGTAGTAGTTTCTCAAATTCCCTACTAGCTTTTCCTTCTGTACTGACCACCAGGTCCCTCTAGCCTTAGTGATGGGAAAAATCATTTACTGAACACCTATCCTGTGCCCAGTTTAATCCTCACAACCACCTTAAAAGTTGAAATAGATATCCTTAACTTTGCAGGTGAGCAATCTAATTTACCAGGGACCACCAGCTTAAGCAGCAGAACCAAAGCCTAGGTCCACTTACCTGAGCCCACACTTTTGCACAGGACAGGCTGGCAGGACATGGTGTAACTTCTTTCTACACAAATGGCCAAGAGGAAAGCCTCTGCACCAGAAAGAGCCTCTGATAGCAAGAAAGGCGGTGATAATCTAGGAGCCAGTTTTCATACTCTGCTAAATTCCTAAGGAGCCCTGGTTTAGTAGCAGAAAACTGAAAACCCAATGGTTTGGCTCATCCACGTTTAGACACCAGGGCTAAGACACCCTTAACAGGGGATGTATAGTTTCTACCTCTCACTTTCCAGTTTCTGGGCAGGTACTTCTTTGGAAGTAACTGAGGCTAAGATGGCATTCCTCTCCTTGACTGCCAGAGCTACCGCCTCATAAGGACCCCATTTCTCGATGGTAGAAAACTTTTGTCACCAATAGTCCTGCTCCCATCCACATCATTTAACCCAAGTTGTCAGCTTCCAGACAAGTCACTGAGCACTTTGTCCTCACAGTTTCTGGCCTAGGTGAGGTATGTAGTTGTCAGGATGACCCCATTTTTCCTTTACACAAACCCTCCCACACCCACAGGCGCTTCCTCCTTCTGCCAAAACAAACTTTATTGCACCAAAAAGAAAAAAAACTTCATTTATGTACAGTCAGATATAAAGACATCTCTTTGACTCCTGTGCATATATTTCCTCAACTCAAGATTAGGGCGTAAAAGTCAGGCCAGTATGCCAGACATACTCTGCCCATGGTAGGGCCAAGGAGAGGATTGTCACTTGAAAGTGGGAACACTTAAGTGGATGACAGACAACACTGGATCAACAGACCAAGGGCATTCTTCTAAGCCCTGCACTAGTTCAGGGAATGGAAGAGGGAAATTGGAAGCAGGGTCTCTTTTTGACTCTTTTTCCGAAAAGACCCAGCCTTCAGATACACAAGATAAACTTCCGATCCCCAGACCCATTTCCTGTCCAGTTTTTTTGCTTCCTGCCCTCCCAAGTAGGACATTCTCCTTTGTGCCCAACCCCCTTCCCAACTCTCCCAGGGAAGTCCCATGATCCACAAGGCAGAGGCCTCCATAGCAGCTGGCAGAGCAGGTACAAGCTATCCTCTCCCTTAAATGTGGCAGGATACTAACTGGGGGGGCCCTGTGTCACATGGGTCGCCAATACCCCACTGGGAGCCATAACAGTAATAATCTGGAAAACAGGGAGAACACATCAGAAAGGGGAAAGATGATTCCCTCAATGCCCAGTATTACAGGGCACCTAAAGCACATTTTTCTGAGCCAACCAGCTAAAGGATCACTGCAGCTAAATACAGATAGAGAAGCGACACAGCCAGGCAAACACCCATCAGAGTCAGTGACAAAGAGCAGCTGGGAGGGAGGGGGGAAGAAAGAGAAGGGGAGGAGTCTCCAGAGTCCCAGCCCCAATCTTCCAGGCTGTTGGCTACCCTTGCTCCCCATAAGTCCCTGGGCTTTGACGTGAGGAAGGGGAGGACTACAGGCTGGGGTGAAAATACACAAGGACAGCCAAATAAAATACAATAGGACTAGCATCAGTCTCCCCCCTCACCTCACCCCGAGAAATACCCTCATTGTGACTAGTATTTATGAAAATCTGTAAGAGACTATTCTATGTAGTGGCTCTAATCCCATACACACAGCAGCTGCTTGTGTTGGAAACTTTTCAAATCAGTGATTGTGGGAATAAACAGCATTTTCAGCTTCTTACGGTGCCTGTGCAGGCTTTACCAAGACCTTGGTTCAGTCTGTCACATTTACCTTATGTCTTAAATCTATAAATGGGTGAGGGAATGGGGGGGCAGAAGAGAAAGGTGCTCAGGTGCTAGGTAAAGCTTACTGATCAGCAGCCTAGACTCCACCACTGTTCCTTCTCTTTGGTCTGTCTAGAACAGTGACTATAAATTAGGAAAAACAAAATTATGCTGGCCCATGGGAAATAATGGGGGAAGAGAGGCAGGGAGGAAAAGGGCATTGGGAAGCCCTGCTTCAAGACTGAAGAGAGACAGACAGACAACCACCCAGACTGCTTAAGTGTCACAGACAGCCCCCCACCCCGAGCTCTCTTCCAGATATCCCCATAAATCATTTGGGCACACCCTCTCCTGGAATTGCAATTTCTGTCTCCCATCTATCCCTAAGGAGCTGACCCTGTGGAGAGGTGTGTTGGTTGTTTTGTTTTTGCCAGAGGCCCTCGCCCTAGGTGCTCCTGCAGAGGTACCCTGGCCCCTGATATGGGATGAATATAGCCCCAGATGCTCGAGAGCCAAGGAGGTCAGGTCGGGAACAGCTTCCCCACTCCCACACTCTGGGATCCAAGCTTGCTTGGTTCTTGCCATCTTGCAGGATGACGTCACGTCTGGAGGGAGATACACAGTGCCTCTCCATCCGTGGGGTAGGGGGAAGGAACTTTGCTGGGACTCTCAAGTGGGAGGAAGGGAGAGGGGAGGAGGGTCTAAACCCTCAGGCTCCCATGCAGGTCTGTCTCTGTCCCAGAGGAGCTGCTGTCAGAGTCCATTTCAGCATTCTCATTATGGAGCCTCTCCAGCACTTTCTGACGAATCAGTCCCAGGCGCATCAAGAGGGACTGGTAGTCAAAGTGGCCCCGCTTCTCTCCAAAAGGGTCCTGTGGGGGAAAGGAGACAAGTGGGATGGAAGATTCAAGTCTGGGTGGCTTACACTAGAGAGCGCAGCTTTGGACCCATGTGAACCACATGTTTAACTTCTGAGTCATAAGAACAGAGGAGGGCACAGCATAGACAGTCCCGAACAGAAGACGACAATCTTTGTTCAGGAATATTATAGCACGTTTACCACCACAGACAGGGGTGTTGCCCAGGCTTGGAGCAACATTCAGATATGTTTGCATTCCTCAAAGGCAAGCCAGTATGCTGAAGGGGAACGGGGTAAAGGCAAGATAGATGAAGAAGAGAAATTCAAGACCAGGACTGTAATAAGTATGCTGTTTTTTCAATTAACCTCATAAAAATCATATACAAGGGGAAAATTAGCCTTCATTGCCTCTACAGCAGGTCCTTGAATAACATCGTTTTGTTCAACACCCTTTTTGTTACAACAAAAAAGAACAACTCATTTATATCAATTAGCCTACGGTAAAATTGGTTTTGCTGTAATTCCAAGAACCTATCAACAATGTTAAATGAAGACTTACTGTACTCAAAAAGGGTAATTTGCTTTTCTAAGGTCAAAGGCAGGTCTAGAACTCAGAAGTTCTGACTTCTAAGATAAGCACCTATATTCTTTCCCAAGAACCAATCATCATATTCCTGTCCAGGTTTGTGGGCATCGAGCCAAGGCCACCTCCTAGCCTTGACCCTAGTCCTTGTCATTTTAGATCAAAGGTCCCCAAATATTACATAGAAAGGGCTTAACTGTCCTTAAAGTCTCAAAAGTAACTATGGTTAGAGGATATACAAAGAAAGGAATTTAAAATGTTACATAGGGAATATAGCAACAAAGTAATGTGGCCAGGGCTCAAAATAGTGGAGACCTCTTTCCTTGGCAGGTATACGATTTTCCCCTCTCACAGTCTGTCTGCTTCTCCCACATAAACTCTTTCCACACGCCTGCCTACACATTACCCTCATGATCAGGGGCCAGTGGACACAAGTCACAGTCATTGTGACCACATCTCACACTTTCACTGATGAGGGTTACATTCCCCAAAGGCTGAACTCCACAATTACTCCGGAGCTATCAATTCTCCAATTCTTCCTTCATCACTGGCTCCATTTCTATCCACTCTCCTGCCCAACTGCTGCTTCTCCCTTTCTCTCTCTCATCGCAAGTTATTTTTCCTTAAGATTGAATATTGGAAATGCTGCCATATACCAGCAATGAGAATTCCTGATGGTGAACAAACCATGGCATGCATCATCTTTAATATACTCACAAAAATGGTTTTGGAAACAAGTTACTCCTGGGCTGACCTTGCCCTTTGAGTTAAATGTGGCAGGTGGGTGGGAAGGCCTTGAAGGAAGGCTAGGGAAGCTAAATTTCTAAGTAGCAACTGAGGAAACAAGACATTTACTCCTACTGCTGGTGGTGCTGGCTGGGTGGGGAGAGCTCAAGAAGAGCTTGAGAGAACGTTAGTCACTTATCTGAGTCACCACATTTCTAAGCAAGACCACCAGTAAATGATCCAAAAGGTAAGAACACAGGGATTCTCACCCGCTTACCAACCAGGTTGTTTATATCTGGCCTATGCACAATTTGGTTTACTGAGAACCTCTTT
This sequence comes from Pteropus medius, assembly GCF_902729225.1. Classification (NCBI taxonomy): domain Eukaryota; kingdom Metazoa; phylum Chordata; class Mammalia; order Chiroptera; family Pteropodidae; genus Pteropus; species Pteropus medius. The sequence continues at coordinate 4,406,261 of NW_024345479.1, read as the reverse complement.
GTTAAAACCACCCTAAATTCTGATTCTAACTGGAAGCAGAAACACACTTCCCCAGTAGGGGCAGAGAATAACCGGTTACTATCCTGTAATAGGACTCTTTCAACACATATTACTGCATACCTAATGCTTCTCTTCTTTCTAAGCCTTCTTTCTCTTAGCACCCTTGAGCTAGCGATAGAATTCCAATAGATGATTCTTATAATCCCTAAGATTCTGAGAGGGCTGAATGTTCTTGAGTTGAAGACTAGTGACCAAGAAGGGAAGGAGTTCCAGGCTAGAAAGGATGATTCGGATTCTACTCGTGAGTACCTACTTTATGCCAGGAACTTAGAACCAACTCCATATGGATTTAGGCAAGTCAGTCTGCTCTCTGGGCCTCAGCTATTCAACTGAACCAGGTTCCTTTCGGCTCTGAGTTCTATGAGAGATGTAGATGTCGCCCTTGTAGGGGGATTTTACATGGTCTGCTATAAGATCTTTGAAGTCAATAACAAGGGCTGCATTACCTGCATAGTCTGGCCTTGAAGGTGAAGGCGATCTTTGCAGGCCACCTCATAGAAGTCATAATACTCCAGGAAGGACTTCTCCATCACCCCTCTGGAAAATAAACAGAGAACTTAAGTTAGAAACAAGAGGGCCCTTTCACCATCTAACTTAAACAGCTAGAGTTCCCAAGCCCATGGTTGATTTCCCTTATACCTTAGGGATTATAAAATGAAAACAACTGTTAAAATCAATCATTTGAATCCCAACCTCAACCCATGACTTGCTCAATCTCATTTGTTTTCCATAGGCCATCCCAAATCCTAATCCTTACTCAAAATTGTCCTAGGAAGTTTGTTTCATTAACTCTCACTTTGCTCTTCTAGTTTTCACTCACACATAAACTTGAACATTAGGAAATTTATTTATTATCAAGTGTTCTACACCTCATTGGGCTGTAGAACAATTAAGTATCTTTAATATGCCCAGGTACATAGACTATGTCTTTCCTAATAAGCCTGGCAGGCTCCAAGAACAGAGAAGCTCTCTCTGAACTTCCTCTAGAGAAACGCTCAGCCACGTGCTCTTTAAAAGTATGAACTGGATGGGAGGCCACCTAGGAAGACCAGGTGCTGTAGGCGTAAAAAATAAAAAAATAAGGGATTGTAAACTGACAAGGTCCTTGTAATCTGTGAGGTCAACCAAGGGTTGCCTCACCCCCACTCCCCTCCCCACCCCAAAAAAGCATGAACTACATGCTTTAAAACTACTTCCTTCTTATTTAACTCTCTCTGGTGCCCAACACTGGACTTTTCCCCAAAGGTCTGAACCAGCTAAATCTCCAAAAATACCAAGTACCAGGTGGGCTCTCTTGACACATACCGTAGGGGTTCAGGGCAGGGACACTTTCCTTCCATCATGTCACAGACCGCCACTCTGATGGTCTCATGCCGAATACATTCGTTGTAATTTTTGCTGTCTCCTGGATGTCTTTCCTGTAATGTGATAGACACCATAGTATCCAAATACAAAATTTAGGCAATGAGAAAAGCCAATAGTAAGAGATTTCAGGATTAGCATGAGGTATGTGACCCAAGCAAATGAACTAAGAGGATACCTCTCCCACTGTATGGCAGATCCATGACGAGCAATCACACCTTCATTTTTGAGACCATTTAACTCCTCTGGTGCATATATCAATACCCATCCTCTGTTATGGGTCATTTGACATATAAGCAGTGAACCAGAGCCATCAAATTTGCTAAAGCTTGAAATGAAAGGCTTCTCAGCTAAGGATTAAGTGGGAAATAACCAAGTACAAGAATGACGGTGGAACAAAAGGTATAAATAACATCAGGAGTCTCAGTCTGGAAAACCTATACACTTCAGGATGGTTCCTGTTAACTACGTTATGTATCTGTAGGTTTCTACCATCACTGAATCAACTATTATGAATTTATCAGAAGTAGAACTCGAAATTTTCAGAAGAAAAACTCCAACTTTTGGTCTAACATGAATGTGTGGGTGTGAACAGAAGGGAGTATGGCTCCCTTCCTTTCGCCTTCCTTTGCTCTTCAATGCTCCTCCTAACACCAGCTCCGGTCAATTAGAGCCTTGGCCTCTGATAAAAACATGAACGGAAAAGAGATACATACCTTCAGCCCACTACTATAGTTCCAAAATGCACCAAGGCAAAATCACAGGGGCATTTTTAACTTTTTTGAGGAAAACCATAGTATTTAACATCTGTCAAATACCACGGGAACTACCAGCTTGAGGTAGGCAAGGTTTGTTGTTGTGGTGTTTTTTTTACACCTAGAGCACTAGGTAGTTTTAACTGCATTATATTACTTTCAATGACATATTATCTTTGTAAAGCTGGATTTTCAGTCACTACTTTGAAAAACAGCAAGTATAGCACATGAAAACGGTGGGGAACAGAAATGAGGGGTGGGTTCAACATAGTTCCAAGACTTTAAAAGTTGTGTGGTGCCCCAAAGGGATACACATCCTATTACTAAGTCATTACAGTTGTTTAAAAAAGAAATAAGTTGTTTGGACCTAACTACTTAACAAATGGAACAGTTTGGCATTTCTTTCTGTCTGGGGAACTGTGAAAAAACTACCAAGACAAGAGGGTGCTGTGAACTAGAACATCTGAAAGTATTAAGAATAAAAGTCACATTTCTTGAATTGCCAAACAAGGAAAGACCTAAAAATCAGCTTCCTGGTTGGCCAATGAGGTCCATTTCCATTTCTACCTACTCCTGAAATTAAATACACTATTTGTTTGAAGAGGATGATTTAGGTAATAGTTTTTGTTCATTCTTAAAGAGTATTTCCCTTTGTTCAAGTCTATATAGAAGAGTCATCAAGGTTAATGTCATTTCAAATAGTTTCAGAATGAATTAAGTTGTTTTAATCACCTGGACTGAATTATTATCTTTTGGGGATATCACTAGAACTCTTTTTCCTGTGCACATAAGTAATCCTAGAAGGCACTCTGAAACAATAAAAGAACTTTGGGCTCCAGGGCAAAAATCCTATCCTTATCTGGTGTGTCCTTGGGAAAGTTAATTAATTTCTCTAAGCCACAATCACCTCACTTGAAAATGAGGATTACAACATTTACCTCACAGAGCTAATATGAGGATTAAATGAGAAATTAATATATAATATATATTAATAATATATAAAAACTCGGCAGTGTCTAGCATATAGCATACCCTCAGAAAATGTGAGTTTCCTCTACCTTCTCTTTGGCAGCATTTACTAAATATTCTTGCCTTAGCTGATGACTAGCTTCTTTGGCTCATCAAGTAATAGTACAGTTGATTCTTGAACAATATACAATTGAACTGTAGGGGTCCACTTATATGTGGATTTTTTTCAGGAAATATAATCGACCCTTCTTATCCACGGGTTTTGTGTCCACGGATTCAACCAACAGATCTAAAACAGTATCTTCACATTCCCAACTGTGGTTCGAAAAGTTTTCAATCTGCTGTTGGTTGAATCGGTGGAAGCAAAGAGACCCCTGCACAATAAAAAGTTATACGTGGATTTTCAACTGTGCATTGTTCATGGGTCAACTGTATTTAAGTCCAGAAGACTGAATGGCTCGGCAGCAGTCATTAGAGATCACCTCAAAGGGATACTGGAGAATGGGGGCATACAGAAGAACGCACTGGATACGACAGCCGCCAAAGCAGACTCGGAATTAATTTCCAAATGACTCCACTGACTTCCACATGGTAGATTAACCCAAGTCAAATGGAAATAACCTGACAGTGTTATTGTAACTTACGAGGAAAGAAATTCATCAATAAGAAGCACACATGCCAGCTCCTTTTTCCTCCTATTGTGGTGACAAGTTTAAAACATGGGGCTGGGCCAGGTAAAAAAAACAAAACAAAACAAAAACAAAAACAACTCTTAAGCAGACCTCTCAGATCTCTTAAAACCCAATATTCTATGGCCGAGCTGGGCCCACCTGGCCTTACCTGCTCAAAGCCAGGCTCATTGTGATAGGGGTTCTCAGTCATCAGGGACTGGATGGAGATAAGCACAGAAGAGATGCTCTGGGCTGGGCTCCAGGCAGGGCCAGTCCACGTACTGCAAAACACATCAGAGGGAATGAAAGAGGATGAGGCAGGGAGAGACTGGAAAGGCTGTCACAGAAAGACCAGTGCAGAAGTACCCTGGGGCCTAGCAGCACCATCTTAAGTGACTCAATGTTTCTCTTTCACTATTAACACTGTGGAATTTCCCAGCCTATGTCTCAACCTCATTCACCAGAAATCAGTCAACTGCCTAATCCTCTTATCAGTGGGACAAAAGAGGGCAAACAAGCAAGGTAACTTTGAAGGGATTTTCTTTGGGCTAGGAAAGAAACAGTAGCCAAGAAAGGTTCTGTTCATCAGAATGAAAGAATCTCAAAAGGCTTACTTATTTATTTATGGGTGATGGAGTTAGTAAGGAGAGAGAAGTTGAGCACAGAGGTAGAGGGGACTGAAGCCATCTGGTTAGAGGCCATGTGGTGGGGTTGATGATCAGAGATCCAATTCTCTATCAAGCCCCCAAGGAGTGTCGAATTCTCTGAAGACTACAGAACTCTGCCAAAGGACAGGAAAGGAATAAGGGGCACCTCTAGATTGTCGAGAGTCTGAAAATAATACATGAAAAACATCTTGAACAAGAGAGAAACATCAAAATTGCTCCTCTCTTTCAATAAATATGATCAAATATTGGGAGGAGGGAACTTGGACGTTAATATTTATTTTTAGTGCAATTAATTGAAGAGATGACACCTACACTGGAAGCGGAACACAACCTGAGCCGGGACTGCTTGTTCAAGTTAACTGGCCAATTCCCTTTCCCTGCTGGACTTGAGGAAAGCCCAAGTAAGTGATGCGAACAGTAACTTCAGAGCTTGCTCTTCAGCGCCTTTCAATCTGCTCTCTTCTCAGTTTTGCTCACCCCTAACTCTAGACTTTGTGCTTTCCAAGGCCTCACATACTCAGATTCAAGTCAATGTGGTAAACTTTTATTACATTTCTTTTGTAAATCAGCCTAATATTTTCTAGTGGAAAGGAAAGGAAATGAGGCTGATAAAGTGAGTAGGGTCAACTAAGAGCACATGGGAATTTTCTACTCTGATTCTTCATGACAAATTCTCAATTTCAGGGTAGCTTCTCCTTTTCCACCCAACACAATTCTGCCACTTTTACCCCATCATCTTCCCTCCTCTGCTTCTACTGTGAGCTGCTGTTTGCTCGAAATAGTTTTATATTAGCCTAATGAAAGAGAACCTAATACAAAACATTTTCATGAATGAACTTCATACAGAAGCAACAACTAAATTTCCTCACCACCATAGGTTACATAGACCACTACCCCACCAGCACAGACACCCTAATGACATGAAGGACTTCTTTAAGGACAACCTCCTTTAAGGGGGCTGTCACTGCCACAATCACAGAAAATATCCCTGTATCTGAGATTAAAAAGAATCGTGTCTCCAGTTTGCATCAGCTGCCTTGTCCCCAAACAAACCCAGAAATGTCTTGTACGGGAAGAAAGAAAACAGTATCACCACTTTGGGCAACCTTCTCAACTTCAACCTGCACTAGTTCTCTGCCCCAGGGAAATTCAAACCACACTAAAAATATCAATCCAGACTATACTAGAAGACATTTCCATTCTGAATTTTAACCCCCAAAGGCAATTAAAAGGAATGGATGAGAACTACATGAAACAAAAACCTCGGTAGCACCCAGAAACAAAATGTACTTGAAACTTCTGTATTTCGTGTGATGTGATTTCCCACCTCAGACATTTTTCAGTTGTTAAAATATCATCATCATCATCATCATCATCGTCATCATCATCACCACCACCACCACCACCGCCGCCGCCTTCAAAGCCACTCATTGAGAGACTGAGAAATAAGACACCCACAATCTTGAATGGCACAGATCTGCAGCCTTTCTCAACCTGTTCCGGACAGAATTAAGCCCTTAAGCCCTAAGGGAGTGGTTCTCAAACTGAAGTGTGCACAAGATAACCTGGAGCACTTACCAGGCAGACTGTTGTGCCCCAGCCCTAGAGCTTCTGATCTAGGAAGTCTAGGTGGGGCCCCAGACTCTGCCCGGATACAAGTTCCCAGGTGCAGCTGCTACTCAGGGAGAACCACTTCACTAAGGCATCCACTGTACGTATTGAATTAATTCTCTTTTGCATCTAGAATGGTATTAGTTGTGTACCATCCTGGGGAGAATTGAGGAAACAGTCACTCCAATCATCTTCTGTGTTCTGTAGTTCACATAAGGAACCCTGGTTGATAAAGGCTGGCCTAGAATAATTTATATGCTAACAACCAACTTGGCCACTTAGAAGTCTCCTCTTACCCTAGAATACTCAAGCAGACTTTCCCATTGCGGTAGAAGTTGGGGTTAAACCTCACTGTGTTATTGCCCGTTGTCATCAGTTTGACCCGAGGTGGGTGGATGGGATAGTCGGGCGGACACCGAAACACGAACAGGAAGAAACCCCCTTCATAAGGAGTGTCAAATGGGCCTGTGATCAATGCATGAATCTGCAAAATAAAACCCCATCTCAAAATTGTGAGGTGATGTCCCATCCCAACCCCTCCTGGGTTCCACTTGCTACCCATGCCAGAAGCGGGACCTTTCTCTGGTATCCACATTCCATATCCTGACCATGCAGAATGAACAGCCTATACTCACTCATATTAATGTTTGGAATTTTAAAAAATCCCACTGTAGTGGAGTGGCATCTTACTCAGGATTACATTCTAAAGTTAGAGCCCAAGGTGAAAACTGAATCTAGCCAAAATCACCCTTGAGTATCCCTTAAAACTCCCTTAAAGCATGGTTTTTACTTGGACTTCTCTAATCAGTGTTGTGTGTTAACAAATGAATAGAACATCAATGTGCAAATATAATATGCATCTGTAAAGTATTATCCTAGCATGTTTAAAGAAATATACATTTTTAGTATGTATGGTTAAACATGTATATGTTGTAACTTCACTCTCCATTTATGTGGCACAACAGAGAGATAAGATGAATGGAAAAGAGGAAAGGGATTGGAAGCTACAGCACCAGTGCTAACAACAGTGCAGAGCTGAGGGCTGTGATGGAAGCCCAGGGTATCTGCTTCCTCTGCAAAGGAACAAACCTACTGTGGAGGATGTGGCTCAGGGAGCATCCAGCTGTGTTAGATACTAAGAAAAATGGGGAAAACTCAGGGTCCACTCAGAGCCATTAGACCATCCCTAGAACTTTCCCAAACATTACAGGTTAATTTAAAAAAAAGGCAGGGGTAAGGGGTGGGGGGGGGTGGGGGGAAGTGAAATACAGTAGCACTTAGAACACCAAATTCTCTTTCTCCAGCCACGATTATTGAACAAGATTTCCCTAACCTGAACTCAGTTATATTTCTTTTTCTACAAAGGCTCCTAGGCATGTAAGTCTGCTCAGAATATGAACAGCAAGAGAAAAAGGACCTGCAATCCAATGCCTCAGAGTACAGTCCCTAACTTGCCCTGGTGACACCCTACGTTATCTTTTAGACCTCAGTCATTGGAATAGCAAGCTCAACTGGTATCAACATGGCATCAATTCTGGGAACCCAGGGACTAGCATATTAACATTGATACTTGACTGAGGACAAGATGTCCCAGGAAAAACATTTCCAACAATATAAAAAGAAAAAAATCAATTGAAAGAGAAACCTATTCAAAACAAGATAGATACCAACAATACAAAATCTGACTTTTTACTATGAGAAATTTGCAACTATGAGTTTTTATTTAAACACTAGATTTAGGAAATCTGATTTCTTCCCAGTTCAAGCGCAAACTCACTTCTGAGGGTAAAGCACAAAATGACAGAGAATCCTAGGTATCTAGGCCAGAGAAATTTAACATTACTAAGCTTTCTCTGTGTTTGTGGTGTGGAGGACAAGAACAAGTGGTATTTGGGTGGAAGGAATACTCAAAAGCAACCAGTAGGGATAGAAGCCTAAACAATACCTTACTTTTAACTTTATAAACACGGTCACTCAAGCCTGTCTCACCCCCAACCTTCTCTGCATCTGATTTACAGCAGCATAAAGGTCAAGTGGCGGATGAGGCAAGAGTTGGGTAGTATAATGGATAGGGTGACCACATAATTTACTATCCAAACTGGAGCACTTGTGAGAGTGAAAAAGAGTGCCCTATTAATAGTTAAGCTGGGACATTAGGTGTAAACGTGGGCTTTCCAAGCCAACCGGGATCTTCTGGTACCCTAGTAACAGACACCTGTTCAAGGCTTTGCTCCACCTCACTGTGTAACCTTGAGCAAACCACTTACTTTCTTGGGGCTTTATTTCTTTATCTATATAATCAGAGATGTGAGCTGGATAATCTCTTTCAGGCTCTTACAACTTTATGGGCCCAATTTCCCAATAACTCCCAACCCCCAGCAAGTTACATACCTTAGTCATGTCAACAGTATCAGGTACAACGAACATTCCTGGAGGAGGCTCCTTATAAATGGACATGATATCCCTGTATAACAACACCAAGAGGAGGTGGGGGAGGGAGTGAGGGAAAGGAGGAAAAAGGGGAATCCCTTGAGCAGGACAGCTGTTATCATCTCAGTGATGCCAGGGTTTGAGAAAGTGGTGCTTGGTACCACAAATGTTTGCACTGTCTTGTTGGCTGAAAAATCTCAGCTGAGTACTCATCAGGCAGGCAGAGAGTAAATTGTCAAAGGGGCATTGTTTCCTCAGGGGGAGGGTAAGGAGAGGGAAAAAAAAATCAGAGATCCCAATGGCATCAGATGTCACCCTTGAAAAGCCACATCCCATTTACTCTCACTTCCTCCCACATGGCAATTCATTCACTCCCCACCTCCGAGATTCCCAGGTACTACAACTGAATGCTAAATGATTTTTTAGTAATTGGGAAAGTACCATCAACTCCACTAAAAAATGAATCCCATAAACCTTCGGAAAAGAGGAAAGGGACCTTTCCTGGCAAGGGGATTATATGAAGCAAGTAAGCTAGCAGGGAGCAATGATCTTCTTGCCCAGGAGACTAACAGGGCAGAGATCTCTCCAGGTTGGAAAGGGGACCCTCTGAAATTGCTGAAAATCTCACATCTGGAAGATGACATATAGTAACTACTATAGAAGCGAGAGGATTTTTAAGTCATATCTCAAACTAGAATGGATCAGTTGTGAGCAAGAGTCTAAAGGACATTCTAGGTGGGAAACAGCTAAGGGCCTCACTAAGGTACACAGGGACATAAAAAAGTGCAAATAAGTAAAGCGGAGGAAAGAAGTTTTGGTGGAACTCAAAGGTATGTCAAGATTGAAAAACTGTCCTGTATCAAGCACCGGGCCAGACACTTTACAATGTGCTGTTTAATTTTCTTTACAACCCTGAAAAGTAGGTAGAGCTATACCTGAAAGGCCTTGGAAAGTGGGAGATGAGAATACCTAGATAAGGATGATTGTGATGAGAGCAGGAGAAAGACTCTGATCATCAGGAAACAACTAAAAGGCACTACCCCTTTTCTATGCAATAGCTACTATTCTAAGAATTTTTGAAAAAATATTATCTATTGAATATTATCTAAGGTCAGTCATCCAAGAAGTAAGCACAGAAAGGACTTAGGACCTTGTTTCTATATTTGAATTGGGTATATTTACTTCAGAAAAGTAAACCAGATGATCCAGAGGAAAAAACACAGGAAAAAATATCTTGAGTGGGATATTACAAGCCAGAGAGAGATTAGGGGGAGGAAACCTGAGTTCTTGGAACAGGTGTGAAAGTGGGCAGCTTTGGGGTTCCAGAAAAGTGGTTCAAGGAAAGATTCTGGGTAAGAGAAGAGCTTTAGACTTGAGAAGAAAATATATGGAGCGGGTTTGAGTAGACAGGAATTTAAAAGGCCAGTCTCGAGTCTGAGGCCAGGCAAAGCAAGCTGTGTGTGTTAAAAACGGGGTTTAGGAATAGACGACAGGGGGACCCCGATGGTTGGGTCTTCCAGGCAGCACCTAGCAAGGCTGAGGTGGGGAAAGG
>NW_024345479.1:4281678-4395944 GCF_902729225.1 Pteropus medius | reverse complement strand
GCTGGGCCGCCTCGGGGGAAGAACGGAGGCGGCGGGGCGACTGTAGTGGGAAAGGGTGGGGGGGCGGGGAAGGTCGAACCCCAGAGCTCGGGGCTGGGGGAGGAAAAACCCCGGCTCACCGCTTGATCCGGAGTAGACACTGCGGCGCAGTTCGCTCGCCGTCCCAGTCGGAGCTGAGTGTGGGGTCCCAGTGGCTAAGCAGTGCGGCCCCGTGGGCAGCGGCCGAGGGCGGGAGCCCGGGCAGCGGAGCCAGGCCGCTCCCTGGCCCTCCGGCCCCGCCCGCTGCCGCCGCCGCCGCCCACACATCCGGCAGGAAAGGCGGCCCGAACCCGCCGCCGCTGCCGCTAACGCCAACAACACCAGCAACACCGCTTGCCCCGGGGCCCGCCGCTCCGGCGCCCGCCGTCGCCGTCGCCGCCTCCTCAGTCGGACTCTCCGCCATCGCTGCTTCGCTTCCGGGACTGCTCGGCAGCACGTCCGCCGACCAGAGCGGCCGCTGCTCCCTTCAGCTCCCGCACCACCGAGAGCCGGGCCAGAGTGTCCCCACCCTCCGCTGCCACAGCAGGGCAGCTCTGGCTCCGCCCACCCCCGCCTCGACCAGCGAGAGGCGCTCTGCAAGAGCGTCCACCCACGGTCCTCCAGGACGGGTAGAGGAGGAGCTAGCCGGAGGAGCCTGGGTTCTAGGCTTGCGTTGGCCCCGCACTTTGCGGGACTGGGTTCTGAGGCGTGCCCCCGGACGCCTAGGTGCAGTTGAGAGCGTAATTCCAATGAATATTTTATTTTCAAGTGTTGAAAGGGGAGGAATATATCCCTTCTTAAGGAGAGCGACCCTCAGACATTCCCATGGAGTAGGATTGGGGATCCAACTTCCTTGTACAGAGGCGCTGACTGAGTTGACTCGCTTAGGGTCCTTGTTGTCCGTCCGAAAGGCTCTGATTTACCTTTCCTCCCTGCACCCACACCCACGGAGGGCAGGCTGCCATTGCCCCCCTGCCCGCAGCAGGACCAAGAGGAAGGAAGAAAAGAATCAACCTGCGAGTGAAAAACGATCTAGTTTTAGAATTTGTTCAATATATATTTATGAAGAGTTTACTAAATGTCAGGCACTGTTGCTAGGCGTTGCCATAGGGATAATGAAACAGACCTAGAGAAGCTTGCTACAGGGAAGAAAATCAGGCCTCCTGACTCCAAGCTCAGTGTTTTTTCTTCCTACAAGTCCTTGAATATACAGGAATCAAGCAAGGGGCTGTGAGTTTAAATCCTGGAAGGATTCCTCAGGACTTCCTTGAAATATGCAAGGTGAAAAATAATATTATGAACTAAAGAAAACAGAAGCCTTCTAAAAGAAAAAGCTTTCCCTTTTCTCCCTAAGAATACAAGCTCATGATCTTACCGGGAAAGCCTTGGGGCCAGATGTGTTTCAGAAATTAGAGTCAATGCAGCTGGACCTGGAGCAGCACCAAGTAACCAAACGTATTGACGTTTCTACAGCAAAGTATGACTATTCATACTAATTTAGGTACATTTGCAAATATTCATACTAATACAAGTACTCTCACTTTGGTTTATATTTTGCTGCCAATTTTTTTTTTTTAAGTCTAGTTTTCACAGCTTTGTGAATTTTCCAGTAAGGAACTATGGACTTGAATGATAATGGTCAATTTTGTTGATAGCTAAAAATTTGGTTTTTTTAGCTGACATTTTTTCAGTGCTTAATGTGTGCCAAGCACTTTGTATACTTTGTCTCATTTATTCCTTTCAAAGACCCTATGAAGTAAATACTATTATTAGTCCGTTCTGACAGAAAAACAGAGGGTTACAGAGGCACTTACATTGGTCACATTGAGAGCAAGTGGCAGAACTGGGGCTGTAAGCCAAATCTATCTGACTCCAGAGAAAAAGTTCTAACCACTATGTAATACTGTCAAAGCTTTGAACTCTCTCACACTTAATCACATTTTCCCTTGTACCAATTATGGTTTTTTGATACCTGTTGCTTCTACCCTCTAACCCCCCAACACACACACCTCACTCTTGGGACTCTAGACCATATATTTATGAATCCAGCATAGGGCCCGGCACAGCGTAGGTACTTAACATGAAGCAAAATGAATCAATACAATATTTTATACAGATTTCGTGTTTTGTTGGCACAGTGTTTTACTACTCTATTATTATCTTTATTACGATGCCAGAATATCTCTGAAAATGTACACAAGAAATGTAACAATGATTGCCTCTGGATGATTTTGTTGCCGACAAGGTGGGCCAAAGGTATATTTGTGTGTCTGTATCTTTTTTACCTTTTAAATGTTGTACTGTGTATTGCCTATGTTTTATTCATTTTTTAAAAGGATTCCAGAATTTTGTTTGACTATTATTAAGATGGTCAAAAGTCAACTCATTGGGTAACCTCACACAAAGAAAAACACCACTCAACAAGCTCCTTCATGACTGCAGAGGTCTAAAGATGGTCCATAGGGTGAAAGCATTCCTGTTTGTCCGCTCCTTACTATTGACCATTGTTTTTCAAGTACAGGGTCCATTACATTAGCAAAGGGGCAATGAACAGAAAAAACTTACCTTAGATCCAGAAAAAAGAGGTTCAAGCTCTTGATCTGTACCATTTTGCAAATATCCAATGTTAGCCAATTTCTGCATCCATAAAATAAATGGTACTATTTCCTACCTCTCAGAGTTTTTCTGAGGATTAAATATGACATTTCCAGAAGTGTTTTATAAAATGGCAAGCACTGTCCAAATAATTGGCACCTCACTTGCCCATGTACCTTCTCCCAGGTACATATTTTCCCTACCTAGAATACTCTTTCCCTCTACTATGCCAGGGGAATTCTCATATATGCCAGGGAAAATACTCATATTTTCCCTACCTAGAATACTCTTTCCCTCTACTATGCCAGGGGAATTCCTAGTTATTTAACTAAGCCTCTTATTCTTCATCAGTAATATTGGTAAAATAATAGTAGCTATAAAAAAGTGATAATGTGATAATGAATGTACAATACCTGGCCAGAGTAAATGTTCAATAATTGTTAACTCCTCTTCAAGGCTGGCTGGAATAATACTTTCTCGGCCAAGCTTTAAAACCTCCAGGCATATTATTATCATCATTTAGTTATTTTAATTACTCCATCCTCTGGAGTAATTCCTACCTTTATTATACCACATACTATTATTTATTTTAGTGGTTTGGTTACTCATCTGTCTAGCTACTAAAAAACACATCCTCTAGGGCAGGAAACATGGAGAACCTATCTTGTATCTCTAAGACCTGACATTCAGTGAGGACTGCAGAAATGGTTAACATCAGAAATGAGGACGTAGTAGCCAATTGCCCTTCCCCTTGGCCATGGATCTTTAGGATTTCACTTCCTCCTCAAATATGCTTATTTTCTTGCCAAAGGGGTGAGCCAAACTTGGCACAAAGAATCTGCAAGCTAATGCCTGAGGGCTGTAGAGGATGGCAGCTAAGCTGCCTTCCAAGGGAACTCCAGCCTCTAAGCTGAGGAAGAGGAAGGACCAGAGAGAGGCTAGCAGAATGTTTTAAGCTGACGTTCCTTAGTCCAGTGCTGATTTTTTCAAGGCAATACCTGGCTGCTTTTCACTGGCAGCTTGGCCAGAGGGCAAGAGTGTACCTTCTGGAGCCCTTTGGGGACAGATGGTACAACTGACTGGTCTTCCTACAAAGACTTGGATCCAAGCCTCTCACCTCCCCAGCACTGGACTGAGCGATCTCTTAATGCAACAAAGTTTAGTAGTACTTTGTTCACGGCAACTAGGCAAGTGCCCTCTCCCCCAAGAACAGAAGCCAGCAAGTGTCCTACGGTCCAGGCCTCTGCTCTAACTTGACCTTCTCTAAAAAGATAAATCATTAAGATCCTTCTTCTCCCCTTCCCCAAAGTTCTGTGTCACACTGCCCTCTGGGCTCAATGTCTTGGGCTCGGTGCCAGTGATAAATGTCATAAATCCTATACTAAAAGGAAAAGTCAGAACTTGGATCCTAGGTATAAACCCCAATGGTAATGAATTGACTAGCCTGGCTGTGGGTGTAGTAGCATTCTCCCTTGTCCCTCTAGGGTTCCATTGGCCACCAACCACATTCCCAACTTTGCTGATTTAGATTTGTAAATCCAGCAATTCCAAGGCTGTTTGGAGCTCACCTGAAGAGAAATTCTTATTAGTCTCTTCTTGGTAAAAGCTGGTTACTGGTGCTTCACAGGAAGGAAAAGGCAACCACCTTCCCTGGGGACTGCTCCTTGATTACTACCAGAGGTTAGTAACCTGGCAAAGATACCAGCTTGACATCCCAAAGGGTTACTGCATTCTGTTTGCATAATAGAATTACCAGTTAATCCACTGTTCCCTTGGTGATATCTCAGCGGCCAGTTAACTTCAGTCTCATTCCTTCTCTTTGGCCCTGAGATTCCTGGGCTCTGCTTCAGATTCTATCACTGGCTTGCTGTGAACAACCTAGAGAGTTACTTAAGGTGAAGAGGCTAAGAAGACAAGCAGCAGATTATGAAAGACGAGTAGTTCTCAACTGAGAGTGATTTTGCCCCACAGCCAGGAGACATTTGTCAATATCTGTTCTTTGGCAATTGGTTGTCACTACTGAGGGAGGTTGCTACTGGCATCTGGTAGGTAAGAGGCAAAAAATGCTGCTAAATACCATACAATGCACAGGATGGCCCCGCAACAATGAATTATCTGACCTTAAATGTGCCAAGGTTGAGAAATCCTTTGGAAGAAGACCTTGACTTGAATGAATGTCAGATGGACTTAGATTAGAGCGGCTGGTCTGCTATATGATCTTGAGCATGTCACTGAACTTGTACAAACCTTAGATGAGTCAGCCCAGAGATAAGAACACAGGTTCTGGAGTTTGAATCCAATTTACTAACCAGCTGTGTGACCTTCTCGGGATGCCTCAGGTCTCTGAACCTGTTTCCTTACCTATAAAATGACTTATTTCATAGGGATTTTGGAAGTTAATCACGGAAAGTGCTTAGCAATGCGCGGGACATGCAAGTGCTCAAATGTTAGCTGATGTTATTACAACACAGGCCTCCTTGCAACATACGGCATTGTTCATTGTAATTTCTACTCTGATGATGCCTGACTCCTTCAGGGGAAGGACCTTAGATTTCTTTGCCTCCCCGAAGATTCCTAGGAGAATGCTTAGTACCTAAATACCTGCATGATTCTTTAAATTCCATATAAATTGAATCCATCTTTTTTGGTGTTAACTCACATTTTTGGTGTTAACACTAATTAGGAATGTTTTTGATTTCACTATTTCACAGAAATTTTGTAACAACTTGAGGTATAAGGTTTTTACAAAATGGGTCCCACTTATAAGTTATTACTCCTTTGAAACCATCCAATTTGAGAGAGACCATGTCTCCCAGCACCTCTGTGCTCATTCTGTTTATGTTTTGCTCCTGCTAAGGCTTATGGAAGCAGCAGCTGTGGATATATTCAGCTTAGCTTTCTCTTACCTGGCCTGTGGGTCCCCACTTTAGCCAAGTGAGAGAGACTGCTGGGCAAAGACTTTGAGACCACAAGGAAGGTGCTTCACGAAGTTCTCTCTCTCGGCAATTTATTAGTTGCCCCCTCCTGCCCCCGCCAAAAGCCTGCCCTTTTTATCCCTAGCAAAGCTAGGATGGCAAATTCTCCAAGAACAGAGACTATGTGCCTCGCCTGTTTTATTCAAGAACATCTTGGCACTCTAAGAAAGGATAATTGAGAAGGAAAATGAAATTTACAAGTGGGGCTGAATGCAGGTGGATGGAGGGCAACCTCTATTGCTAACATGCTATACAACTTCTTCGGGACTAAGTTTCCTTGTCTGTGCCAATTGTGTGGCCAAAATGAAAAGAGGTGGGACAGCATAAAGGGTTAGGCTGGCCTGAGGTGGAATCCCCAAGTCTGCTACTTACCAGCTTTGTGATGTTGGACAAGTTATTTTGCTTCCCTAAGCCTTAGTTCCCTTATTTGCAAAAGTCTGATCATTGTACTTGTAATTCATAGGGTTGTTGAGATAACATAAAACACTTGGTATAAAGCTTAGTGCAAATTAAACCCTTCAAAAATATTACCTATTATTATACTAAATTTGAAGAGGAAAAGCACCAATTATAATTACTTAGACAAATCCAGGTTCCCCCTGGGAGAAAAAGAGAATCTCATGTTCTTACAGTCATGGCAGTGCTACTTCTCAGCCCTGAGGAGTTCCTAATCACCAATGGCTGACCCAGCTCCATTTTCGTCATCCCACCTTTCCACCAAGACCCTCCCCAAGGGCAAAGGACAGAGGCGCAGGCATATGGGTTTAGACAAATGTTGTATTTAATAGTAAAGCTTAGCATACTCCAGCACCAGCATGGCCTGGAGTTGAAGCAGCAGGGATGGGTAGGTGACCCCCCCGAGCCTTACATGGCGAAGAGGATGAGGAAGGCGACCATCAAACAGAAGAGCCCCATGGCTTCAGATAGGGCAAAGCCCAAAATGGCATAGGAGAAGAGCTGCTGCTTGAGAGACGGGTTCCTGCCAGGGACAGAGATCGATGGAAAGGAAGAGGTGAGGGCATGGGAGGTGGCGGAGGACACAGGTAGGTTAAGTGATGGGGAGTGCTGAAACTGGGAGAGGGCCTAGCCTGCATATATCCTGGGAATTTGGACAGGCAAGCAGAATACCAACATGGTAAGTTTAAGTGAGCCAGGTCGGCATATATTTAAATTCTGTCTCAGAGAAACAACAGAGGTTTCTCCTCTCCTCCTAGAAAAAATAGGCGGTAGATGAAATCAACCAGAAGCTAGAGGGATCTCCTCTTGCTGAGGGTTCCCCCAAATAGGTAGACTTTATGGTGGGAGATGCTCTAGGCCAGTGGTCTCCAACCTTTTTGGCACCAGGGACTGGTGCTCATATGAATCTAATGCCTGATGATCTGAGGTAGAGCTGAGATGGTGATGCTAGTACTGGGGAGCAGCTGCAAAGACAGATGAAGCTTCGCTTGCTCGCCCACCACTCACCTTCTGCTGTGTGGCCTGGTTCCTAACAGGCCATGGACCGGTACCAGTCCCCAAACTTACCTGGCATAGCCAATGATCAAGCTGCCAAACACTGTTCCAATGCCAGCTCCTGAACCAGCCACACCCACTGTGGCGGCCCCAGCACCAATAAACTTGGCTGCTGTGTCAATGTCCCGGGAGACAACACTGGTCTGGAACTCCCGTCTGGCCACCTGGAGTAGGGAGCTGTAGGAAGGCTAGAAGGAGGGGGAGAGAGAGGGAAATAGAGAAGGAGAGAGAGGAAGACAGAGAGAAAGGAGATAGTGAGGCACAAGGACAGGTGGCTGACTCCAGCTCCTTCACCCCACCCACCTGAGCTCAGAAACTGTTGGCAGACTGCCTGGCAAATACAGAAACGCTTGGACTGCAGAGCATGCTGGGAATTAGGCTTAGGGACCATTTTTAGACAGGGCTAGGGAAATTGCAAGCATTAGGGCAACCTTACTTTTGCAAGTTTCTCACCTGGAGTGCTCGTCTTGGGGGTGCTTAGAACTATTAAAGCACCACAGAGTCTCTAACTCTCCTTTTATTTTGGCCTAAAGGCAACTCAACTAATTTGAAGGACCTCTGTCTGTGGAAATTCATAAGAGGGCCCATACTTCCTTACCTGTTCAGATGAGATCTCTGGCCTACTCAGGAAGGAGGCAGACACGGGTCTGATTAGACCCCTGGTGCAACAGCGGATCTGTAAAATCAGAAAGACATCCTCTCAAATCAGTCAAAAAACAACAAAAAAAACCCCTAAATGTTGAGCTTCTGTCAAAAATGACTACATATATTATAAACAGGAAAAGTCCAATGTATTTCAAGGTCAATTAACGTATTCCTGTTTGTATCAACTAGGCTGCCACCACACACTGTCTTGAGACCCTAGTATTTTCAGCAGCGGCAATTTTCCTGTTTAAAACTGGGTACGAAAGTTCACCTCTATGGGCAGAGCCCTAATCAGTATCCCAGAATGGAACAAAAATCAAACTAGATACAGGAAGAGTTTATACTCAGATCACCAAAAGAATCAGAAGGGGGAAATCTCATTTTGCTAGAACAGTATTCACTGTTACAGACCCCAAATGGAGTGAACCAGTAAGCCTGGTGAGGCTTCTGAAAACAGCCATCTAAGCAGAGCCCTTTGTAACATGGCTTTCTTGAAATATTTTTTAGTGCAGTGGTTCTCAAACTTGGCTGAACATTGGAATCACCTGGGGGGAGTTTTTTAAAATACAGATACATGGGTTCCACTCCCCCATTCCCGAGTCCGTGCAGCCAGGGCATCAGTACTTTTTAAAGCTCCCTAGTTAGTCCAGTGTGTAGCCAAGGTAAAGGATCACTGCTTCAGTAGGCTATCTTACTATGGCCAAGCCAGACTGTGGGTAAAGGTCAGATTCAGACCCTGACCACATTCTCAAGTCAAGATAGCTTAGTTTACAGATCCAAATAAACAGGATTAACTGCATCACATCCTAAAACCTCCCTAAAGAGCCAACATCATCAGGATGCCAAGCTCCTCGCAGTTCATTCATTAAACATTGCTAGCTCTCACACTTGGCACTACAGAGCACCCCGAAGCAGCAGCTTACCAAAGCCGGAGAAATGAGTAGTGCTCCGGTGGTCTGCATTTTTTCAGTCTGCAGAGGAAAAAATATTCCATTGATAGTCTAATTATTTCCGTATAGTGGCGACCTTCGGTCGTACCCCTCACCCCTGCCCGTCCTCCCTGGACCACGCTCTTCCTTGCACCGTGTCCCAGCTGAGGAGGGCATTAGAGGTCAGAGGGACAGCGCGAACTCCCCAGTCCACCACTTTCAACCCGGCGGGTCTGCAAAGGAAAGTCATGGAGATCGGAAGTGGAGGAAGGAGGCCGGAGCCCCAAGAGGAAAATGTAGCGAAAGATGGTCTCCTGGGAAGATAGGAGGCCGATAATGAGCAGGTGGCGTGCACAGTCCTGCCCATTTTACACAGCTGTCCTCCGCCTGCCTCAGCCGGGACAGTTAATCGCTCATTACCGTTGGTAATTAATTGTGAAGGCTATAGATGCCCATCGTCTCTCCCAGTTCTGGGGGCAAATGCCCCTCTACACAGTGCAGCCCATACCCCTGCCAATCGCTGGCTCCCAGCCCCAGGTCACCTGCACTCCCACTGCCCTGCTGCCCTTGCTCAGACCACGGCGCTCGCCCCGCTCAAGGTGACTGACTCACCCCACAGCTTTAGCTCTAGGTCTCAGCGCTCGGCTTCCCCACCCACGTGTCCCAGGGTCCCCCCATTCTCATTGGCCGCAATCCCTCCGCGTTCCCATTGGCTAACGTCCTCAATTCCTCCTTTCTTATTGGTCTTCCGCAGCTTCTTCCTCTCTCTCCACAGGAGCTTCGTGGCAGCTCCCGCCTCCATGCGGGTAAAGGCGGGGTTTTCCTTCGAGATCTGGCTTCCTATTGGTTGATCCCTGAAAATCTCGACCATAGAGTCGGCGAGACTCAGAGTTTCCATAACCTCCCGCACAAAATGGCGACTAAGGTGGCAGCCGCAGAAAAAGGCGTGAGATGACCGGAAGCCTTACGCAGACAGACACATGACCTTGGACCTGAGCCTTCATTCGGGCGCTCGGGCTTTGAGCGTTGCATGTCGGGATTTGTAGTCGGGTAGTAGGCCCCAAGGACGGCTGAGATCCCGCGAGATGTTCCTTCCGGAGCTGGGGGAGCCAACGCCTTTGCAGCAATTCCCGCGCTGGTGATTTGTGGAAAGCTTGCTTTCGCCAGGAAGAGTAAAGGCCGCCCACTGGCCTTGAAAGTTCGCTGGTGGGCCAGCACGGCTCTGTGGTCTTACGCTGGTGTTCAGCAGTCATGCACTAATAACCAGATAGGGTTTTTTTTAAGTTTTTTTTTTTTTGTATTGTGTAAACAACGTTCTAAGGATAAAACAGTGACTACCTGATAGAAAAAAGAGCAATGGATAGGAATAAGGAATTCACTAAGGTATTATAAGTTGAAGGAAAGAATGTTCAACTTCACTAGTCGAAGAAATAGAAGTTTAAACGCAACATTTCTCACTTATCAAAAGAGCAGAGTTCTCATTGATGTGAGCCAGGCAATATCCTATACTGCTGATGAGAATATGAATTGGAAAACCTTTCTTGAAAGCAATTTGACAATGTTCATGGAAAGGCTATGGTCCATTCTCTTTGACCCAGATTTTTTTTTTTTTTGGCAACCCTTGGTTGACCTCACAGACTGCAAGAACCTCGTCAGTTTATAATCCTTTATTTTTTAGGCCTACAGCACCCGGTCTTCCTAAGGTGGTCTATCCAAGTACTAACCAAGTCCGGCCCTGCTTAACTTCCAAGATCAGATGGGATGGGGCTTGTTCAGGGTGGCATGGCGGTAGATCCCAGAAATCCTTAAGAAATAGCCTTTAAACTCTCCATCCTCTTTGACTCTGGAATGTCATTTCTGTTAAACTATCCTGAAAAAATAATCGGAAATGCAAAGATTCTATTGAAAGGATGTGCATTGCAGAGCTTATTGAAATTGGAAACAAGCAAATGGTAAATGGTTAAATTATGATATCTTCACTTAATGAAATAAGCAGATATTTAAAATCAGAAGGAAATTTTCATGATTTCATGATGTAAGACTTGGAAAACTAGCATCGTGAAAAAACGTGGAAAATAGAAAAAACAAAGTATTAATAGTTAATTCTGGACAATATAATAAGCTTGGTTTATGAGTATATTAAATTTATAATTGAAACATTAAAGATTATACTAATCTGGAGAGTCTGGACTCTTAGGAAAACACTGTAAGATGAAGGAAACAAGATATCCTGCCAGCATGATATAATGGAAAGAGTGTTGAGTTTTCAAATCACGCAAACTTGAGTTCCTAACATGGCTCTACCACATAACTTAATGTGTACCTCAGAGCAGATTACCAAATCTCTCTTGATTGTAGTGTTACCATTTATTGCGGCCTCACCATATGACAAGCATTCTGTTAGATGCTTTCACCTGTTATATAATTTAGTCCTTACGAACACTCTTTAAATGAGTATTATTTTATCCCCTTTTACAGATTACCCCATTTTACAGAACATCTCTCTCCAGTTTGGCATATTTGGTAAGAGGAAAGGTCAGTATTTGAACCCAGGTTTGTCTGGATCCAAAACACAAGCTCTTAACCATTAGTTTGTAGGCCTCCCTAAAACTGAGGAACCTGTAAAACAGGGTTAATACTATTTACCTTATAGAAATATGAGATAAAATAAGTGCCAGACATATGTTGGTACCTGGTGAATGTTCCCTTTCTGTTATTGCTCTAGGATAGATTATGTTTTCATATGGATCATCCCTGACTTTGTCTGCATGTATTAATTTTTTTTTCACATACAGATTTGTCACATAGTTCTACACATAACATACATTCAAAGGTGTCAAATTTATCCTGTGATGTACTGGAAATCAGGCTTTTCAGTGTCATGTTTAGAATGTGAATTTTGGAGTTAAACAATCGGGGTTCAAATTCTGGCACTGCCACTACTGTGTGAGGGCAAGGTTCTAAACCTCTCTGACTGTCTTCATCTATAAAAGGGAGAAATCCCTTTTTCAACAGGGTTATTATAAGGAGTATATGATATAGTATGTGTGGAAGTGCTTTTTTAAGTATTGAGGTAAAAAGTAATGGTAAACCAGGAGAGGCTGTGAGAAATGGAAGGCAGTTGGGAAGCCTCAAGTCCTGACCTGACATCTCGAGGGTTATGCCAGCTGACTCGGAGAAGGCCAAATGACTTCTGTGGGAACTCTGAGAGGATTCCTGAGTAGGCAGAAATGCTTTTTTGAAGGAGTCAAAGGACAAACTTCTGGACAATAAGCCAGCAGTTCCCTCCCTCGGAGGCATTTCTAACTCCGTTCGAAACCTACCTCTTCCATCTAGAGTCTTATCTCAGATCTCTCTTTTCCTTCAAGCCCAGTTCCTCATGCTTTCTTTAGGAATTCAAGTCAACAAATTTTTTGAGTGGGTAACAGTTCCAAGCACTGTACTTGGTGCTTGGAGTACACAGATGAATAAGACCAGTCTCAGTCCTAAAGAAACTCAAAACTAGCAAGAAAATAAATGTGTGAACAAGTAATTAACTATTATGTTAATAAGCACTACAAGAAAACTACCTGCAAAATATAAAGAAGGGAGGGATTAACTTCATCTGGAGAGAACCAAGAAAGACCTTTTGAAAAAGTGCTTTCTAGGCTGAAGATAGTTTCAAGGATAAATATAAGTCAGTTAGCTATATCAAGGAAAAAGGTCAGAATGGATGAGGCTATTCTAGGCAGAGTGAACAACAAGTATTTAAAAAAAAACAAACAAACAAAAACACAGAGGACCTGAAACTAATATAATGTTGAGTGTCAATTGTATTTGAAAAAAAAGAAAAAAAAGATAAAGCATAAAAAAAATAGTGCTTAGAACATAAAAAAACACCCACAGACGAGAGTTGGTATATCCAATCTTAGATTAATCAGCCATGGCCAGGGGACAACACAAATATGATCGCTGCACTTCCATTTCTGTCAATATGACTAGCTAGACTAAATATTCTGAAAATCCTCCTGCCATAACACATAAAAATGCTACATAAAATATAACAAATATATTTTTAAGAGTAGAGCCTTGTTATTGACAGCTATAAGTAAATGTATTCTATATATTATGTCCAAATTACCAATTTCCCATAATCTGAAACAGGATCTCTGCTCAAAGACCCAGCTGGTGATGATATGTTCCATAACAACAATAGTAACAACATAAAAGGACTTTTTTTTTTAGGAGGGGGCAGTTAGGGGAAGGAGAGAAATGATTCATGGTCATAAATGCTAGCTTTTAAATGTGTAGCTGAGCTCACAAGAAAGTAAGGAAAGTCTTTAGAGACCCAAAACAGAGAACCTAAACCTAAAACCAAAGTAGTAAACATGTAATATTGAAACCGGAGGGCAACTGAGTCTCGGTCTCATAATGCCTGCGTTGCTCAGCCAATAGACCAACACAGGGGCTGGGATATTTAGAGTTAGTGTTTATTGTCAGAGCACCAGTTATCTGAGAAGGCAGCAGGTTAACACCTTCGAAGCTGCTTTCCTTTCTCAGTCTTGCTTAGGGTATTTAAGGGAAAATCTGGGCATTATTCCCTGGACTACGTGACAGTTGGGGGGAGGTCTGTTGTGCTTCATGAGCGGTTCCTCTGGCAACGTGGTTGGTGTTAGCAACCCAGGAACAAAGATGGGAGTAGTCTGGAAAGAATGCTGGACCAGGATTGTGATTGGTGAGGGCATTGGTAAGGGCAAAAAGTTTCAGGGCAACTTTCTATGGCAGGGGACATTCTAAGCTCTGGATCAAGCCACTGGGGACTATTGTTAACCTATAGGGCAAGGAAAAGTGAAGCCAGGGATGCTGTGACGCCTCTACTACGGGGGTCCCAAGTGGGCCCTTCTTCACTATTAAACTGAAGCCACCATGGCTGGGAATATGGTAGGGTAGAGAAAGGGGGGTTCAGTCACAGAAAGTTTGAGTAGCTTTAGTTTTAATCCTCCAGGGGGACAGAAGGGTTTGTGGCCCATACAAGATGGAGAGTTGGAATTGAAATTTCCAAATAAAGCTAAAATCCTCAAAAGGCTTTGATGGATGGACTTTAAAAAAATCCATCCACAGGTAGGTAACAAAGAAGTGTGTCTGCCTGTTCCTGAGAACTACAGGACTATATGTTGGTTTTGTATCCAAATGTGTATTCTGTGGTCCAGGAACGCCCAAGCTAAGGCTTGGCATTAAAAGTGGTTTTGGATTAGGGATGTCCCTCGGCTGAAACAATGTAAAGCTCCTCTGGATCCATGAAGGAGTCCCACAACAGCTGAAAAGTGATCTCTATAAAGAATCCACAATGAGCAAGGATCATCAAATATAACAGACAACAAGAACTTCAGATAGCACAACTTTCAGATGGCAACTCAACTATGAAAGAGGCAGTATAATGCCATGATTAAGGATATAGACTTTAAAGCCAGACTGCCTAAATTCTAGGCAAAGCTCTCTACTTACTATCCAGATGATCTTGGGAAAAAGTTGATTAACTTCTCTGTGTTTCCATTTTATTATACAGGATTATTTTGTGAATTAAATGAATTAATATTTATATAGTACCTAGAACAATGTTTGGCACATAGTAAGGGTTATAGAAGCATTTGTTATTGTTTAATGAAATATGTTTACAATGATTAAGAAAATAAGGAATAAAAAAAGATCAAGATGATATCAAAAAGAATTTGAAGATTTGAAAAATAAATAAATGGAACTTTTAAAAATTAAAAATATAACAATTGAAATTAAGAGAAAACTTAATGGATAGGTTAAACAAGAGAGTATTGACAGCTGAAGGAAATTAGCAAACTGGAAAATAGATGTGAGGAAATTATTCAGAGTAAAGCATAGAGAAATAAAAGATCAAAAATATGAAAAGGAGTTAAGAGACAGGGAAGGCAGAATGAAACCTAACATCCTTCTAATTCAAATATTAGAAGGAGAGAATAGAATGGGAAAGAGGTAATATTTGAAAATATAATGGCTGAGAAATTTCCGGACTGATGAAAGACATGAATCATCTGGTTTAGGAATCTCAGCAAATCGCAAATAGGACAATTACTTTGAAAAAAATTACACTTAGTCTCATCCTAGTGAAATTATTGACCACTCTGCAAAGAGAAGATATTAAAAGCTACCACAGAGAAAAAAATTTTACAATGGAAAGTTTCACTGATAAGGTAACATTTGAACAAAGACTTGAGGAGAGGGAATAAGGTATAAGCCTATCTGGAAAGAAAGTGTTCCAGGCAGAAGACAACAGCAAGTGCAAAGACCCTGTGGCAAAAGCATGATTAATATATTCTAGGAATAGCAAGGAGCCAGTTTGAATAAAGAGGAGACATTAAGAGGAAGAGTCATTGGAAATAGAAATCATAGAGATAATTGTGGCAGTGTTGGGGATAGTGGAGGAAGCCTTGTAATGTTGGCCTTAAAAGAATTTTGGCTTTTACTCTGAGTAAAATGGTGACCCATTAGAGGATTTTGAGTAGAGGAGCGACATAGTCTGACTTACGTTTTAAAAGGATAATTCTGAGAATAGAGTATTGAGGTGGAGGTGAGGAGACAAGGTGACAAGAAGGGATGCCAGTTGAGATTATTGTAATAATCCGGATAAGAGATTATGTAACTTGGACCAAGACGGTAGCAGTGGAAGTGGTAAGACATTATAAGAATCTGGTTTTATTTTAAAGGTAGTGGCAACATAATTGCTATTAATGGATGATGAGGATGTGAGAATGAGAGGCATTAAAGATGACTCCAAGATTTTTACCCTAAACAGCTGGAATAATGGAGTTGTGATTAATGGAGATAATGTTGACTGTGATTAAAGCAAGGTTGTTGTTGTTGTTGCTGTTGTTTGAAAAGTGTTATTAGGATTTCAATT
The DNA here is from genome assembly GCF_902729225.1 of Pteropus medius. NCBI lineage: Eukaryota > Metazoa > Chordata > Mammalia > Chiroptera > Pteropodidae > Pteropus > Pteropus medius. The sequence goes on along the minus strand of NW_024345479.1, from coordinate 4,380,360 downwards.
CTGCCATATTACATTTGAGGTACTGTTAGACACTCAAATGAAGATGATAAGTATGCATTTGAATATATGAGTCTGGGGTCCAGGAGAAGTCTGGGCTTGAAGTATATATTTGGGAATTGTCAGTAAATAGTTGGCATTTAGCATGCTGAGACTGAATGAGATCATCAAAGAAAAGTGTATCCCACCTACACACATCATAGGCAAACTGTCAAATACAAAGACAAATTGAGAAACTTGAAAACAGCAAGAGGGAAGTGATTAATTATGGACCAGGGATCCTTGATAATATTAACAGCTGATTTCTAACCAGAAACTAAAGGTCAGAAGGCAGTGGGATAACATATTCAAAGTGTGGAAGCAAAAGGATTGTCAGTCAAAAATTCTATATCTAGCAAAACTATGCTTCAGAAATCTATGGGGAAAATTAAGATATTCCGAGATAAACAAAAACTGAGAAAATTTCTTACTAGCAGAGCTGCCCTACAAGAAATACTAAAGAGAGTCCTTCAGGCTGAATTTTAGGACACTAAACAAGTAATTCAAATTCACATAAAGAAATAAAGAGCACCAACAAATGTAAATATATAGGTAAATATAAAAGATAATATGAACATATTTTTCATAACTCTTTTCCTCTTCTATATTATTTTAAAGACAATGACATAAAGTAATAATTATAAAGTTATATTAACAGGGTTTATAACATCTAAAGATGTAATTTATGTAATAATAATAGTACAAAGGAGAAGGGAGGGAATGAAGCTATATTGGAGTAGAGTTTTTGTATACTATTGAAATTAAGTTAGTCTTAATCTGTACTAGGTTGTTTTAGGTTAAAATGTTAATTGTAATCTCCAGGGAAACCATTAAGAAAATAGCTAAAAAATACAGTAAAACAAACAAAGGAATTTTAACAACATACCAGGAATATCTCTTTGACACAAAAGAAGAAATTTACAACTATGTGCAAATTAAACAATATGGTCCAAAATAATCAATGGATCAAAAAAGAAATCACAAGTGAAATTAGAAAATACTTTGAGATAAATGGAAATGAAAACACAATGTACCAAACTTTATAGCATGCAGCTAAAGGTGTGCTTAGAAGTACATTTACAGCTGTAAACAATATGGAGAAAAATATATCCAAGTTGTATGTAAATACATTTTAATGGCATATTACAACTCCTAGACAGAAAGAGAGAGAAATGGAAAAATCTAACAAATACATCTGTTAACAATGATTTTCTCTGGGTTTTTAGGTTATAAGGTAACAAATGTTTTAATTAATCTATTTTTTTACTTTTCTACATTTTCTAAAATGTATATAGAGAGTATATATCACATATATTGAAAATCAAATATAAATTAACAATAAAAATATATCTTTTGGTTCAAGGTTAAAAAAATAATAAGGAAGGAGCTTTGGATGCCCCAATATTAAGAGGTCAGGAAAATGAGGAGAAATGACAAAGGAGTCTGAGAAGAAATGGCTAATGAAGTAGAAGAATAATTAAGGCCAAGCGGTGTCTTGAAAGTCAAATGAAGAAAGTGTTTGAAGGAGGAGGGAGTGATCAACTGTTTCATATGCTGCTGACAGGCCAAATTCGATGAGAACTAGTCTTGACTTGTGGATGTAACAACCTGGATGTAACTGATGAACTTAACAAGAGAAGTTTTGTGTATTGATGAGAGTGAAGGCCAATTAGAGTGGGTTTAAGAACACAGTTATTTGTTACCATTTTATATGGCTATTTAACTAAAACTTACTTTGAAAATTGGTAATTAAAGGAAAATAAGCATTTATTTTGCCTGTCTCGTAGAAACTGTTTTTTAGCATAATCAATTAACAATATTTTGTAAACCCCATGAAACTGTTGATTCGGGCAGACTGTTAACTGATTTAAAACCAGGAGAATGAGCAGATAGGGAGCTGGTGATTCATGTAGTACCAAAGTGACAACACACACGTTACTTTCTAGTCACCAGGGGGAATGTAATTTATAATGGAGGGGTTAGGCTTTCCTCACCCCGAATCAGTGGCCAATTGTATTATCACAATAGGTGTGTCAGCAGATATTGTTTTTTTTAATGATGAGATTCAATATTTAGTATGTAACATCATCTGTCATGCATCTACTCAAAGTCATTTAACTTGAATCCATTATACCTTTAGATCTAACTTTCATTTATAAGAAATTCAGGTGATAAGGGAACAAACTAAACAATGCCATGAGAGAACAACCAGACAAATTCAGAAGGTAGGACATCTGATCTAGTCCGTTTGACAAGTCAGTGTCATGAAAAGAGATTTTGCCAGAAGACCAGATGTAATGTATAGCTATTGGTTAGACACTGGTATGAACAAACCAGTTATAAAGGACATTTTTGGGATAATTGGGGAAAAATTTAATTATGGTTTAGGTATTGGATGAGATGAAAATTTTCCAATTTGGAATGGCAGAGATGATTAATTGATAAAAAGTGATTAAAAAGTGATATGTACAATATGATTGCATGTTGATTTAAGAAACCTATACATTAAAAATATGTATATAAAAAACAGCTCTTACTGTAATTTTATTATTAACATTGGAACTCGTAGCATGGTAAGAATATGATGTTTTCATTTTATTATTTTTGCTTATCTACATTTTCTAAATTTCTACAATTCTTGTATATTTCTTCCAAAATAACAGATTATTTAAAAACATATTGTAAAATAGTGAATAAAAACACTGAGAATGAAAAAAATTAGAGAATAGCAGGGGAGGACTAAATGTCATTCTTTTAAGGAATTTTGCTATAAAGGGGAACAGAGAAATGAAGCCAGAGAAGGAAGTGGGGTCAAGTGAAGTTTTCTTTAAGAGAAAAAATAGCAGCATGGTTTTATGCTGAAAGCAACAGAGATGAAAAAAATGATGGTAAAAGAGGCAAAGGAGGAGTTCTGAAGCAATGCTTTTAAGTAGGCAAGAGAAGCTGCTTTATAACTGTATTAATATCTATACATTAATAAAGTGTTCGACTCATGAAGAGACTATAATTCTAAACTATATGCGTATAATAACATGCACGTAAAGTGAAACGACAGAATTATAAGGAGAAATTCAGAATTTCACCTTCATGGTGGGAGATTTAACACTTCTCTGTCAGTAATTGACAGATCTAATAGTCTAATAATTAACTATTAGGATATAGAAGATTTGAGCAACACAATTAATGACCTTTATTTATTGAACTTATATAGACTTCTGCACTCAGCAATTAGAGAGTACACATTCTTTTCAAGCACACATGAAACACTTAAAAAAATTGACCGCTAAGCCACAAGACAAGATTCAATAAATACTGAAGAATCAATATCACATAGACCATATTCCCTGACCGCAATGAAATTAAGAAATCAAACGTTAAAAACCATGCATTTAGACAAACAACAACAACAACAAAGCCTTTTGAATGTGACTGTTGGAGTCCGTACCGTGAATGGAAGGGAAATATCTAGAGAAGGGAATTGAAGACTCATAGCCAGGCAGATACCATAAGAGGTCTCCAATACATTCTAGGCCACTTATGCAGTGTGTATGCACCTGCGCACACACCCACACTCTCCCAGACACCTTTCTCTCCAGATAGCCTAAGATGACCCCCGCCAAGCATGACTCAACTATCTCAAGGACAACCACAACTCATCTTTGTCCCAAAGTTATAATCATTTATGTCCATCCAGCTACTAACCAGAGGCAACATCACGAGGTGGCTGTTCTCCAAATATATAATCTCCTAGTGAAGTCTAGTCTTCTAGTTCAGGCTCAGTCTTACCTTGGTGTGGCTCCACATCATCTTATCATTTATGGACTAAACAATAGATATAACTGCACCTCCCCCAACCTGTGCTCACTTGGGCTTCCTTCCAAGCAGCAAGGATCTTAGATGGTGCAAGGATCAGGACAGACTCATGGACACTTTGTTCATTCAGGCAGGTGTAGCGCTAAGTCCTTTTTGAGTACCTAGGTTCATTGCATTTCATTTTGTTCATAACTTAGATCTTTAGTCTAAGGATCTCAGTCATTATCTTTGCACAAATTCTTCCAAGTTCCAGCCCAATTACTCCCCCTCTGTCTTATGATTAAGAAAGTAAAGTTATCTACAGCCATGTCACCCTGAACGTGCCCGATCTCATCTGATCTCAGAAGCTAAGCAAGGTCGGGCCTGGGTAGTACTTGGATGGGAGACCACCTAGGAAGACCAGGTACTGAAGGTGTTTAAAAAAAATAAACAAATAAAAAAGAAAAATAAAAAAGAAAAGTCAAATGGTACGAATATATTTTTAAATCAATTTTGCATCTCCCAGCATTTTGCTTACTAAGCATGTTCATTTAATTTTATTGACTCTTTTAAAAACCTCAAAATATTTCTAAATATTCATGCTCACATTAGCTTCAATTATTAGGTACATTTCCTTAAATATTACTGGCTATAACAAAATCCAGTTTTAGTTCGGATTAGCGGTACCTACCAGTAATCACTACTCATACACAGTAGTGGGAAAGGAAAAAAAGACTATCACCATACACTTGGATAAGTCTATACAAGTAAATGACAGAACCAGCAAATCTCATGGGTATCATCGTGTAACTCACTTCCTTGGCACTGGGATGAGTTCCTTGGTCTTTATGATCTGCTTGCTTGGAGGACTTCCCTGGTATAACCAGCATCCTTCAGGACTGCTTCAAAGACCAGTAGGAAGGGTCTCCTGTAGGGAGCTGTGCAGGTTGAGCCATCTGCTTCCTACTATTGCTGGTATTCTTTTTTTTTTTTTATGAGGGTTTGGGACTGAGTCCTCCTGCAACATTAGATCAAGAAAGTCCCAGATCTTTGTTTGCCAGCATTATATATTTTTTTCTGGTGTTACAATTTTCATAAAACCTTGGCAGCCTGAGTATTTCATTTGGGAGGTCTCTGCTAAAGAGCCCAAACTAGGAATCTTGTTTTTCTTTGATAATTCCTGGGCCTGGAGGATCTGCTCGTCTACACCAATTTCTCTTTAATGAAGGGCCTTAGCTTCAAGGTATGGATGGTAAATAAAGGTAAAGGGGGTAGAGGTCTCTGATGGGAGCCTTTCTCCTCTAATCTGCCTTGGAAAGTTAACTCTGCATTCTTGCAATCCATGCTTACCGGGAAGCCTTTTAAAAATGCAGGCAATTTCACATTTGTCCGGCAGAGGGGGCTCAATGGAAGATATTTTGGAAAGACCCGAGGTTTTTCTTTTTTCTTTCTTTCTTTTTTCTTCCTTTCTGTCTTTAAAAAACAAAACAAAACAAAAAACAAAACAGACAAACAAAAAAACAAAGCTGGTTTCTCTTACATCCTACATTCAATTCCAGGAAACCATGCTGGTGCTGCCTTTCAAAATCTGTCCAGGATCTGACCACTTCTCCACACCTCCATGCCCCCTTCATTTTCTCATCTGGGTTACTGCACAGACTTAACACTTGCCCTGCTTTTACTTGCTTCCTTATCACCTAACTTCATCTACCCAGCAGCCAGAGAGATCCTTTTAAGATACAGTGAGTCCTCGAATCAGGTCCTAACTTATAATGTTAATGAGATGTGTAGGAACTCGACTCTTGTTTATATCAATTAGCATAAGCTAAAATTGGTTTCATTCATGTCACTCAAAGTCACAGAATCTATTGACTCCACAAGTAAGGACTTGCTATACAAGTATACTAAGACACTTGTCTGCTCAAAATTTTGCAATGGCTTCCCATTTCTCTCGAGATAAGCCAGAGTCCTTAAAATCCATCCCACTTGATTTCCCATTGCCTGTCTGACCTGTTCTACAACTCTCCACTCACCTTTTGGCTGAACACCCAGGCATATTCTTGCTTTTCCCATTTAAATCCAGGTTGTTCACTGCCTAGTTAATTTCTTGTCTTTGCTCAAATCTTGCTTTGTCAATGAGCCCCATCCCGACCTCCATATTTAAAGTTGCAGCCACCCTTTCCCTACTCCTTAAGCCTCATACCCAGCTCTATTTTCTCTGTAAAACTTAGCACCTTCTAACAAGTGTTCTATTCTGACGGTAACAAACAAATGTAATTGTTTGTTATGTTTACTATTTATCATTTCTCTTCTTCTTACGTTGAAGTTTCTTGAGGCAGGGATCTTTGCCTATTTTGTTCACTGTGTTTAGAACAGTACCTGGCTCAGAGAAGGGACTCAATCAGTATGTCAAATGAGTGAATCAATATGCTCCTTCCAACAGCTAAGACCTCACAATTTTCTAACCAATGCTCTAACTTCATTCTTGAGTGTGGTGGCCGTATAGAGAATCAGAGAATCTAACACTATATAATTCAGCAGGATTCAAAGCTAATTCTTGATCTGTGACAATCTCAGGTCACCATGGGTTTACCATCTTTGGTTAATTGAGCCATTGCTGGATAACGGCTTGCTTCTCTGGCTGCAGCTTATTGAAGTCTGTAAGCAATGGCCAATACACTCTGCTTTGCTTCCCTTTTTGGGGTCACGTATTTCTCCTTGTGCCCCTCCCCCCAACTCAGCCAAGTTCACAGTTTCTCTCAGTGTTTATGATATGAATCCTACTCCAGATGCTCATTTCTATGTCATTTAGGACTCTATGGTTGCAAGTAACAGAATCCAACTTAAGTTTATTAAAAATTGGGAGGATTTATTATAAAGATATAGGGATGTTTCACAGAGAGCAAAAGCTGAGGTTTAACTTTCATAAAACCCCAAACTTTGTACCTTATACAACAGGTAGCCTCAATATGGCAGTATTATTTCTTTTATTCCTCCAAGAGTGTTACCTGCTACAGCAGCTCTGTTGGTTTGATTGCCTTTACCAATCACCATGTCTTCCTCTTCTTCCTTCTTAATCATCCACCGGTTTGGGCCCAGTGTTCCTTCTCCACGGTGTTATTGTTAGGTAGCTAGTCAGACATGAGCGACGAGGGGAACAAAGGAATAGGGTCCCAGCCTAGAGACCACCCAAAGAATACTCCAATGGTAGTAGAATTCTGGGTATGCACATGCACACTGGGCAAAGATTTATATAGCAGCCAGGTGCCAATCACCTAGGAATGCCTTTGGAACCACCCATCATGGCCCAGATAGAAACAGACCTCCCCATTTCTGCGTTCTTACAGCTCTTTGCAGCAAACCCACTCCTGCCTTAGGGCGTGCTATCTTATCTCTTCACCTCCCAAATTCCATGGGCTGCCACCTTCCTTAGCACCCTGTCTCCTTCTAAAATATACTTTCAATAAATCCACTTTTTCTAAATCTCCCCAACCTGTAATTCTTTGCTGCTTTGGTGGGGAAGAACCGAGGGACAACACACAACAGCACTGTCCTCCCTCATGCCACTGGGGCGACGCGGGATTTCACATCACCCCAGGGGTAACATTATGTGTGTCAGCAGAGGGGACTCCATCCCAACTCCAGGGGCAGAATCAGAATGATTGATGGAAATTGACTAGTTTAGAATGGTCAGGTGTTCTAGGTTGAGTTCTCTAGAGCACAGCCTGAGACACGGAGGCTTGTGCCAGTGATTGACAGACTGTCCTGAGGAAAGAAGCAGGGGAAAAGGGAAGCAAGAGTATGGTCTCATTTGAAGATTAGCCTCAATCTGAGCCCATGGGGAGCTCCAAAGCCTGAACGGCCCCACACAATTGCTCTCACCTTGAAACCAGGGGCCAACCTTTTGCCTCTCTTTCCTCCTGTCAGTTATCATTGTCTATAGGCTTGCCCAGGAGAGGCAGTGGTGGGGGTGGTGTCACCTCCATAGCAAGGTTGATCTGGTTCATCTAAAGGCAATTTTTTGCAGTTAGAGCCAGCTGTGATTCATTAGTTAACGTGTAACCGTACAAATCTTTACTTCTTTAAAATGATTTTTTCTCTTTCATCTTAATTCAAACTGGCCTTGGGCTCACTTGTATCTTTTCTTTCCTTATCCTTCTGCATACAGCATGACCACTCCCTTAAACATTAAGCCCTTAGGTCAGCATAAACAGTCTGAGGAATAAAGCCTCAAGTCTGTGGACCACAGAAACAGAGTTTTGATCAAACTAAAGATAACATCTTGCAGCCCCACACCCATAAAGGCAGAACAATCCTACCAGCATCCCTTTGAAACCAGACTGACCTACGCCATGACTGACATCAGGACCTGATGCAAGTTTGGTCAATGATATATGAGGAGAAGTCTGCCAGGGGGTTTCCAAGAAGGAGATCCCAAAAGGATAAATAATCTTTTCTCTCATTCTGGACGTCGTTGTTTGGATTTATGCCTGGAACTGCTATACTTGCCTGGTGGCCATGAGAGAATAATCTTCAGGCAGAGCTGACACCCTGAGGCAGGGACTAGTAGTCATTCAATCTAGAAATCTGGATGGAGGGCGACCTGATGCTTTCCAGGCTATCTCAACAGAAGACCTCTGTGAAATGATGGGCCAGGCCACTCTTCACAAAACACAAACTAGGCAACAATGAATGAAGGAGCTCCAAAGAACAGTAGAGTGTGGAAAAAACAGGCAGATATTTTATCTCACAGGTTCCTTTTTATTATATAAGGGTAGTGGTTTGCCATCCTATGCCTTAAAAAGGAGGGTGCTTAATGTGGATGCTCCCTCTCACCCAGCTGTGTCCATTCCCTCAATCCTCCCCGCTTTTCCCTCATATAAGACTCTTAACAGTGCATCCCAGCCCCTCTTAAGAAACTTCACCCCTCTCCTAAAGAAAAGGAGATTCTGCTCCTTTCTGTCCTGTGCTCCTTCCCTGTCTCTTTCACATTCACTGTTCCCTTATATACCTTCTTTACACATAGATGGTTCTCAACTGCAACTCTCCACCTGAGGCATACTTTTCTGATGAAGCATGCTTGGCCTGTTGGGGGCAGGCAGGGAACGGAGCAGCTGTTGGGAGTTAACAGCCCTGGGGTAGCCCTCAGCCTATGCTGGGTATTAGTTTCATGTTGTATATGCCTCTTGGTAGTTGGAATAGCGCCTTGGCACACCTGACAGACCGAGGAAGTAGTGGATCAAGACCCCAGTTTTCTCACTCGGTTGGGACAGCTCCAAGGTGAGTTCTATACAGGACTGAGCCTCAGCTGCCCACAATAGTCATCTGCTCATTAACATACATCGTGTTGGCTTCCTTCCCTTCCCTCCCCTCCCCTCTCTTCCCGTGCTTCCTGGGATCGACGCCCAATAACAATGTGTCCTCAAAAGTTAAATCATTTGTTCTATCTTAAAAACTCAAGCAGCTCATTAAAAACCAACCAACCAACCAACAAACACTCAAGCCTATTAGGATTTGGTCAGATAACTGCCAGTAAGAATCTCCTCTGCAGTTTTTTCTGAAATCAGAGAGACGGAATAAAGTGAGTGAGAACAGGGATGAGTTCTCCAATTCCCTTCACACTCTAGTAGCTTTCACTGCTAGTATGGAGTCTCCTGTTTTGAAATTTTCATTTATCTTTTTAAAAATGAAAAACATTTTTTCAAGTCAAAGTAATATGTGTGCATAGTTAAAAAGCAGGGGTACTAAAAGGCTTATGACGGAAAATGTCAATTCCCTGCCTGACCCCTCCCTACTTCCCAGTCCCACTCCTCAGAGGTAACTACTTTCATCTAACATTTCTAGCTGTTTCTTCTGACATTACTGCCATTTAAAAAAAATTTTGTTTTTATTATGATGACGTTGGTTAACGACATCCAATAAGTTTCAAGTGTATGATTCAACAGTAAGTCATATATATTTTGCATGTATGTTCACCACCCATATTAGATTTCTTCCTGTCACCACATATTTTACCCCTTTTTACCCCATCTACCTCCCCCACGCCATATTTTTAAATAGTATGTTTATACTGTTAAATTCTAATTTCTCAACATTGTGCATGATCTGTTTTACTTATTATTGTGGTAGATGAGCATAGAACCCCTTTCAATTCCACCCAATTTCTCCTCTCATACACTTTCACACTCCACATATCATAATTTTTGGTCATTTCAATGTTTAATGTTTACATTTTGTGACTAAATAAGGACTCCTAGCAGAGCCGTATAGTATACTATGATTACAGATCCTTTCTTATGCAAAAATTTTTGGTTTGCTTGGAATTGTCTTATTTTTTTTTCATTAGTTTGGTTTTCTTTGTGTCTACTACTAATTCTTCTGTCGCTCTCCAATGGCTTTTAAATACATTTCTCCACAAGCCTCTCCTCCTAGGGCCCTTCATCTTCCTGTTCTGTCTTGACTGGTTGCTCTTCAAGCCTGCAGTTCAGCTGTCATCTCACATTCACCTTTGTCACTCTCCTGTGTTGAATGTCCTGTTTCTCTTAATCCCATTTGTGGCTGAGAAAATTTGCCTTACACAAAAGGTAGCATTCTATACATATATACTATTTTTTCCCTTGCTTTTTTACTTAACAATATATCCTGTCCATGACTCTATGTTAATTCAGAGCCAACTTTCTCATTCTTTTTTAATAGCTGCATAGTGCTCTACTGTGTGGGTATACTATAATTTCTTTACCCAGTCTCTTATGGGCTTTGAAGTTGTTTCCAATATTTTGTTATTGCAAATAACAATGAAAAACCTTGTGTATATATTTTTTTCCTCTTATTATTAGAGGATTATATTCAGGGTAAATTCTAGATGTGGGATTGGCAGGCCAGATGATAAGATGCCTATCTTTTTTGTTAGATATTGCCAAATTCTCCTCCATAGGGGTCACACTATTCTGTATTCCCACCAGCTAAAGAAAAACTGTTTACTCACTCCAGCAACACTTCTGACACCGAACGTGCAGGTTTTTTTCCCTTACACTAATCAAAACTCCAAATCTCCAGACACCAAATTGGTATCCTACAATTTAATTAAATTCTGACACTAACTACTCAGAGTAGTGAAGACCCCACAGATTAAGAAATCAGTCCCAAAAAAACTACTCTCTACTTTAGACATCAATCACAAATGCAGACCTCCCATATTTCTGACAGACCAGCTATCAATCAGGGAGTCCTACAACCTAGTCTTCAGGTTTGATAATTTCCTAGAATGGCTCACAAAACACAAGGAAACGCTTTACTAATTCTGGTTTATTATAAAGGATACAACTTAGGAACAGCCAATGGAAACAACACATAGGGCAAGGTATGTGGGAGGAGTGTGGAGCTTCTACAACCTCTCCAGGTACACCCAGTACCTTGTGTTCACCAACACAGAAGCTCCCCAAACCCCTTTGGTTAGAATTTTTACGGAGGTTCTATTACATATGCATGACTGATTAAATCCTTGGCCATTGATGATTAATTACTCCCCAGACCTCCCCTCCCCACATACCTTGGGAGGGAGGGGGGAGGCTGAAAGTTCCCACCCTCTGGTCATATGGTTGGTTTCTCTGGAAACCAGTCCCCATCCTCCAAGAATCACCTCACTAGCATAAACTCAGGTGAGATTAAAAGGGATTTATTGTGAATTATAAAAGATGCTCCTCTCACCCCTACACTCAGGAAATTCCTAGGGCTTTAGGAGCACTGAGTCAAGAACCAGGGGCAGAAACCATGGTTTCATATTTCTTATTATGTCACAGCAGCAAAATATGAGAGTGCTTATTTCCCATACAGCCTTGCCAATAGAGTATGTGGTCAAACCTTTGAATTTCTGCCAATCTGATGAGAAATAGCATTACAATGCAGTTTTAATTTGCATTTCTTATCTTCATGAGTGAAGTTAAACATATTTTAATATATTTAAAGGCCATCATAGATATTTTTGTATGTGAGAGTAAACTATCTCCTAATATGCCTTAGGGAAGACATATTTTAGAAAAAGCTACTACATTCATTAAAGGTACACACTAAACTGCTGTAACAAAGTGGCCCCCTAATACAATGGCTTAGGTAAGACAGAAGCCATTTCTTTCTCACGTAGCAGTAAGAGGTAAGCAGCCCAGAGATTTAGAATGTCTCTGCCATTTATTTATTTATCTACCTATTTATTTATTTATTATTATTATTATTACTATTTATGCCTATAGCACCTGGTCCTCCTAGATGGTCTCCCATCCAAGTACTAACCAGACCTGACCCTGCTTAGCTTCCAAGATAAGACATCGGGCTTGTTCAGGGTAGTATGGCTGTAGACCATGAACTGTGGCTCCACTGGGGCACGAGCCTATGACCTTCTGCGTGTGAAGCAGATGTGCTAACCACTACACTGTGGAACCACGTCCTCTGCCATTCTTAACATGTGGCTTCCACCTCTATGTCTAGGCCACTTGAAAGGGGGAATGTGAAGAGAGCAAGCAAGTTTTTTTCTTCTAAAGATTAGACCTAGAAAGTTGCACACCTCACTACCGCTCCCGCACCTTCCACTGGCCGAACTTGGTCACACGGCCAGTATCTGGCTGCAAAGAGGGCGATGAAATTTGATCTCTGGCTGGACTACCCTACTAAAGCTTAAGAGCGGGGTTTCCATGACTAACAGAAAGAAAGGGAGAATGGGTAGTGTGGGGTATTTCAAGGGATAATTAGAACTCTCTGTCCCAATGCCTGCATGAATCGTAATAAAGGACCTTTATTGAGTGGTTATTATGTGGACACTCTTCTAAACGCTTGGTGAAGCTTTTAATCGGCACAACTATGTCTGAGATGGGTGCTATGTTATTATAACAGAAAGGAAACAAGAAGAGAGCAGTCAATTAACTTGCCCAGAATCTCCTAGACAATAAGTGATATAGAGCCAGGACTGTCTGGTCCTAGAACCAATACTCTTAGTCACTATTACATTCTGATTCTGGGCCATATTTAGATATTTTGAAATATATTTTGCTCTCCGGAACCAGAATTTCCTTTTCACTAACACATAAATCCATTGTACAACTTTCAGACATATCACTCTCATGCACTTTTGTAGGAATGTATAATGTTTGGCAGTCAAAGACTGCCTTTCCCACAGCTACATTGTAGCCTTACGGACCATTTATCCAGTCACTACATGGCCCGTTTGGTGGCTGAGATGCCTGTCCTCCTGTTCTCCTCATGTGACCTCACAATAATCCCCCATTGTATAAATAACTTCATTGTGGCTCAGGTCCTTGCTACTTGAAAAAGCCCTAAACTTGCCCCTTTGTGTGTGAGGTTGGGAGTCTGACCTTTGTCTTGTGCATGTTGATGCTAATGAGAAGGTTTAAGCAGGGGAAGTGAGGAGCAGCCCCATGATTTCGAAGAATCTTTAGGTAGCAATGTGGAGGGAAGGTAGGAGGTGGGAGGGAGGATAAACAAGGAGGCCAATGCAAAACCTTAACCAAATCAGGACAGCGAGAATGAAGAGAGTTTCCTCCCTTGTTTGGCACAAGGTCCTGGCCAGAGCATTACATCCTTGTTTTTCAAATGAGAGTTTCCTCACCATCTGGCCTCACCTGCTTCTCCAGATGAGTCTTGCACTCTCCAGCTACATCACACTTTTCACTGGTCCCCCAACAAGCCTGCATTTCTATAGTATATTGCCTTTGCTCATGCGGTTCTTTCTGCCTGCCTGGAATGTCTTTCCTCCCCAGCACTGCCTGGCAAACTCTTACCCATTATTCAAGGCCCAAGTTAAATGTCATTTTCCCTGTGATGCCTTCCTCTACTGTCCCATACTTATTCTCATTCCTCCCATAGAACTCTGTACGAGCATCTATTACTGCAGTCATTGCACTGAATTCTAATCACGTTTGCAGTAGCCGTTACAAAATGGTGATCTCCTAGAGGGAGGGATGAGCTCTATTCTTTTCTGATTACTCTTTGTTCCAAGAGCATGTAAATGGTGCCTGGTATAAATGTCAATAAGTGAGTGTGGTGGAGGAGCAGATCTCAGCTTGATAGAAATGGGGACTCCCCATCTGCACATTCTGGGAGCAACCTATAGAGGGCAGTATCACACCGTGCTCGGCTACTCTAGCCTTGCTCAGTGCTTTATTTTCTACCCCAGGCAGCTCAGATAGATCACAGATGATATGATTGAGAGTTGATAGATAGATGATGATAGATGATACATGGATGGATGGATGGATGGATGGATGGATGGATGGATGGATGGATGGATGAATGGATAGACAGACAGACAAATATAAGTAGGTAGATAGATAAGATTAGATAGATAGATAGATAGATAGATAGATAGATAGATAGATAGATAGATAGATAGATAGATAGAGATAGGGTGGGCATAGTCCAGCTGGGCACTGCCTATTTTAGGCACTGGAGGCACTGCTGGTCCATTCCTTAGACATAGGTTTAGGGACTAGAACGATGGATGAAACGGAAAAAGTTACTGGCTTCAAAAAGTTGTGAAATGGAAATTCATAAATATTTATATAAATGGCTTTAAAACAAAACTTCGACCAATCAGCTGCAACTCCACTTATACATAGTTTATGTATACATTTCATTTCACGTGAGATGTGAGTTCATCTTACTATTTTTGACATGATGTAGGCACTCCTAAAGTGTCAAAGGCCCTCGATGCCTTTGAAAAGGCCCTGGGAGGGAGAGAGAGGAATGGAGTGTTAGGTGGAATCCCAGACTCTGTCAGAGGGCTCAGGCCTCTGCTCATTAGCTCAGCTTCCTTCTGAGTCAGAGGCTGCAGGTCCAGTCCCCTCTCTTCCTTCTTAGGGCTCCAGAGCCCAGCCCATGAAGATAATAGTAACAAAGGCTGCCTTCAACCATCATTTCTCTTGATCTCAAGGTAACTTGGGAGAGGGATGGTATTGCATTTACTTCAGTTCCTACACTGGGGAGTTGCTGATAGGAAGAGGCTCTGTCCCCTGGGACTTCTGGCTTATGAGCAAGATGGGATGGTACACGGGGAATGGACAGGAGATAATAATAGAACTGAGTGACTCTGAATTCAAGTCAGAACCAGTTAGGGAGCCCTAACGCATTCCGTTGGGACCCAGGAAGGCTTCTGGGAAGAGGCAGCATTGTACAGGCAGTAGGTGGAACATCTTAAAAGAGCAAGAAGAGGGAGAGGAAAACTAGATGTCATGTCCTTCAAGCCTTACAGAATTCCTGAGGTATTATTGTCTCCAATTTACATACGAAAGGACTGAAGTTCAGGGAGTTAATTATACTAGTCACAAGGGCCACTTATTGAGTGCTTACTTCCAGACAGACTCTATGCTGAGCATCTTACATATATTGTCTCATTTAATCCTCTCAGGAACTCTAATGAGACATAGATTTTATAGGTTCATTTTATAGATAGACCTCTTACTGAGGTCACAGAGGTTAAGCAAGTTGTTGAAAGTCAGGATTCAAGGGCCAAGGCTGGCTGACTTCAAACCGAGTGCTCTTATTAATCACTACCTCATATACTATTTTAAAGTGGCTCTTAATTAAATGGCAGAGTGCAACATTTATTGACTGTTTACAATCAATGTGTCAGACACTGTTCTAAGTGCTTTACACATTTTAATTCATCTAGCTTAGGTAGGAACTATAATTATCACTGCCATTTACAGATGGGGAAACCAAGGCCAAGAGAGGCCAAGTAACTTGCCTAAGATTGCTGTCTGGTTGCAGTCTGGGCTCTTTGCCACGATGCTCTACTAGATTGCTATGGCCAGTGACAGGCCCAGTGGGGTAGAGAATGGGAGAGAGGAATGCAGTGGCTTGTGCAGTATGTGAGGTATGTGAGGGAGATAGGATAGGAAGAACTCAGCCATAGGAGATGCTCACAGTGGTTTTCTCTGCTGTTTGCTCAGTAGGAATTCACTGCTGGTTCCTATCAAAACTACTGAGAGCATAATACTTCCCCAATGTCTTTTCCTTAAAAGGCATTTTGTTGAAGTGGTTTTTAATTAGCAAATACAGCTGCTTTGCAAATAGGGTTTCTTTTTCCCTTATGACCATGGCCACTGGTCTCCTGGAGCGTTCCTGGATGGCCAGCACAGTCCTCTAACATGAGGAACCACTTCGTTGTGAAGGATATGAGCAAGACAGGGCTGTGCAGGGGGAATGGCTGGTGTGGACATGGTCAGAGGTTGAAATGAGTCATGGAAAGTGGCTCTGGTCCCTAATATAAATCTATTTAGGGCTTTTGGGGCAAATTCTAGGTTTTCTGACTCAAAGAGAAAAAATAAGGACAAGTGTATAGAGGTAGAATGATCCCATTTGGAGAAAAAAAAAACTGTAGGGCGGTAGAGAGCATTAATAATTAAGCACATGGGCTCAGAGGCTGTACTCTCTGAATTCAAAACCCAGCTCTTTCATTCTATGACCTTGGGTAGTTTACTCAACTTTGCTAAATCTTGTGTAAAATGGGTATGTTAATGATACCTTTAATCATTGATTGTTCACATATTGATGAGTTATTTGTTGTGGGGATTAAAATGCTTCACATAGTGCTTATGATAAAGCACTCAATGACTCTTATTTTATCCAAATTAAAATCTGGAGATATTGTATACCAGATGGAGAACAACAACGCAAAACCCTACTGTTCAGCATGTATAAACGGGGACCGAAGACGGCTACAGGAAGAATATATTCTAACAACGAAGGATAGGAAGTCTGAGCAAATTGTAAAAGCTCCTCCTCTGTTTGCTCCCAGGAGTGGTTTTCATCTCAGGGGTGGTCGTTCCTGGAGGCCAGCCTGGAGGTGACGCCCCAGGGATGGACGGGTCTGTCTGACTTCCTAATCCATGACACTTGATAAACAAGTGCTCTGTTTGGCATTGCCTGGGGTTTACCACCAGGAGGCAGAGCACCTGCCTCGTCAAGGTGCCCGTATATAGTTGGCTGTTTCCTGGACCTGAGTGAATTTCTGTTTAAAAGCAGCACCTGGCCCCCCACCTAAATCTCCCTACTGTCTAACATAACAGTTGCTTCTCTGGGCTGAGCTGCGGCTGAGCTGCAAACACTGCCAGAAGCAAGAAAGGAAGGAAGGGAGAGGTGGGGTGGCAGGGATGGGTCCTCCATGATGGGGGATGGGCCTGGATCTGGGCCTGGATGTCACTAGGCTTCTTTAGGAAGATTTTAGCCTGGCTTGAAGGTAAGCTGGAAAGCCTGGCTACTAGCTAAGAGATATCGAGAGTCAGTTGAAAAGGAATGGTAAGTGCTGAGGAGGCCTTGGCCCAGCGGTTCTTATCTTCGGGAAAGTGTCAGAGTGTTGTCACTTATAGGGAACTTCCTGAACTATAAACTTTATTGCAGAGAGGACAGAATGGCTGGGAGAGAGGAAGTTAGCCTTAGGCTCCACACCCACCCCTCCCATTCCCCCAACAGCAGGATTTACTGTTTCCTCAACAGCGTAGTGTTACAACCTAAACCCTGGTCCAGCCCGACCTCCTGTAACTGTGCAACCTTCATCAAGCCCTCATCCTCACTAAACCTTGGCTCCATCTGTAAACGGGGTTGATGACAGCAGTTACAGTAAACACTCAATATATGTTGGATTTAAATAATAAATGATGACTCCTGGGGTCAGAGATTTGCACGAGGGGAAGGAACAGAGAACACAGTCTGTCCCTGTTCTTGGGATTTGATTAGAGGAACAAGACAGGCATAAAATCAAAAGAATGCAATTGGAAAATGCCTTTTCTAGCCAACGGCAGGGAATAAAAAGCACAAGTATTGGAAACAATGTCTAGTTCCTATGTGCAGTACGTTTTGTCACATTTTTGCACTAGTTTTCTTTTCCCTATCTATTTGAGGTGCTGTTCAAATGAAGGTGTGTCCCCAGGGCTCCCACAAAAAGCAGCAGTTAGGAAGCGCGGGGTGGCAAGTCAGACACTTGGTCAGACGTGTTCTGTGTCCACTGGCACATACCAAGAAATAGACCGTTCAATTCCAAAAGCACAGAGGTGACTGGCAGGGGCTAGACTGTGCTGCCTGAAGACTAGGCAGGGTCATCGAATTCAACACGAGGCACCCAATTTATTCTCCCCAGTGCTTCCACAGCCTAGAACCACAAGGATCATTCTAGAATACAAATCTGATTACTTCACTCCCTTTTTAAAAAAAAAATCTCAAAATCTCTCTATTGCCTGTAATAGGGCCAAGTCTAGAATATTGCTCAGAACAGTCTACAAAGCCTTTCCCAGACGGGCTTTAACTGTCCTTCCAGGCTCCTGTCTCACTGTGCCCCGCTGGGGACACCACACTCTCATCACGTGGAGGGTGGCAATTTTCTCATCTTGACATTCTATTTTGAAGCTCCTGTTTTGTTTTTTTTTTAACTTTTAATTTAGAGGTAATCGTAAAATCACATGCAATTGTATGAAATACCACAGAGAGAGGCTGTGCATCCTTTTTTGCAGTTTCCTCCAACATCTTGCAAAACTTTAGCATAAGATCACAACCAGGACACTGACGTTGGTACAATCCACCGATCTTATTCAGATTTCCCATTTTACTGGTTCTCATTCACATGTGTATTCAGTTCTATGAAGTTTTATCACGTGTCAATTTGTGTCCACCAGCGCAGTGAAGATACGGTTCTATCACAAGGACCCCTCACATAGCCCTTTACACCAAACCTACCTCCCTTCTCCTTAATCATTAATCTATTCTCCATTTCTATCATTTTGAAATTCCAAGATTGTTAAATAAACACAATATATAGCGTATAATTTAATATGCTTTTCAAATTTAGCATAATTTTCTGGAGATTTCAGTCAAGCGACTTCATGTATCAGGTTTGTTGCTTTCTATTGCTGAGTACTATTTCACCCTGTGCCTTTTTACTGCATCCTCCTCAATTTTTTTCTACTTAAGGGTCACTCATATTTTAATATCAGATTCAAATCCCACCTTCCCACCCCCAGCATTTGTTATATATTATTGCAATTATTTGTTGTATGCTCAGCTAATACCTGTTCTTCTATCTCCCTCTCCCCACACCCGACCCTCCATATCCTCATGGGATTGAGGGGTGGAGTTTAAGAGCAGCCGTGTTGGCGCAGGGGGACTGACCCTCTGGCCACAGTTGAACAAGTAGTGAGCGCTGGTTCACCCCAGCATGGCTGAGTCCCTCAGGGAATCTAGAATTGGACTAAGAGATTCCCATCCTTTCAAAATGTGTGCGTGTGTGTCAGAGTAGCTTAAAAACCCAGAGCCAGAGGCAGTAATACTTTTACATCATGTGGTCCAGGAGGCAGAGTCGGCCTAGAGCGAAAGAGAAGCATCCAGTCAGAGGCTGAGAAGAAGGATGAGAGACGGCAAGGGAAGACATCTCTGTTACCTACAGCTCCAGTCCCCAGTGGGATTCTGAGACACTCCTATATCCTTATAAGCACCGTCCTTTCCCCACCCTTGCTCCTGTCTCTTCTGAGCTCAGATGACCTTGTTAGATGTGATTCAACTAGACTGTAGTGTCTTCCAGGACAGAAACTGGTTTCTTTTTATGAATATGCTAGTACTTTTGCTTAAAAGTCTTTTGCATTCTGGGCCGATTTCTCGGCCTTCACTTCACTTCTCCCCCTTTTAAGAGACCCTCAGGATGCCCTCCCTATTTTGTCTGCCCTTTCTCTCAGCCTTTTCCAAAGCACACTCTTTTAACACACCTTATTTAACACTCAGGTCCCAGTTTGTGAGATACCTTATCTTTTTGTCCTTACATTGCTTTTGTGAGTGCCTTTCTCTTTTCCCCATCAGATTAGGAGACCCTGAAAACCTGAGACTCTCTCCCCCTGCAGTTTGAGAGTTCCCTGAGGGCAGAGAAAATGTCTTCATTAATCTTATAGTTCAAGGGAATAACTTGTCTTCTATTTTTGTAATCCTGGCCCTCTACTGGTTCTGCACACTGTGGGTGCTCAATAAATGTTGATTGACTGAGTAAATAATAGACTTAGTCCCCTGGAGTGTCATATTCTTTCCTTCCACAGCAAAAAAGTAATAACATTAGGCAGAGCAGGCTGGATCCCCTTAATATGATTACCTGGGATTTGTGGGCTGGCAACTCTTTTCCCCAAATTTATTGGGGACATTCATCTCCACAGAATAGACATTCCCAGAGACCACTAATGCTCCTGGCCAAGTGGTGGGCTACCGTTAATTGCCCTGACCCTGTTAATCACAACTGAAGCTGCTGTCTCCAGCCCAAGATAGCGGGAGAACCCAACACTGTTGTGGCAGTGGGTTGCACTGAGATAAGTGTACTCTGACCAAGTTCAACATTGAACTTGCTCTGTACCGTATCTCTACTTAAGATAGTCTACCATGAGCCAACGTATAACCTTAGCAAATTATTTTTTTAACTTTTTTTTTTTTCACTGTTCTGTTTGGAAGTCAAGGTTGGTGCCACCTAAGTGGGTTCCTGCTGCAAGGAATTTGAGGACATCTACTTCCTCCATTTGCAGGACGTCAAGGGCTCTGGACATTGTGACAGTTTCCCTTTAAGTTACGTGGGAACCAAGAACAATGCCGTATGGACCCTTTTCTGGGTAATGTGGAAAAGCTTTTTTTAACCTTTTAAAAACATAACAACTTGAGATATAATTCACACTGCGTACAATTCACCCATTTTAAATGTACAATTCAATGGTTTTTAGTACATTCACAGAGTTGTACAATCATCTCCACAATATATTTTAGAACATATTTTTTACCCCCAAAGAACTCCACACTTATTAGTAGGCGCTTTCCGTTTCTCTTAACCCCTAACCCTAGGAAAACACTATTTCGTTTCTATAGAGTATTTGCCTATTCTGGGCATTTCATATAAATGGAATAATACAATATGTGGTCTTTGTGTCTGGCTTCTTTTACTTAGTATGTTTTCAATGTTCATCCATGTCGTGACATATATCACTACTTCATTCCTTTTTATTGCCAAATAATCTCATTGTTCAGAAATACCATATTTACCTATTCATCAATTGATGAATATTTAGGTTGTTTCCACTTTTAGCAAGTTATTTTGTTTCAACTTATTCACCTATAAAACTATAAACGACATTCTAAAGCATTATATGCATGTAATGATATAATTTTCATATTTATATGAGATCAACTAAGGAGAGTACTGTGGCTAGTGTTTGACTTCCCTGAGCATATATAGCCTGTTGTTGGTTAACTTAGGAAAATTAAGTGAGTGTCTCTTTGGGTTTGATCGCTATGTTAAGTCCATTTTGATTTTTTCCTAGGTAATGTACTGCATCTCTTAGCCCCAGCCTCTCCTGTCATTAACATTTGTTGCTAGGACACCAGGTTAGAGCATGCTTAGCTCAATATAATCGTCTGCCAATGTAGAAAATCACTCGAATCATAGGAGAATGATATTTAGGCATTAAGGCCATTTAATTTCATCCCAATTTTTAGCAAGAATGGAGAAAAGGGTTGAAGCTACAGGTATTCTTAGGGGACTAAATTTACCAAATATCTTGTCAACTCTTCCTTTTCTGATTTTAGGTTAGATTTCCTCCACCACGCACACTTGCATGTGCCAAGGTGACTTTTTCCCACTGCCTCTCAAGTAAGTGTGCTAAGGTAATACAAAATCATTTTAACATTAGACCAAGAGAACAATGAATTAGGAAGGAAAACTTGTTGCCATAGTTAAATACAAAGACCTAAAATCTAATTTAGATATTAATACTACTTTGCTCCCATACTTTCTGCTATTTTTTCTGCAGGTATTTTACAGCTATAAAATGTGTGGATGTGAGAGGTGTAGAGGGAAAAGGCTGGGGTGAGGAGTGGATTATACAAGAATGATTGTTTCCTTTACCACTAGTAGCTGCCTGGAGAATAATTTCCCTTTCAAAGCTTTGGTAAGAGCTGCTGGGAATAATGAACAGTGGTTAAAGCTGCTTTGTTTTACATCCAGCAAAAAGGATCATTAACACTTCAACTTTTTTTTTTTTACCAAGCCTGTTGACAATCACAGAAACCCGCAAGGTGACAGGGGCAAAAGGGTGGTTAATTCATCAGAAAATGGTAGACACTGATTTATGTGCACCACTACTCCTTTCCATTCATGTGTTTAATTAAGAGCTGACTAGTACAAAATAAATGAAATTGCAATTCTTCCCTGGAACTATCAGGGGAGCAACAGAAAGTTTGCAGGGAGGAAGGGTATCTGCTGGAAAAACTGCATTACTATCTCTCCATTATATTTCTATTCTAGGGTAATTTTAATGATACATCTGATTCTTATGAGGCAAGAGGCTTATGAGTCTGAGAGACATCTTATTGAAATGATGATAAAGGAGGAGTGGTAGTATAGTTTCATTTTCATTTTATCAAAGGAGAAATAAAGGCAAAGTGCTGTGACCAGGACAATACAGTTAGTGTAAGGCATAACTCCAATCACGTCAGGGAAAACCCCAGAAGGAATGCAGCTATAGCAGCCTCAGCTTTACCCACGACGTCATGTTTCACATCACTCAAAAGTTTTTTGTAGAAGTGCTTATAGTGACCAGCTGGTTGGCTGCCTGGGAGTCATTTCCATTTGTTCAGTCCTTGAGAGGAGAGAAAATGGAACTGCTTTCTTATAGTTCAATTAGGCAAATCTAGATGGAGAGAACTGAACTTGGTTCACAAAAGGTGCCAAAATCCACTCTGCCCCCTTTCAAAAACTGCATGGAAAATTACAGCAAGAAGTCTCAAACTAGTGCTTCATCACCTCCCTCTTCACCTCAAGATAACTGCCAGGACACTAGTCTGCTGACTAGTTACAGCACGTGGAGAGAAATCATTGATGGGGTCCACACTTCCCACATCCTTTTGATTAAACTTTTCCCATAAGCTTAAAAAGACCACAAACTCAAGGTTTATTTTAAATTATCAAAGTCCCTGAAACAGAGGACTAGTTTATTTTTAGTATTAAAGAGATTAACATTAATTTTCATTATTCTGACCTATCCATATTCAAACTCAGTGCTTGGAAAGTTGCAAACTCATACAGTTTCTAACCACTCCTACTAATCATGAAGAAAGGCTTAACAACAAATAAAAGTTATGTGCACAGGAAAAATCAAAAAGGAGAAAATGTCAATCATAGGTATCCAGAAAGAAGGCTTTCTGTGATTGAAATAAATTCTTCATGTCCATGGTTAAGGAATAAGATGCTTCTATTGGGAGCTGAGAAATCAAGATAAGAAGCCTTTGGTATCCAAAATGGATGCCTGAGTTCTCTGCCATGCCATTTTTGGCTAGTCTACTACAATCAGTTGGAGAAAGAGGCCTGAGGAAGAGGACGAAGAAATTCTCGACCTCTGGTCAATCTCCAGCCTCAGGGTTAACACTGAGGAATGAGTATAAAACACACTCAAGGCCTGATCTTGAGTGGTCGTGGGACAACTTGGAAAAATAATCACTTAGTATTTGGGTCAAGCCTGTTGTGAACGGCCAGGTCAGTTCCATCCCAGAGACCTTGTACTAGAGATTCTTGCAAGAATGGGCATCGTAGGCAAGAGGTGGACAGTTACGTGCTTTAAAAAGTGGTAACGCACATGGATGGAAGTAACAACCCTTAATAGTATTTTTCAGATAATCCACATGACTCTACCTTTAGGGCAGCAGGACTGAGTAAATCCTTAATAATTTTAGGTTAGGCAGGATCTTGGGTTATAACTCATAGTAGAAGCCATAGGTTGTACTCTATAAAATCTATGTACAGTATATAGATCCAAGAGGCGAGGACACTTAAAAAGTGTGGCAGAACACGTGGTCTTCAAAGATTTGCTTTTCTTTTGCTGAGAAGCTTTTGTCACAAATGGGACAATTCAAATAAAGGGTTTGAATGTGCTGCTGTTCCAAGGTGTGATCGAAAATGTCATCAGTGATGTCTGATTTGCAGGTGGGGCACTTCTTGAGAGGGAGCTGGGAGGAAGAACAAAGGGGTCAGTAAAAAAGTGAGACCATGTCTGTCTTACTTTTCACTACATCCACAGCACTTAGCACGATGCTTGGCACATGGTAGGTGCTCAAAATATAGATGAATGAATAAGTTCACATTTGGAGGTACTCACTAGGGATTTCTCTAACCCCAGGATCAAAAGGACCTAATATTAGTCAAATAGCTTGTTTGGCTAGCTGCCTAGTTCACATCTCTTTCCTAGTCTTGCTACCAAACTTAGCTCACAGTGGAGATGTATCTTGAGCAGAATGCTGATGGATGAACTGTGATTTCTTCTCCCCCCCGCCCCCAACAGGCTCGCTCAGATTTGGGCACTGAACAAATTGATCCAGCTGTTTTCTGGAATTATCAAAATGAACCAGTTTCCTTATGAGCAGGAAGGGAAATTTTCTTAAGGATCTGATGTGCTCAATCTCGTGACTCAAAACACTTACCAGGCTGGGGGCAGAACTTTCTTGGATACCTGAGGATAATAAAAAAGATTTCATTCGATGAAAAAACATCATCCCTATATTCCCCAACTATGTTGTAGCAGCAGTTTTCTGTAAATCCCATTGTTCCCTTTCTTCCCACTGCCTCTACCTCTCATATAAACCAATACTTCTGATAGAAGGGATCTAGGTCAATGATGAGAGAAAAAAGGAAAAAATAATGAAGTGTTATTTTCAACAGCCATGTATACATCATATAATCAGAAACAACAATAAACCTATTTTCAGTATGTGGAAAATGAGATTTTAATAAAAACAGTAAAAATCTAACGAGGAAACAGTGTGAGAATAGATTTTAAGACTGAATCTGTGCAGTTATTTTTCAAACAAAATTCTTAAAAATATTTTTAAAGAAAAATAAAACTTTAAAAGAAAAAGAAAACTTGTACTGCCTGTTGCAAAGATCTCATTGTGACTCTTGAAGGAATACGACTGTTTTAAACTGTCCAAAAAAGCAAATGAGGTCTCATATCGCTTTTGGAGAC
Source organism: Pteropus medius (assembly GCF_902729225.1). Lineage (NCBI taxonomy): Eukaryota > Metazoa > Chordata > Mammalia > Chiroptera > Pteropodidae > Pteropus > Pteropus medius. The sequence continues at coordinate 4,355,500 of NW_024345479.1, read as the reverse complement.
AAAAGAGGAAAGTTCCCTGTTTAGCAAGGACATCTGATCCCCAGTCTCTGAGTGACAAGAGTGGTTGTCATCTCCATTTCCAGCCCTCCAAACCACCCGGGGGTCTCTGTGGAACACACACCTGCTACCCTTGGTCAGGCCATCGGGTGGCTAGTGTCACTGCCCATTCCTGGGCAGCATTACACCCTCTTGTGCTTCCATTTCTAAACCTTAATTAGCTTCCTCAGCTTTGTATGTGTATATCTTCCACTCAGAGACATTTCTCTGATTTATATATTTGGAATATAGCCACGGGACTCAATTTGTGTCTGCTGCCTCTAGGCGAATGATTTGATTTGCGTCTTCTGGATTCAGATTTATTTCTCAATTAACACTTCTCGCCTGGCAATCTTTCTATTGGGTCCTCAGCTTCTGCCCAGAATGTCTTAACAATGAGGCTGGTCTTAATTAGCATTTCAGACACAAAAAAATTTAGTGGGGGCAAGAGATGCAGGCAGGGCCTTTCAGCTTGAACGGCAAAGTCGTCTTACCAGAATATGGGTTTCCATAGACAAGTCCTGGGTTTTGTCCTGCACCTCCTTGATCTGAAGTAGGTATTTGGTATGGCAAAGAGTCCAGACCCATGTAACTCATCAATCTGCTGTTCTCTCTCTTCAAAAGCTAAAGATAGAATATTTATAGAGACATGTTGAAAGACAAAAACAAAGAAGGATCCCAAGGAGCTGGCAGGGGGATGCCCATTACAGGTTGTTCTCAGTTAACAATGTGGTACTGAAGAAGCCCAGGAAATGATAAACCATGATTTTTCAAAAGGGGAAGTAGTAGCCTCCATACTCCAAAGACCTGACTTCTTAATATTTGAATTTAAACACATACTGAATTTTTTTTAGATTAATGCAAAAAAGAATGTTGAATCTCTAAATACATACCAGCTCAAAGGGGTACAAAAGTTATGTGGATATATGAGGGTGGCAGGAGCTATATTAAGACTAAAACTGTTACACATTGAGAGTAAAATGCTTCTTTAAGTCTCCTTCCTAGAACAATTTTCTTACACAATGTGACTATTCATCTGATACAATTTTTCCTTCTTCATGTTTTATTTCATCAAATGGGTATACCAACAGAGAGAATAAGAGGGTGGAAAGAATAGAGGAAGGGAGGAAATGAGAGAGAACAAGAAAGAATAAGCTACAATGGGGGACAGACAGAATTAAAGTTATTAGAAAAAAGAAAATTAGTAAACTGCCCCTTAGCATCTTAAGAGGGCTTTAGTATAGTTCTTAACAAAGATTCCTAATATCAGATCTTTGCCTTCTTGTAAGTTGTGTGTGCTCACCCTCCCCACCCCTGCCCAGCCCCATCAGACTGTCCCATGAAAACAGGGATTTCAAAGTCAAAGTACACTTATCTAGATCAAGAGGTTGAGAATGACATGGCAAGAAACAGATAACAGATGCCTTCTGTAATACTGAAACACACCGGCATAAATAAAACCAAAAGCAGAAATGATCACTTGGAGGCACAGCCCAGGATGGTTACAGAGAGGGTGGCGATGGAGAACTGTTAGAGGCACAGCCAGAATGCACGGACACCTGCTCTTTGATGCTTGGTAAGAGCATGACAGTGACTTCAAGTGCAACCACTTCATTTGCTGCCATCATCCTCAATTATAATAACAACTCGTGCTTAACACACAGCAGAAAATAAATACTAGTTGTATGAATGAATGAACTGATGAACGAACGAATGAATGAATGCACAGCATTTATTAGGGTCCTACCACGGGTCCAGTACTGGTACAGACCACCACTTCTGCTCCTGGTTTGGCAGCAGAGAAAAAGGAAAAAGTTGTGCTAAAGGAAAGGGGTTCCTCAGCTAGCATAACTGACGGAGGATATTATCCTCCAAAGACAAAACTTACAAGAGTGGTGAAGTTAAAACCAAAAATAGTAACTTAGATCTTCATCGAGGCTGTTCCTTTCAAGTTTACTACTGCCATGGCAAACGAGTTTGTTATTGAACAAAGAGAGGGTTTTGTGGGAGATCAGGAAACCAGATTAAGTTTACTCTGTTTAGAAGCAACTATCTTCGCCCACTGTCCCAGATGGGGCTCTTTCATTTAACTTTTTACTTTGTCACCACATCTCTGGGTCACCCTGCTCTTCCCCTTAAAACCTTGGAGTTTTCTACCCTTTTACACACTTACATCGTTTTCTCTTTCCATTCTCTCTTTCTCTCTCTGCAGAACATTGCACATAATCTTGTTTTCACTCAGTCTTTTTGACAAGTCAAAGTTCTGGTCCTGTCAAAAATTTAAAAAAAAAAAAATGAGGCTTAGGATGGCATATGTAACCAGGATCCAAGGTGGGGAGAACAAGGCTCACTTAGAGGTGGGGGGACTGAGGTGGGGAAGAAGGGAAGTGGGGTGGGGGTGGGGGAGTGATTCTATGGAGGGGATGCTAACTAACAAAAAAGGGACTTAAAATGCCTAATGGCCTGGGCTGGCATTGAGATGTTGGTTGCTCTTGGTTTAGCTGGGAGTATAAGTGACCAAAGAGAGAAAAAGTAAGCTTGGAGAAAACCTCAAGACCGATTTGTCGGAATTAGGAATAAATGAAGCCTTGCTGAACCCCACCTAACCATGGACACAATCATCTTTGTCTTGAATAAACATCTCCATCAACACTTAGGGTTACCTTAGCATGACTTCCTCCCGGAGTGAGCACAGGCACCTGGACTCAAGTTACACTGAGGAAGAAGGAACCCTGGAAGGCATTTCCCCAAGGCTACCAGGAACCCGGACAGGGGTCTTGGGCTTCCCAGTATGATGGGCTGACCTGACTAGTTTCATGGACCCAAACCTAGGCATGCTTCAACACTTCCCATCTCCTACCTACAAACATGCGCAGACCTCACAAAAACACTTTAAGCTAATCCTATTAGTTGTGTTTTTTTTTTTTTCCAAGATTTTTTATTTGAATGCTGGTGCCCAAACTGCTGTGCGCTTCTAGCCGACCCTGAGGTAGTAATGCGAGAGGGGCTACCCGATGACAGTGCTGACTGCAGGCTCCTGGCTCCCCATCCCCATTGGCTCCTGCTGGCTCTTCAGGTCCTGCTTCACTTCCTCAAAAGGCAGAAATAAGAAAGGGCTATCTGAGTCTGCACAGAAACCTGTCAGTAGTTACCAAAGCCTTCCCTGAGACCCATGGCTGAGTTGGCCCTCTATTTCCGGGGATTTCAAGGCTTGTTTCTGGCCACACACTCTATCCCTCCTCTTTTTAGCAGAAATATAAATTTCTCTCCTTAACAAGAGTGTAGAATCCTCTGGGCCTGGTCTAAGAACCACAAACCTTCACACCCCTTGCTTCCTGGGCCCCTTTATCTCTGTCACCTACCAGTGCAGCAGCCCTGAGTTGCCTGATCTGTTTGTGGAGTCGTTGACACTCTTTGTACTTCTCTAAGAAACAGGCTTTCCCGGCCTCTACCTTTGCCTTTAGGTGTTCCACCTCTTGTACTAACTGCTCCTCCACTGCTGTTTTCTTGTTCTTAGGCTCCTAAAGTACAAGACACATAGTCCTCATAGTTAGGGGCCTTCTAGATGCATGAGGAATAAAGAATTGCTATCGGACGGCTGGAGAGGGAGCCCCTGGGTCTTGAAAAATACTTCATGAAAACCAAGGAAACCCATACCTGCCACAAGAAGGTTCAAACCTTTGAATGGCTATAATTTAAAACAGTAATTTCTGTGCCACATTAGAGGTCACAAATTCAAATATGCCTATAGGGAGGGGCCAGGCAAGCAATGTAATTACAGGAAGGAGCCGAATGAAGGAGCTGAACGGTGAAGACTGCAGCCCAGTGGAGAACATGTGGTCCATCTAAAGGGTGCAGCAGGCATAGCACGCACAGCAGCTACTTAGCTCCAGAGATTGCTACAGTGCAGGAATGTGGGCTCAATGTTTCCAGATCCTCGAATTTGTCAAGAGAAGCTGGAATGCAATTTTTTATGGCAAATATTCTCATTTTTAAGTGTTGATAATTAATTCAATTAAAAAAAAAAACCAAAACACTATGTAGGCCAAATAAAACATTTCTGTGGGCTAAAATTAATCTGTGAGCTGTTGATTTTCAATCTGTTTTACTCTTTATTATATCAGGCTAAAATGACAGTATATAGTAGGTACTCAATAACTGACTGAATAATGAGTAAATGAATGAATGGTGCACTTATGATACCAGTTACAATCCTAATAGTTGGATATCCGCTAGACATCAGGATTTCTCATGCTCTCACATCAGCTCAGAAAATGGGGCGTCTGGGCACCTGTCATCACTATGAGGCCTCTTTTCCAATAATATATTACTAATAATAGGAAATTCTTAGTCAATTATGCTTTGACTTGCTGTAATTTTTTTCTTTTTTCTCCCTCTTTAATTCCACGCGCCCCGCCCCACTCCACTTCCACCTCTGACCTATGGATGATGCTGTTTCCCCTTAAGAACTGGATCTCTGAAGGAGTGGCGTCTCCTCCTACCCACTCATGGTGTGTACCTGGGGCCTGGTGCCCCCGGGGTATGTTCCATGGCTCCACCCAGGGCGTGAACCCAGGACCTTCTATGTGTAAAGCAGATGTGCTAACCACTACACTATGGAGCCACCTGTAATATTTTCTAATCGTAGAGCTCAACTTTATAATTATTAATTTGCCTGCCTGCATGATAACTCTTTAAGAAGGGGATAGGAGTTATTCTGTGTGATTCCTAGCCCAAGGCTCTATTTCCTACAACCTGTCATGAAGTTTAAGTTCCAATATTCTTTTATCACCCATCATACATTAGAAATGCCCACCTCTCCTAAACATTTGTAACTAGCAGATTCTCTGTATTTTTGGGTAGAGTACAAAATGTCCAGAGGTAAGTGCTACTCTATCCTGTCTTGTGTCTCCTTTCCATCACCTAAAAATAGATCCTATCCCCTCCTTTCTGCAGGCTCCCACCCACACAGTCACCCAAAGGCAGACATGCCGTTAACTCCTGCTGTTTCTTGGTTGCAGTAGCTTCTTTCTGCTTCAACTCCTCCACTGTCTGCTTGAGCTTCATCTGTTGCTCCCTCTGCACAAAAACAGATTTCATTACCACTGCTGGAAAAATACAGACACATGTGTGCATACACAGAAATACAAACACATGCACGCACTGGGGAAGGGCCGGCTGAGTTAACAAACAAGCAGGATGCAGAAAAGAAGCAAGTCTTCACTTAATAGTTTCTGAGAAAAGTCATAAGAGCCCTCATTTCAGATGGCTTCCTCTAAGACCCTTTCCAGAGCCAGTAATATCCAGGGATATGATAAAGAAAGAACAATGTATATATTATTTTATAAATGCCTAAAAATGTTATTTTCTTTCATGACTCTACCTGTTCAGTTAAACTGAGGAAGAGTGTGCCATTTTCTTTTTTCAGATGCGCCAACTGCTCTGTCTTATCTTGTTCTCCCTGAATAAGCTTTTCCATTTCTTTCTCTTGAGTTGACAGCTGGGCCTAAGGCAAAAATAGTGAATATGACCAAGATATAAAAGAAGGAAAACTAACCAGGAACAATGCTTTAATGTATATTGACATAAAGAGATGTGTGTTCCCTAGCAACTCCAACTACTAAATATCCCTTAAAACTTCTTCACTTTTCAGCCTTATATTATAACCTAAGAATCTAAGACTTGACTGAGTAAAATTCGACAAATCATTCTTTAAAGCCCTTCTTTAAGGCACAGCTTCCCAAAAAGAGAACAGTTGTGCTCTCTGCTTTACATTCCAGGTTTTTGAGTAAGAATTGCTTGAAAAGATTTTGTAGCTAAAAGAAAGAAGTTTGAAAACCATTGGTATAGATGACAGTTATCCATTGGAGCTCATGATAAATATAAACTGAATAAATTATTCAGTTCCTTGTAAGCTGTGACCATAAAAAAAGAGGGGACGGGGAGGGATCAAGAATAGAAAACACATACTCTGAAACTTTAGCCTGATGCTTTGAAAGGTACACCATTAGGCACTCATTACAATGAAATGCATCTTTCTGGGCCATCAGAGAGGAGTGGTGGCAAGGCTAAGAAACATACTTGGGCAAAGGTTTGGCATCACCCACCTGAAGCTGATCCACTCTGACTCCCATCTTCTCATTTTCTGAGGCTATCTTCTGGTTTTGTTCTTTCAGTCTGAGGAGGTGGAGATGAGATGACTATGTGAAACATATGCTGATGCCAGGTTGGCTTCCCCAGGCCTTCAATGATTAAAGGCTGCCTTGGCCTTAAGCCTGAAGAGTTCTTTTAAAATCCACTAGTCTCATCTTGGCTTCCTGACAGCAAAGTGCAAGTATTTAATACTTAACATTAATATCTGAATCCACGTCATTTCTCCTCACCATTCTGTTATTGATTCTCTAACCTAGAATCAAAGAGCTCATGATTCAAAGGGGAGAATCACACCTCTCACTGTCATAATAGGAAGACAGTTTTCTAACAAATTCTAGAATGCTAAGGGAGTTTATAATACAGCAGTTCCTCCCATCCAAGAATCGCACTCACCGAAGCAGCTCAGTTTCCCAGCTGTCCTTCTGCTCTTTTACTTTCTGCTCCAACTTCTTGTTGACGCTCTTTAGGGTTTCTAGCTCCTCCTACAGATTGAAATTCCAAAGGGACAAACCATTTCTAAGAGTTTTAGAATCTCAGGCAGCCAACAGATATTAACTGAGCACGTATTATACGTCAGGCATAGCACGATACACAGTGAATGAAATAATCCAAGTAAAGGAATTCCACATTGAAATGTTCTTAATATGTCATTTCCATTTAAAAAACACATCTACCTTAATTTCTCTTCCACTAGAGCATATATTTGCCCATTAATTCTTAAACAAACATTTAATAAGTGCCTATTCTACACGAGACACTGTTCTGGCACTGCAGAGACAGCAGTGGATAAAACAACGTTGCTTTTCTCCTAGAAAAGTTCTGTCCAATAAATTCAGAAAGCCACATATGTAATCTAAAAATGTTACTAGCCACATTAAAATAAGTAAAAAGAAACATGAAATTAATTTTGCCAATAGTATACTTAACCAGGTATGTATAAAATGTCATTTCAATATGTAAACACTAAAAAAGTTTTACATTTTTTAATACCGAGTCTTCAAAATCTGGCATACATTTTATGCTTACAGCATATCACAATACATCACATTTCACAGATGGCTAGTGGCAACCATACTGGTTCTAAACATTAGGATTTTTTTCTCAATTCCATTCTGCACTTCTGAAGCCAACATTGTATGTCAATAATAACTCCCTGCTTTTAGTTCCAAGATTTAAATAAGTTTAAAAAATCATTTCTTTTAAGAAAATCATTTAAAAAAATTATAGTAAAATATATATAACATAAAATTTACCATCTTACCCATTTTTAAGCATATAGTTCAGTGGCATTAAGTACATTCATATTGTTGCACAACCATCACCACATTCATCCACAGAACTCTTTTCATGTTGCAGAACTGAAGCTCAGTACCAATTAAATACCGGACCCCTATTTCTCCCTCCCCCCAGCCCCTAGCAACCACCATTCTACGTTCTGTTTCTGTTAAGTTGACTACTTTAGGTACCTCATAAGTGGAATCATATGGTATCTGTCCCTCTGTGTCTGACCCACTTTACCCAGTATAATGTCCTCAAGGTTCGTCTATGCTACGGCATGTGTCGGAATTTCCTTCCCTTTTAAAGGTTAACAATATTCCATTGTATGTACGCACCATGCCATGTCTATCCATCTATCCATCACTGAATACCTGGGCTACCTCCACCCTTTGGCCATTGAGAAAAATGCTGTTATAAACATGGGTGTACTAGTATCTCTTTGAGGAAAAAAGGTATTATCAATCCCATTTTTATAGGAAAGGAAACTGAGGCTCATCAGAGATGTTAAGAAATTTCTTCTGGTTCATCAAATAATAAGTGAGAGAATCAGCCTGTGTGCCTCCAAAGACAAGGTTCCTAATCATTGTATGATCCTACCTCTCAAAACCTTGGGCTTTAACATCAAAAGTATCTGAGTTCAAAACCCAGCTCGTTCCAAAGCCACAAACAGACTGTCACATTGAGGAAGTCACTTAACCTCTCTGAGGTGCAGGGCTGTTCTAAGAATAATGTGAAGCAATGTGCTTAATTATAATACCTGGCACACAGTAGGTGCTGAATAAATACTGGCTTTTGTCATCATTATAATAACTGGTCGCAAATATGTATGAGAACTAACTCAAGAACCTAGACCCGCTGATTCCTTGGCTAGAATCTAGCAAGTGAGCTGGGCTGTAGGGCTCCTGGCCAGATGCTGGTTCTTGACAGCCAAGTTGTGAGGTACACCTATGCCATGTTTGTTTGTTATTTCACTGCCTGAGATAGCCCAGGTCTGTAGCCTGGACTGGCTGTGCACACTCTATACCAGCCCAGGGTCGAGGATAGCATAGGCACATGTGTGACAGCATGGTGTAAAGAACAGAGCACTGGGAGTCAAGAGAAGTGAGTCCAAACCCAGTGTGATCACGAAACAGACCTCCTTGCTTCTCCTCTGGGTCTGCTTTCTCATCTGTAGATCAAGGGCGTTACAGGTGGCGATTGCCAAGGTCTGTGTGTTCTGGAAATGTCTAAGCTATAACCTCACTGTAATTAGTTTATAGTCTTTAGAGAAAACTTTAGCTTTTAGCATTATCAGCTCTCATTCACCACCTGCTGATTTGAAGGGTGATTAAAAAGAGAAGTAGCAAAGAGTTTGGAAAACCTGCAAACTTACTTCACTACTCTCTTCTCTCTTGATGTCTACTTTCTAGCTAATCAGAGTAAATTATTTCAACTTATAAATAGGCAGTGGGAAGAAGCCATCAGATTGCCTGGGTTTGAATCCTGGCTCCATCAGTAATTAGCTGTGTAAGAGATAACTTAACCTCTCTGAGCCTCAGGTTACTCATCTATAAAACTGGGATAATAATTGTATCTATTCCAAAGGTTTGCCATGAAGTTTAAGCAAAACAAGCCATATAAAACTTTTAACACTGTGCCCATTCAAAGTTATTAGCATAAGGGAAGAAGATCACAAGCAAAACAGAAAATAGCACAGGATAAGAGCATCAATCTGATTTCCATACTCCAAGTTCACCTTTAACCAGCAGTCATACCTGCTTCTTCTGGAGCTCAGCCTGCATGTCTGAGTTCTGCTTCTGGAGGATGGCACAGCTGTCCTTCAGCTCCTGGTTTTCTTTGCAAAGCTCACTGTTGTGCTGCTCAATCTCTTCCACCTCACCCTATGGAAGAGCATTCCATAAATTTGTCTTCGACTCTTTATAGCTCAGTGGATATTTAAATCCCTCTAGCAGAAAATTCATATAGCCTGAGATGGCGAGGGTCTGGATAATTCCCACTCACTGCAGTGACATCTGTGTACTCAAAATGGGTGCAGCTCCTTAGTACGTAGGGAGGGGGATAATAGAGTATGTCTCTATAATTGCAGCACTGAGCCTACCATTAATGAGAAAGATAAAATTAAAGCCATCAAAAGTGAAATGACAAAGGAATGTAGATTTTTCTTGCAAACATTTAGTATTGTTTGTCTCTCCTACTGGACTCGCTGTTTGAGGCCAGGGACAGTGTTTTGATTGATTCTTCACTGCATCCCTAGTGCCTACCATCGTATTGGATGGAAAGTAGGTGTCCTGTTAAGTAACTGACTGAGCAAATGAATTTAATAGTCATGCATGACAGGCTCTGGGTCAGAACTGAGATACAAAGAAGATTTGGTGCATCTCTCCTCAAAGGAGCTTATTTATTTACTGTGGTGATAACATGTGGAGATGACAAAAATTAAGTAACTGTTCAGGGAATAACAGAATTCCAACTGAATTACAGAAGCTTTAGAGAAAGGAGAAATCACTTGTTCTCATTCTTGTTAATGTTCCTAAGTCATTCCTAAGTGGGTTTGAGTGGGTACAGTGTAAGTTCTTCTCAAAAGTATCTGTTAAAGATTCAATAACACCTTATTGACTCAAATTCCATCCCATCCTAGAATTGCTACTCTTACTAGCAGGAAGGGATGGAGGTGAGATGTTTACAGACCTGCGTGGTAACAACCAGGATGTCCTCCTCATTTTCTGGACGGAACTGGAAAGGGATACTTGCGCCCCGGACCACACCATCCTGATCCACATAGCAGAACTGGTAATACTCATCATCCTTGGGCAGGTAATAAGCTGAAAACACAAAGTGATTTGTAATCTCAAATAAGGCCTATGCAGAAAACTAAAAAATCTGGAAGCCTTTTATCTGCTCCAGAAAGCCCAAGTTCAAGGGAGTAAGTTAGTCTTGGCTGCTAACTGTCTCCAACACCTTTGATCCAGTATTTTTCTCACCTTTGAAATGGACTTCCTGTTGCTTAGTCGATTCGCTGTTTAGGTCAATGGGCAAAGTAACCCACATGAAGGTGTAATACTCACGGGTTGTCTTCCATCCCACCTGCAATGACAAGAGGCTTTCATTCGGCATCTGAAAGTGCTCAGGGGAAAATCTTTACTTGGACTACGTTTTTTCAAAATGCACTTATTTTTTATTTATGTTGAAAATAAATACAATAGAATGAGTTCATTATGACAAGAGCCACCCACCATGGATCAAATCTTGTTTTTTGATATGACAACCATACATTGCAAAATGTCTGATATAACTAAAAACACACACAGAATTCAAACTACATGTCTTAGAAGGAAATGAAAACTGGCCACTCAACATTCAGGACAAGAGTTCTAAAAATTCTATCTCCAAGTCAGACAGAGAACTGAGAGGGACTGTGGGGGAGAAGTTCTAGGATTGAGAACCTTAGTCCCACTCTCTTCTTACAATGGTGTCCTCGGACCTTCTTAATCAGAAAGCACTTCTGATCCGCTCTCTGCATTAGTTTGCCCTCTCCTGTCTTCAATTCATTGTTGTCGCCTCTGCCAAGCTGGTTACTTACTGTATTTTTTAAAAATGCATTTTTTGAATAATGTGTGTGTTGGACGTAGAGGGACAAGAGGCTTCTCAGATTATAAGGCACCAGATAACTAAGTCCAGTCTATACAGTTTTCTTTCCTTTTGTGTTTTTCTTAATGCATGCTTAATGAAGACTTTTTGGTGATAAAAATAATAGCAACAATCTGGTAGTCATAAAGGCCTCATCTAGGTGTCGAATGCAATACGTCATAAGATATAAGGATACTGTAAAATATGCCTCAGAGCAGACAGCTGGCTAAGTGGAAAATATTCTCACTAAATGTGAAGAGGGGTAAAAGATGGCTCAAATCATATCTGGAAGATAACAGCACACCGGAGAATAGAAAAGGAGCCATTGTGTCTTCAAAGGGAGTACACTCAGCAAATGAGAAGCAAAATTACATTTATTGCCATATTTTGACCCTGCCTGAACCCAGTGGGAAGAAAAAGAATGGAAAATAAATTCCATTTTTATATATTAAGGATTCAGAGCAGGGTTGAAAAGGCTACACTGAAAACTCATCAGAACATACTAGGGCATGCTTTAGTGTCTCATTAATACACACCCCATTGCTGTAAGCATCTCAGAGCCACTGCAGCCTGCAGTGGTGTGGGAAGTAGGAATTTTATGGAGTCTTCATTTACATCCTGGAGTTTCTTAATGCATTGTGACCAAAATATCATCTGGAAAGGCCTAAGAATTACTGCTGTGTTGGAACAAGGAAACAACTTCTAGCCACCTGCAATTTCTGTCCTTGGCTCCTCCATCTGAGTAGTCCTGGTCCCAGTCTGCCACTCATGGCATGGTGTCTCCCCTCTCTGAAGCCTTGGACACATTTACACGCCCAGGTAAAGGAGAGCCTGGAGCACAGAACTATGCACTGAAGGAAGGAGAGCCAACTCCCATGCACTTTAGGCTCCATCACAGGTGGCAGCTTTTGCTGCACTGAGAAGATGTAGCATACTGCACATTCAGAAACGTTTCAGGAGTGCTTACTTGGTGTCAGGAAGTAGCAGTGTATGGTTGACACAAAATTGAGCAATACGATTAAGACCACACTGAAAGAACACTGGGAGAGTTTTAGAAGTGAGATACAAAGGACAAAAATTCACAGTCAACTTCGAATTCTCATGGTAACCATCTGTTGTTCAAAGGAATTCAGCATAATAGAGGAGAAAAAGCAGAGGTTTGGGAGTGCAGCAAATTTGCTTCACCATTTACTGGGCAGCCTTGAGAAAATCGCCGTCTTGAATATGTTCATTAATATTATCTGTGGAGATACTACTACTTACTTCAGGAGGCTATTGTGATGTGAGGATTAAATTAGAAACACACACACATACGTACACAATCTCATCAAACACCTAGCACATTGTATATTCTTAAAAAGTTTGTGTTCTCTATTAGTCTTAACTTTCTTTCAGGCTTCAGGGTAAGTGTTCAAATCAATGGCCTTATGGACAACGAACATTAGAGGCCATTCTTTGGATTAACCATGATTTCTTTATTGAGGTATGGCAATATCTCTGAAATGCATGATGCATTTCAAATGAAGATGCATTTTTTAAATGTTTTTAAACAGCACAAGATTCAAGATTTTCATTTGGTTTATGGTAAAGTCCTCACTGAAAGTTGCTAAGTGCTTGGGGAATACAATCAGTGTAAGCAAAACAGAAACGTAAAATGTTACAGATTACACTTCAAAGACTAAAAGTACATTTTTAATCCTCTCTTTTTCTATGCCTGCACTGTCCAAAATGATAGGCACTAGCCACATCAGGCTATTTAAGTTTAAATTGATTAAAAATTAATAAAATTTAAAATCTAGTTACTCGGTCACGCTAGGCACATTTTAAGTGCTCAATAGCCACATGTGGCTAGAGGCTACTGTGCTGGACAGTGAGGTATATAGCTCCATTGTGGAAACTTCTACTGGACAGTACTGACCGTGGAAAGTTCAACTGGACAGCTTTGCTACATATGGGGAAGAAAAAAACAACTACCACTTTCTTTCCAAAATAGAAAACACTCTGATGTGCCAGTTTTCTGTAGTAGAACATCTTTTGGTCTAATGTTTCAATATCCTGAAGTCTCAGGACTTGTCATGGTAGCTGCCAGTGTCCTTCTGGTTGTCTACTATCCTTGCCTCTAAATATCAGCTGCCATGGCTCCATCAATTAGCTTGGAATTCCACACAAGAAAAAGTAACTCAATGAGGGATGCGAATAAGCATCCTTCACAGTGCAGTCAAGAATGATGTCTGATTCAGGATGAACAGCACTGGCAAACTAGCATATCACACACCGAGGTGTCAAAATAAAGGTCACTGACATTGGGATTCAACAGTGTAAATTACTTAAAGTTGACCTTTATCTCCTGTCTTGGGAAATAGGAAGATTTGTCATTATGGTGTGTGTGTGTGTGTGTGTGTGTGTGTGTGTGAGAGAGAGAGAGAGCGCGAGAAAGCGAGAGAGGGGAAAGACACACAGAGACAAACACAGATGGGGGAGAAGCAGAGACAGAGACAAACACAGATGGGGGAGAAGCAGAGATTATAATTTAAAAAGTATCATTTCTGTACTTGAACTGACAGGGTGATCAGACACTGGAGGAGTTCACTGAGGGACCTCATAAACCTGTCCTCGAAAAGCTTTACAAAGAAGCAAGAGACACTTATTCAGGAACAAACTTCTTGAATGCAGGATGTCGAACTAGGTAACTTCTCAACATTCTCTGCAGATCTGTAATACTCATATGAAAACAAATTAAACACTCTATTAAGAAAATAATATCTAAAGTCACAGAAATTATGTGAGAGACCACCTATCCCAATCAAGTCATAAATGAATATTTCAAAATAGGATAATTTTTAAAAATTTACATTTGGTCTCTGAAAGCATAATAAAACTTAGGGTTGTATAATTTGCCCTCTTATTTGAGCTTGTGACTGAAATTAAAACTTGAGTTCCACAGCACATTTTGGTGTGCAAAGGGGGAAGTGCTAGGATTTTAAAATTGGCTAGACATGATATGCAAACATTCATAATACACAGATAGTCATACACACTCAGGTAATGAAGATTCACCTCTAGTTCCCAGTTACTTGGTACTAAATTAACCACTTACTCTAAAGATGCCAATCCAGTCCTTTCGACGAGGAATGAAATGCTGGGTGAGGGTGTAATAGCATGTGACATCCCCTCCAGGGACATAGAACTTCTCCACACTATTAAAGATGACCTGAGAGAAATGACAATGATCCAGCAAGACAGCTGATGTGGGAGGGTCTTCTACTGTCTCTTCCATGGTGGGGATCCTGTTATGAGACACGGGATAGAACAACGCTCAGAAAGGGTTATCCGAAATACTGGAGATTTCTGGGCTCTCACCCAGGGAACATTCCGATCCAGACAAGTCAGGAAAAGCAAAAGCCTGACTAGTACTGAGATCATACAACTTGCTTTCTGTTTCACTTTGAGGCATTCTGCATTCTTAACTTCCCAGGCCATAAGAATTTTCTGAGAATATCTTTGACCTCCCTCTTCACCACAGGCAACACCACCCTCACATACCCCTATTCTCTCTGCTCATAGCTAGTTTGTTCTCCTACTTCTCAATGCCTTAAGTAAAGCAGCCTAGAGGAAAATAACCTGAGCTGGGAATTATAAGACCTAAAGTCTAGATTTTTCATCCCAATAAGTCCTGTGACTTTTGGAATGTCAATTTTTTCTAGATTTTAGCCTCTCCATTCAATTCCGTTTATCCTGTAATCATCGGGCCCTTCCATATATTAAGGCACTCTGCTAAAAGCTGGGGATGGGCACAGGAAGAAAGATAGGGATGAAAGAAAGGGACTATTTGACATGCAACGGTGACAAGCATGGGTTCTGAAATCAGAATGGTGGAATTCAAATTCTAGCTTCACTAGCTATTAAATGTACGATCTTAGGCAGTTTAATCAACTGGGCTCTATATCTGTTTCCTCATCTGTAAAACAGGGCTAATAACATCTACTTTATTTGCTTTTTGTGAGCATAACTGAGAAAATGTAGATAACGTAAAGTGTATCGTCCCTAAATCAGTACTTGCCATAGGATGGGCACATCACACAAAATAGAGAAACGTTGAATGGCAGAATAAAGTGGTAAGGAGAATGAAGAAAAGCTTCAAAAGTGAGTAGAATCCTAGATAAGCTCCTCAAGGAAGTATAGAATTTTGACGAGTGGGTTTGGTGTGAGGAAATTCCAGGTGAATGAAATACCATGCATAAAGCAAAGAAACAGAAAAATGCATGCCATGTTTAGAGACAGCAAGCAAGTTTGGATCCCCATTTCACCTTTCTAGGTCATAGTACAGATAAAATGCAATCAAGGGTGGGAAAATATTTGGGAGGTAAACAATACATAAGAGACACAAAGAAAGTCTTGTGAATTGTTGAGACCTGATACTTCCCTCCCCTCAAAAGTCACATGCCCTGTTTTCTAAGTGCCTCCCTGGTCTAACATTTAGTGAGTCCATGATTTTCAACCTGGTATTTTACTGGGAAATAAAAGCAATATTGCAGCTCTAAACAGCAGATAGATAAGGAGCTGTACATTGCAAACACTACACGATACCTTTCAAATTCAGCTGTTGGAGCATGTTGGAAGATTGTAGGCACACGTACAATTTAAAAAATAAGTAAGTACAATAATAAAACAAAACAAAAACAGTAGCTCTTCTAACCCTGCCCCACCCTACTTATTTCCTGGTTTTATTTTAAACTTAAACAACCAGGCCTCTTCTTCCAACTTCTCCAGAAGTCAGTTTCTTTCACAGAGAAAGAGGTAAGGAGACTTTGAAGCACTGAACTATCTGTTCTTGGAGGTGAGTTCAGGAACGAAAAAAATGTATTGGCTTTCTGGTTTGTGACACAGTTTAACCACATCCTCAACCTCAAACCTCAGATCAGTTTTCTTAAGGAAGCGAGAGATCATGTTGCAGTCGAGGTCAAGACTTGTCCCTCGTGATAAGCTGTTGCCTGTGTGAGCTCTTAGATATTATGGGAGGGTGAGCAGGGAGATTTTTCAGCCTTCGGACCCCTATCTTTCCTAGTGGTCTCCAGTCAGACTGAGGACAGCGTATCCTCCCTGCTCTAAGCCTGGGGCACCATTTATCTGAGCATGTAAAATGACTTAATCTGTCCTTTGACTATGGATCTGAAGAACACTCAGGTAAGAGTGACTTCAGGGCCTGTCCGAATTAGCCTAAGTACCATACTCCCTGTTCTTTTCCTTCATAACACTATCACCCCTGTATATATAACATAATGTCTAGCCCCTAATAATTGTTAATTGAGTATTCAATTAATGAAAGAATAAGATATGCATGTAATTCAGCTTTCTCTTTTCTAAAATAGAATAAGGAGATGATAATCTCCAAGTGCTGTGTCAATTCTTCGTGTGGCTGGTTCAGCTGGCAGAGCTGGTTCAAGTGGCATGGTGCCAAAAAAACAAAAGGCACAGATTTGATTTCCTTAAGGACCCATAAAATTCACACTCCATTATCCACCTTTCACACACTCAAACTGCTTTGCAAGCTGCTCTGCGAATGGAGGCTACTGTGAAAGGTAAGACCAGCCAAGGATTTGGGGGCTTGGTACAGCCTCTCTTTCATTATTAGAAAAACAATTTGTAAGTTAGCTCATGAACAGGACACTGAAGAAAGGCCAGCATATATAGTCAAAATGACGCGGAAGAGTTCACGTCAAGGCTTGAGTACATTAGCTCACAGAAACTTATCTCTTTTCATTCATTTGAAAATCTAATAACCTGTCTGGAAAAGTCAACAGTCTTGGTTCCTTGCTTATCAAAAATGTAAGAGTCTCCATAAAGTTTCTCATTTCAGAGATCCCATCACCTTCCCAGTACTCACAGAAGGTACCCAATGGCACTCTGGGTATTCAGACCTCAATCATTCTTGAAATAAAAATTCTCCTCTGTTAAAACTAGGAAAGGGGTCGAGGAGAGAGGCATAGTGGCTTCCCTTGCTGCTTCCTACTAAAGCTGAAGCTGGAAAGGCCATGTGTACCATGCCAATCTGAACTGAGTGAGTGAGGTGGTGCCTCATTTGCCTTTTCCTGGAAGGAAGGTATCTACTGATTTTTAAGGTCAGCGATCTTTAAAACCTTTCCTCCCTCCCAGTGATAAAATTCCCTGGGAGAAATGGGAAATTGCCTTTCTGACAAAGCAGCCTAGAAGTGACCTTTTGTAGAGGGAGGCAGGGAGGATGTAGAAAGAAAATTAGAATGATTTAAGCATCAACTTCCCCCTCCTTTAACCACTCTTCCCACTAGAGAATATGTCTACCATCCACTTCTAATTCTGGCAATATCCATAGAGGCATGGGAGGGAGAAAAAAATATAAGAACATCAAAAATTGAATTTAGAAGCACAGAGAGCTACTAACTCAAGAAAAAGCAGTGGGATGAATTAGGCACCCTGAAAATTGTGGAATGGTATTCTACCAAATTCCTTCCTCTTATCTTTGAGTCAAAGACTGGCCACATAAGGAGTGACCAGGAAAAACAAATAAAGATTTTTAAAAACAACCATCAGGCATGGGAAAATAATACAGATTCCAACTGTCACAGGCACTTTACTTGGACTCTGACATTGCTGTGACTTTTTTTTTTTTTCAGCTCAGTTTCCAAAAGAATTAGGGTCCTCAGAGGAGGAAGGCAATAATAGGCAACGTATTTTAAAATAAGTCCCCTGAACTGGCTGGTGGCTTCTAAAAAAATCTGACACATTTTCACCTAATGAGCTTTTCAAACCTAATATATTACTCCCAAGACTGTTCCACGAGGGCATAGATTTTCTTACGTTCTCCCGAAGAAAAGGAAGAACAGCTAGTTCCACTTCTGCTTATTCTGAGTGAATCTTTAAACTACACTAATAGGCTTTTTAGCAGAAACATTTCCAAGTGTTGTAAAGCTTCCTGGTTCAGATTCTGACCAATATTGACGCAAATATTCAACCAAACCAACTCACCAATTTTCCCAAAGATGTTTCCTCATTATGCTGAATCACGAAGAATGATTTAAGTTGATGCTTAAATAACTTTACTAAGTAAAGTTATTTAATAATTTTATTAAATAAGTTATTAAAAAGTTATTAAATAATTTTATTAAAAATAACTAAAATTCTATCTTAAAGAATGTCTAGCATTTTTACATTAGCCTTTTACAGCAGTGGGAATATGCAAGAGAAATGAAGGCTGTAAGTAGTTTCTCTGGATTAGTTCACAGAAGGAAACTAAGTGCTTCCACAGCCAAGAGAGAAAGGCGAATCAATTCTTCATTTGTGAAGAGTAAAATCAAAGGTAAGTAAAAACTAAACCCACATCAATCTAATTCCTTCATTCTTCTACTTACTTAGCTTCCTAAACTATTAGCAATTAGCAACTGGATGAACTGATTTGAGTCCTTTTCTCCCTGGCCCTGGAGGAGATGCTTACACAGCACTATCCTTAGAAAACACTGACAATGGATACCAATGGGTTTGTAGATGGCCTGAGACAGGGAGCAAAAGCAAAGACACAGAGTCACTGATCATCAAATTATTAGGCCACTTGTTCTGATTCAAAATTTCCAAGTTCATTCTAGTTCTTTACCTAAAATCTTTCAGAGTGCCTTAGAAAATTGTTATACCCCTAGGAAGCTTTAAATACTACTCACGAACAACTGTTTGGGCTGGCTTCCCAATTTGTACTAAGAAGGCCCTCATCCCACAACACCACAGCACCAGCAGTACTAGGGAAGAACTGAAAAATAGTTCTGGGACATGAGATGCAGGCAACCAGAAGAAACTGTGAAAAGCTCAAAAGTGTGTGCTAAATCTCCATTTTACTTTACTGAGATTTTACACTTTATCCTTGAAAAGAATGACTATGCTAATCCCTGAAATGACAACGGTAGTGATGATGTTTGGAGTGTGGTAGAAACGGGACTTGGCTAGGAGCCAAGGGACCTGGGTTCCTGTCTTAGTTCTGCCACCAACAAGCTCTGAAATCTTGGCCAAGTCACAGTACCTTCTTTTAGGCCTCAGTTTCCTCATCAGTAATATGCATGAATCAGGTTAGAGAATCTCTAAGAAACTTTCCATCTATAATAATGATCCTGAGTGAAAGAAAAAGGAAGTAGAAGAGTTCATTTTAACTGTCTCTTCATCTAAGAAAATAAGGAAGCATGGCATTATATCAATAAGCACGGTTAAAGTTTTTAAAGAGTCCTAGCTGTACTATATGGCTTGAAAGCCAATACGACTTGTTAGTGATACAGAACTCTTACTGACCACCTTTCTCAGCGTCCTTTCCATCCCACAGCTGTGAAGTCTGTTAAAGGGTAGAGTTTCACATAGAGGCCCTCTGAAAACACCCCTGAAGGTGAGTCACGTGAGTGGTACTTAATCATGTGCTCTACACTATCTACAGAGATTTACTACATAAAAAGTCCTTTGCTTCAAACGATTTTTGCAATAGCAGAGAAAAGTTATACAGAAGGTCCTCAAATAACGTCATTTTGTTCAATGTCATTTAGTTCTAACGTTTATGAGCTGCCATAGGAACTTAATTCTCGTTTATGTCAATTAGCCTATGGAAAAATTGGTTTACTTATACACCGTTAGCTTAAAGCTGCAAAACCTACGACCACCTTGTGAGGACTCACTTTATAGCATCTTTATTATTTTACTCAGCTCCAACCAAGACCACCTGTCGGCTTGCATCAGGAGCAAAGAATCCAAGTGATAGAAAAAACTTAACGTGCTGGGGAGAGGTTGAAATCATAATGTGAGTGGGAACATGAGCCTCCAAACTAAACTGGACTGCTGGTGGCGGTGGGAGGAGCTATGGGAGAACACCGTAAAGATGCACGTCACTATACTTCAGGTGCTCTCTTCTCGGCGGCCGAGAACACCTCCTCCAATTAAAGAGGCCTCATCTGAAGGCAAGGGGCTTCAGGAATATCAAGCCTATTCTTAGACAGGGAAAATGAGGCCCAAAGAGAAAGTAACTTGCCTAGGGTGACTCGGCAGTCTCCCGCATCAGCCTCGAAGCAAAGGGGGATGATGTTAAGGACAAGGATTAAGGAACCACCAGGTCCTCAGTCCGCGAGAGGGGGCATGATGGCGTGACGTCAAGATCCTCACTCCTGTCCGAGGGGCTCACTAACACCCAAGAAGCCTCCCACCTGGTCACAAGCACTGAACCCTTGCCTTCCTCGGAAGAAAACTGTCCCTCAGCCTTTCAGGGCCGCGGAAGTGGCTCCAGGGGCTCCATGACGCCACTCCCACTTACTGTCACCCTAGAAAGATGAAAGGAGATGAAAACCGAAACCGGCCGCACCTCTACAGCCCGAAGTCTTGTCTCAGGACTGGAAGTCTGATTTGGGGGAACTATGGGCCCAACTACCATTAATTAACCCCCTTCATTCCAGGGACTCACCACAAGGAAGCAGCCGGCAGCCGCGCAACAGCAACAGGGCAGGGCAGGGCAGGGAACAGGGCGGGGCCAAAAATCTTAGGGAGAGCTTATCCCTTCTGACCCCCCTTCTTACGTCATAACGGTCATCAAGCCCCCGCCCTACCGCGGTGCTTGCTGGGACTTGTAGTGTTCAGGTGACTGGGCCCTAGGTATCCTCAGGTACTACACTCTGTGGTTTTCCCCCGTCCGGAGCAGCGAGCTCACCCCAAAGAGCTTATTTCTTCCCATAGATCAAGTCGTTTACTTACTTAAAAAACAAAAACAAACAAAAAAACCACCTTATTTATTTATTTATTTAAATGAGAACACTTTAAACTTTGAAGGACCATAGAGATGTCATCTTTATATTTCTCCTGTCTCCCCGTAACA
The DNA here is from genome assembly GCF_902729225.1 of Pteropus medius. Taxonomy (NCBI): domain Eukaryota; kingdom Metazoa; phylum Chordata; class Mammalia; order Chiroptera; family Pteropodidae; genus Pteropus; species Pteropus medius. The sequence continues at coordinate 4,334,544 of NW_024345479.1, read as the reverse complement.
CTTCGCTAAGGGTCTTATAGAGAAGACTCCCTTTGGCGTTAACCATATCTTCCACCTGCCTCTAAAGAAGACCCAGCAATTTTCCTAGATTTTGTGTTTCATCATTCCTTTTCTATAAAGAAATTATTCTTTAGTGTTAATTCTGTCAAGGTAGTGCGCTTCCTAACTGCAGTAAGAATAAACTCAGCGAGAATCCTGGAAAGTCAGTTTAGAGAGAATTCCCCATCTTTTTTATCTGAATAATCCTTGGACTGCCTTCAGCAAGAATCCTACATTGGTTTAGCAAGAATCCCCCTTACCCTCAATGTCTCCTTTTAGTTATTTTCCATCCACTTGTCTTTATTGTGTTTGGAGTTGAGCACAATCTCTCTCTCCTGTTGTAATGTCCCTATTTCAATAGTTCTGGATAAAGTCTTACATTTTAATGAGTGTGAGAATAATAATTTTTTTTAACACTGCTATCTATGGAAGGTTAAATTCAGAAGTGCCTTTTTCCAACGGAGTAGCATCTGTCTAAATATGGAAAGAAACTTTCTGTCATCTAATGGGAGAATTAATGACCTTGAAGCCACTTTAGGTTTCAGGCAGGAGACTGAGCATTTCTAATTCTGCCTTCTCACAAGACTAGAGACATTCAACTGAGATAAATAGATGGTGGGAAATGATGAGTAAACCAGGGAGTGAGGCTTCTGTTGAAAATTCAAATCAGCTTCTGAGTTACCAAAATAATACTCTTCCATTTTAAACTCTGTCTACAGAGATAAGTGCTGTCAGTATCCTGGATACATTTCCCTTAATTTTACTTATTAGCTTTTTAAAAAGCACTGAGAACTGACACCTCCTACACCTACACAGCTTACTGTCTACATTAATATGATAATATTTCATGACTCTTGCCTGAAAGTTAAAAATGCAAATCCATTGTTCATTTTATAAACTTCCTAAACCACCAACTTTTCAATAGAAAGCATGACATGACAATTCTGCACACTCTAAGATTCTTAGAATCCTTGGTTTAAAAATCCTTGCTTTGCTGTGTCCCCCAATCCTAAACTATTATATCATGATCTTACCCAATTGAAATCAACTCCTGCCCCCAAGCCAAACTTCAAAGTCTCAGTCAATATCACTACTTTGTTCTGAGCCACTACCACCACTCTGTCAAGGTAGTGTTTTTCATTACTGCAGTAAGAATAAACTCAGTTTGGTCTTATCAACAGCTTATTTTCCTGATATTTTGTGGAGCTAAATTTGACAGCAAAGAGTAAAAAAGAAAAAAGATTAATTAGTCTGATTTATTTCCGATAGGAGTGTCGAGGGAAGGCTGCAAGTACAGCCCTTTATAACTAGATAGTGAAGGAATGGGACTTGATTTTCAGACTTAGAAAGAAAATCTTTCACTCCCATCTTCAATTGCTAGGTATGGAATCAAACAAAGACTGGGGGTGGATGTAGTTACTCTGTGCCGGACACAGTGGATTGTCTCATTTAATCATTACAAGGGAAACATTTTTATTATCCCCATTTGACAAGTGAGAAAATTGTGGCTTAGAGACATAAAGTTACTTGCTCAAGCTCATTCAGCTAGTAAGTGCCATGAGAAGGCTTTGAACTTAGCCTTCTGACTCATACTCTTCATGAGAGTTCAGTGATCCATAAAGGAAGACAAACACATAAATGAGTATAATACCACAAGATATTGGCTTTCGAAGGGTAATTTACACAGTGCTAAGATAGCATAGAATTAATTTCTTTCTAGGGGCAAGACGGAGAGTTTCATAAGAGAGGTGCCGAAGAAAAAATTATTCTGAAGCCTATTATAACGGTAAGAAAGACTTTATTCAGGACTATTACAATAAGAACATTATAATAGGGGAGAGAGATTGTGCTCAACTCCAAATAGAATAAGGACAAGTGGGGATTTACAGTCATCAAGCAGAGTGAGGGGGTCAGTGGATGAAAAATTACTAAGGAGAGACATCAAGAGACTTGTTAAACTGACTTAACGGGATTCTTGCTGAAGGCGGCATAGGGATTGATCAGATATCGAGGGTGGAGCATTCTCCCTAAACAGGGTTTTTTTCTAAAACCAAACATGGCAAGGATAGACAAAGAAGCCCAAAGTTGATGCCTCGTCGAGAAAAGGGGGCAGAGGAGCCTAACTGAAGTTTGGTCAGAGAGAGAGTCTTTGCTAGAGGTGACATTTGATTTATTTGAATAACAAGCTTGGCAAGCAGAAAAAGGAATGAGAGAAATTTGAGATGGAGGGCGTGCTCACCTGCAGCAATGCTGTCTAGTAGAATTCCTTGTAATAATGGGCATGTTCAATATCTGCACTATCTGACCTGGTAACCCCTAACACATGTGATGTTGAGCACTGGAAATGTGGCTATTGCAACTAGGAACTGGATGTTTATATAAATTAAATTTAAATAGCCATTTATAATCACTGTCCTAGCTAGTGCACATCTACAGCATCTGGGGTGTGGACTCTGGAGAGAAGGGGGAGGCAGCCTAGGAGAACATGTGCAAGCAGCAGCTACTTTAACCTTTGCCCTCAGCTCCAGTCCTGCCCAGTCCTGTCCAACAGCAATGACTCGACTTTGGACTCTCAACTCCATGGAAAAAGAAGGTGAGAGAAATTTTATCTCTGAAGCTTGCTCTTTCTGTAACCACCTAGGCCTCTGCAACTTGATGACTTACGAAAGTCCAGATAGTTTCTATGCCCAGGCTGGAAAAGGAGAGGATTGAATAATCAGTGGAAAAAAAGAGACTACTAGTTAGCTTGAGATACCATTGGGCTATTACCTGTACGCAGGTCATGTATGGTGTTTTGTAACTTCAGGAGAAACAGGAGCCAGGTATACCTCACATTAACCATTGAATATTTGTTATTCATTAAACAATTTTTAGAAAGCACAGATTCTGTCTATGGCCATGCTACCCTGAACAAGCCTGATCCTAACTGATTTTGGAAGCTAAGCAGGGTCAGGCCTGGTTAGTACTTGGAAGGGAGACCATTTTGGAAGACCAGGTGCTGTAGGTGTAAAAAACTAAAAAATAAGGGATTGTAAACTGACAAGTTCCTTGCAATCTGTGAGGTCAACCAAGGGTTGCCTTGCCTAAAAAATAAAGTAAAAAAAAAAACCGCACAGATTCTGCATATATTTAACTGCTTCATAAGTCTGATTATGACTATATATTATTTTTACTATAAAATAATACCAATTTGTGAAGAAGAGGACTTCACTGTATACACCCATTTCACACACATAAATATTGTTTGATCCACCAAAAATAAATATTAGTGAGACATGGATGCTCCAAGCACTTCTAAGAAAAATAAAAGGCAACTATTGACTGCAGAGGATCTTTTTGTTACATGTAGTGGATGGATCAGTGTATGTGTCTGTGTCTCCCAGCAAATTGCTTTGTATATAGGAAGTGCTCAAGTAATGTGCCTGTTATTTCACCTTCAGTCAGGGCACTTTCTACGGAACTTGTTTCTAAGAGCCATCCATACTAAGAAAAGGATGCCCTAAAAGCAACCATGGGCTCTTTTCAGGGAAAGCTGTTTTCCCAGAGGTAGAGGGAAGATGAAGAAGGACAACATAAAAACAGAAGTGTGGAAGCTCTATTGCTCATGGCCAAGTAGCCCCATTCCTAGGGGCTCTCTTAGCCCCTAGGAATGATACACATCAAAATGGAGAACTCAAAAGAGGTGCTGGGCAGCAATTTCTGTCTCTATCTCACCTACGACAGCAATAAGAACATTAAGGAAGGAACAGTGGGTTCTATGAATCCATTGCAAGGCCTTGGCCAAGCCACCGCATTTTTCTGGGCCTCACTTTCCTCACCTGAAAACAAGAAAAATACCAGGGGGTGTCTCTAAGAGCTCTTCTGATTTAAAAAGAATCCTGATTCTGCGATTATACATAGTTCTATAACATCCCTTCATACATTGCAGACTTAAAGGGAAAAATATAAATCTTCTAAGCATCTTTGCTTCATTTCCACTCCCTACCTTATCCTCGATACATACACCAGGACTTTCTTTTGACTAGCACAGGAAGAAAGGGCTTCCAGGAGGGACCTTGTTTCAGGGTAGCAGAAGCAGGACCATCTTTTCACTAACTCTTTACCGGAAGAGTCCTAAACTGAGAAACAGAGTTTGTGTGTCAACGGCAGAGTAAACAACTTTTCTGAGGGTTTTGTTATTATCTTACTATTTATATATTTATTTAGTCTGGTGGGTGCCTAAGGACCCAAAAGACAGTGAAAAAATAGTTTCAGACCTGCCCCACCCCCCATACTCTCTCTGAGTTGGATCTCAGAAGAGGTGACACAGTCCAAGTGTTTTGTCAACTGAAAGGACCCTCCAACACATCACTTCAATCTTTCACATCTGGGTTCAAAAAAACTCTTATTTAGTTTTGCCATGTGGAGCTTTCTGTTTCTGGCTTGCCAAGTACAAGTCACGAACGCTCTCTGATTTCTTGGCTGTCCCTCTCTGGCCCTGGAGGGGATGCCTGATTGGAGACAGGGGTGGCAGGGTGGAACCGGGGTGGCGGGGGTGGGGTGGGGGGGGCATAAAGCCTCCTTTGCTCTCCAGTGGGAACAGCTCTACTGTTTGCCCTGTGGTTGTTCCTGTCATCACCCCTGAAAGGACAGCGATGCCCGGCTCTGGCCTATTAAATCCCACTGCAGCCAGCCCTCTCATAAATAACCAGTTGTCAGAGAGTTTAAAGGAAATCCTCTAGAAATCATAAATCTTTGCTGCTCCCTCCTGCATCCTCTTCCTCATTTCCATCACAATATCACTCCAGAGGGATTTGAGACCAAAGCATAAGCTTCACAGGGCAGATTGGTAGGTCACTAGAGAAAGAGAGGGGTGGGGGAGGAGAACAGAACTGGGACAATTGGTCTTAGGGAAGCATCTGGTGGGCCCTGGCGAGGAGGTAAGGGAAGATAGCCCAGGGCCACCTGGAGGAAAGAGGCCATAAGAAAGAGAACTGGATAGTAGAGGTTCCTGGAAGAGCAGCAGGTGAACGGGTGGTCCCACCTTCTGCTCTTCAGGGTGAATTCAAGCACCATGTAGCAGGCTTTCAGTGTCAGCTTGGGGTTAAGCCATGCCTTTGCCTCTAGCCTCCTGTCTGGGCAGATCAGCAGGTAAAGGGGCAGTGTCCTGTACTGGGAGGAAAATTTTTCCTCTACAAACTTAGGTCCAAAAAGTAACCAAGTTTATTCATATGCATATGAGAGCATTTAGTAACTGCTCTAGTAGCTAGAGGTAAGGGTTTCAAGCCAGCTCAATAAGAGGGGAGAGTGGGGCTTCTAAGAATGGAAGGATCTAATGAGACTTGTTCACACAATTTTTTTTGAAAAGTCAGATGTGTACAAGAACGAGCTTCCTGTACTGGAGATCTCTCCAGAGGTGGGGGTTGTGGCAGCTGACTCTCCTAAAGTTCTGCTTCATTCAAATACAGGAAGTTCAGATAAGGGTTCTTTCTGCATCTACTGTAGCTCAAATGTTTTCACTTTGAAATGAAAATCATCTTGGAGGGTCTTTTCAGCCCCTTCATCTGCACTCACCTGACACAATGTTCACAATGAATGTGTTAAAATCTGACATCCTCTAGGGAATTTTCCTGGACTAACTCCAACATAAGATGTGGATCTTGCCTCTTCCATGAGTCCTTTTGACTAGAGGCTTTCTGGGAACGGCCTGTTTCTCCTCCTTGGATGTCTCTCCTCAATTGCTGGAAAAGGTTTCTACCCTCAGAAGAGAGTAACGATCAGTAGTCTTACATAATTCTTACTTCTTCCAACTAAACAGGAGCAGCTACATTTCGGTGGTATCAAGTCAAGCATCTGGAAAATTCTCAAGAACGAAGAGGTTTGGACATAAGCAACAAGAATCCTTGGCTCAGTCCATAAAGGAGTGCCCCCAAATCCTATGGTTCAGGAACTTAATCCTTTGTTTAACCATTCACCCATTTTAACCTTGGCTGTCAATCCTTTGCAGGTAGGAGTCTGGGCTTAGACAAATAGAAAGGGAAGGAAACCACAGTTATTTGAATCCAGTCACTACTCCGATCCCCCCACCTCTCTGAGAAGTGTGGAGAGTTGCTGTGAGAAGCCAAGACCCTCAGGTCTGGGCAGCCCTCTCTTATTAGCCAGTTCAGTGGATGAGCCACAACCTCCCACACTCTGGGGAGCTGTCCTAATTTGATAAGGTTTGTGATACCCATTTTACTGTTAAGCTAAGCCTCAGAGAGGTCATGTCAACTGCCGGAAGTTACCCAGGTAATGATATGCCTGAGATCTTGCCTCGGCTCTCAATCCAATGTTCTCTGCTCGCACCTCCTGCTCTTGGTTTTGGATATTTACCTTCCACAGAGGGCCTAAGTACCAGGTGCCCCGCGCCCAGGTGGAGCGCGGAAGCCAAACTGTTCCCACCTGCGTCCGCAAACCGTGCCCCGACGGCGCGGACTGGGGTGGAAGCAGGCGGGGGCGCGGGGCGGGGTGGGACCCGCGGAGCGCGAGCGGTAGTCGGGCCCAGCGCGCGGGGAGCGCCGCCCAGCGTCCTTCGCGTCTCCCGGGACAACCTCCAGCGCTTCCCTCTCAGAGCTCAGGGGCGGTTAATTGGAATCGGGGTCGGGGGGGCAATGGCAGCCCACCGCCGGGGCCAATCGAAGGCTTAGAAAGCCCTATATGCAAATATAAGGGTCTCGAGGACCCTAAGGTAGGAAGAGCGCGGGTTGAGGTTAGGGGTTGTAAGACAGCCAATGGGAGCGTGTCTCCATCTTTCCTGGCGGGGGCCCGTAAGTATGGTTGCTAGAGAGACGGGCAGCGGAGCCGGAGCGAGACTGGGGAGTAGGAATCGCGGTAAGACCTTCCCAAAGTCCAGTGTTGGCCCTCGGATCGCGACCTTCTAGTGCCTCTTTACTGAAAAGCTGGTTATACACGCCCCCAATGTCTCCCAGGGTGCCTAGTTCCCCAGGACTACCCCTCTGCCCTTCCTGGTGGCGTTCTAAAGGTCAAAGCCCCTTACCCTCACTGCCCCTGGTCCCCCTCCGCTCCGTGGCCTGTCTCTCTTAGCCGGTCTCGGTAACCCTCGTCCTCTTCCCCACCCCATACTCGAGCTCACCGCTAAAATACCCACAACTCCCTTTTCCCAACCTGAAGACCCCGATGCCAGGACCTTGCCCATACACCGACCCTTCTTGTCCCAGCTCCATAACCCCTCCTGCGCCCACTTCTTTCTGGAACCTGGGCTCCCTCCTGCGGCACCCTCGCTTCCTGCCCTCCCTCGATTTCCCAAACCTGGTGCCCCCTTGGATACCGAAGATCTCTGAGAATCACACAGCTCTCTCCTCCTCCTGCTTCTCCATCATTGTATCCTTCTCTGGATCACCTTTCTTCCTTTGTCTGGAGAAACCTTCCAGAAAGATACTTGTTTTTTTTTGTTTTTGTTTGTTTGTTTGTTTTCACGGCTAGCCCAGCCCTCTGTAAATGTCCCTGCTCCCTTTCTCCCTCTTCTTTCACTTCCAGTTATTTCTCACTCTCCTGAAGGAAAACTCTTCTAGCCTTGAGGAAAGTTCTCCTTTGGTATCTGAGCCCTAGGAAGAATGTACCTTACATTTGGGGATGACGTGGGAAGGGAGTTAACATTTACTAAGCACCAGTATGTGGCAGGTACTTCAATAAATTATTTAAAACGTACAACGGCCCTACCATTATATTTTCATCTTACAAAATAGCCCTTATTTTGAACCAAGCACTGCATTAAGAGCATTAGAAATATTAACTCATTTAATTTTTTTCTTTTAATTTTTAAAACAACCCCGAGAGATGAATATTATTATCCTCATTTTATTTATAAGGAAACTGAAGTACAAAGAGGATCAGTTTATCACCCACAGACACCCTTCTAGTAGGTGGTAAGGCTGGGTTGGATCCCGGTCTGTCTGTCTTTGCTAGCAATGCACATGTTGTGGAGAAAATGGCTGGGCATGAGCTTGCCCTGAAAATTGTTTCTTCCAATTGAGGAATTGTGGAATTCCTCAATTTCTAGCCAAATAAAAGACGGCATCTGAGTCAGCAAGATTCTTATTCTCAGTGAGTGTGGCCAGTGATCCTCAGCACTTCTTTTATTTTTTCAAATTAATTAATTTTTAAATTACAGTTGACATACACTATTATATTATTAGTTTCAACATAGTGATTCAACATTTATATAACTTCAGTGATCGCTGTGATAAGTCTAGTAACCATCAGCTACATACAAAGTTATTACGATATTATTGATTATATTCCTTATGCTCTACATTATTCTCAGCACTTATTGGCAAAGCCCTTGAGCAGTTGAGTGTCCCCATCCCTACCATGTTAGCCCATGTTTTGCTTCTGACCACTTCAGGCTCTGTGCTGAAATTCAAAAAGTGTCTAGAATTAAAAGCCAAAAAGCCATAAAAGGCATCTTACTTTATCCTGCCTGCATCAAAGCTCAAAACACTTTTCTAGATATGAGACTTTTAATCCTCTTGGTGATCCTCTAATCACAGAGAAAATAGGGAATGAAGGAGGAGATAATTGCAGTAATCCCCTCTTATCCACAAGGGATATGTTCCAAGACCCCCAGTGGATGCCTGAAACTACGGATAGCACTGAACCCTATATGTACTGTTTTTTCATATACATACCTATGATAAAGTTTAATTTATAAATTAGGCACAGTAAGAGATTAACAACAACTAATGATAAAATAGAATAATTATAACAGTCTATGGCCATGCTACCCTGAACAAGCCCGATCCTGTCTGATCTTGGAAGCTAAGCAGCGTCGGGCCTGGTTAGTACTTGGATGGGAGACCACCTAGGAAGACCAAGTGCTGTAGGTGTAAAAAATTTAAAAAATAAGGGATTGTAAGCTGACAAGTTCCTTGCAATCTGTGAGGTCAACCAAGGGTTGCCTCATCTAAAAAAAAGAAAAATAATTATTATAACAATATACTGTAATAAAAGTTATATGAATGTGGTCTCTCAAAGTATCTTATTGTACTGTACTCACCCTTCTTGTGATAATGTGAGATGATAAAATGCCTATGAGAAGAGATGAAGCGAGTTGAATGACAGGCACTGTGATGTAGCATTAGGCTACTATTAACCTTCTGATGATAAGTTACAAAGAAGATTATCTGCTTCGGTTGATCCTGGATCATTGAGCATTGACAATGTCAATGGATGGATGTCAGGAGCAGATGATGTTGATTGCTGGGGAAATTTAATATTTTCGGATTTCAGTTGACCACGGAAAGCAAAATCACAAATGATAGAGGACCTATGTATTTGGCTTCTTAGTATATACTATGTCAAATAGGTAAAACTGAAAGCAAGGCTATAAATAGGCCTCTTTCTTACCTCCACATCTCCCTCCCCCACATCCACTTCATACTTTTCCAGGAGCTATCCACTGGAAGCCTTCAGAGGGATGCTTTTAGTAGGGGAATGAGAACCAAAAGATACAAAAGGGAAAGGGTTTAAGGAAAACCTATTATTTGGAGGAAGGGAAGGAAGTCACAGGCAAACACTGTAGGAGAGCTCTTCAATGCCATACGTATTCCTGCAGACTGAAAGAAGAGTTTAGGCTGTGAAGGTGAGGATGAAAAAACTTGGCTGAAACTTGAAACATGTTCTCCTATTGTTCTTAATAAAATAATTCTTTCCTCCCATTTACAAGAACACCTATATTAATTCAGCCTTGCAAAAGAAAGCACTAAATATTTCTACCTTTCTGCAATATCCCTAGGGGCAAGAAGAGTAGTCAACTTGTATAGTTGTTCAGAAGCAGAAATGAGACATGGTGCCTCTTTACATTTTCCAAATAACCTTTGGGTGTGCAGGTAGCCATCCTAGTGCTCATTCCCTCCCCCTGGTGGCCAATAAACGTCATTTTCATGCTGTCTAACCAGGATTTGGTTGGTAGCCTCTCTCAGGCTTTGAAGCCAAGATCAAAAACTCTATTCTAAAATGTAAGGAAATGTCAGGTTTTTTTCACTGTCTTAACTGTCCCTATTTGGAAAGGTGAACTGAATGTGTCTTGTGTCATTAAGAAAAACTGGAGATGGTATTTGCCATGTTTGCTACATTGGTAGCCCAACACAATCTTCTTTTTAAAATGCCCCAAAGCATTTAATCCATATTGCCTGCCCACTAACCTAGCATAATGAAAAAATATGTTGAGAGGCAGGAAACCGGGGCTTCTGTCTTGGCTCCACTAACTTGCTCCCCGGCTTTGTGTAAGTTAAAACCTCTGAAAAGCAAACAGGTTGAACAAGACACTCTCCAAGGTCCTCTCAGCTGTAATATTCAGGAATTCCAAAAGTGCTTAGAAAATATTCTAATTACACCACAAATAAGAGCCCTGGTACAGTGTGGATGTTGTTGAAAAGAAGGGAAAGAAACAGTGAAAATAAAGACAAAGTAGAAATTATAGAGCTGTTCCCAAGTTATAGCAAATTTGAGAGATCCAAGCCCTTGTTGGAGGTGGGAATTTAGAAGCAGTTGGCTTTAAGGAAAATGATGTGGGGTCAACTGATTCTTAAGGGACGAAAGTCACCAAGACTGCTGCTGGCAGCTAGGAGATCAGTTGTTTCACTTTATGGTCATGCCATTTATGGGTGATCAGTAGAGAGGGAAAGGCAATGGGTGGAATGTGGAGGAGAGACAGGCTGTGGGGTCAGACATACATGGCTTTTAATCCCAGCTCTGCCCCTTACCTTACCCTCTCCATGCCTTCGTCTTCTCATCTGTAATACACTGAAAATAATGTCCGTGATATGATATTATAAGGATGAGACTGTGTATATAAAATGCTTTCCTAAAATGCCTGTTACTTGTCAAGGAGGTTGTAAATAGTAGCTACTTCCATAAATGAATGAAACTAAGTGTTTTAAGTGTCTACTATATGAAAAGACCCAAGGTTGATGTTTTAAAATTTTTATGTATTTCATGCTCACAGCAATGCTCCTATTATGCAGATGAGGAAAATGAATCTTAGAAAGGCAAACGGTTCATGCATTTATTCATTCTTCCAGTCAGTTCCAGAAGCATATGAATCTCTGCTATGTGCCAGACACCATGGCAGGAGCTGAGAATTCACAGACATGTTCTCTCCTATCAGGGAGTTTAGACCAGGGCCTCAAAGCTGATAACGATAGATAGCATTTGGTGAGATCTACTATGTGTCAGGCACTGTTCTAAACACATTGTATTGACTCAGGTGAATGAATTCATTTAATTCCCATAACTGGGACAAACCATTTTACAGATGAGGAAATTAAGGCAAAAATAGTCACATGTGACAATGATGTCTGCCATCTTGCACCTGTCTCAGATGCCATCCAAGTGGCTCTCGTGTCACAGGAGCCTAGAATATAGAGAAAGACAGGCAAGAATCCCATCCTGAACCAGTTTCTTTAAAAGCACATGGGCTCAGTTCCTTGCTGTGTGTGCCTGAGGCCCTCTCTTGCAAGAGGAATTTGACCCTTTTTTTGTTGTTATTGTTGTTCTTCTCTTTGACACAGGCAAATATAAGCAGCCATGACTTGTTCTTACTACTTGGGCAAGGACTCAAAAAAGGGCAAAGACAACCTGCAACTCCAGAGGCCAAATTCAGGGTCAGTTTTCTCTCCTAGGTTAAAATTAACCTTTAGGTAAACGGGGCCACTCCTCCTCCAGGGCTTGGTAAACAGGAGCCTTTGCGGAGAGCTGGGGGAGTGGAGCTGGCTGTTTACCTGGAAGAAAGGAAGCAACCCAAGGTCAAGATTTCATGTACTTTAGCTGTCTTGGACTTTGCCAAGAATGTGCCTGTTTTCTGGGAAAACCCACCCTCAAGGCCCAAGTTTCATGGGTTAGTTAGTTGCATTGAGCACGACTCTTTCTCCCCCTGCTCAAGTGTCACCATAAAGAGATTTGGGTATAAGTGGCAGCCCTCTTTAGCAAGAGAGAGAAACAAGTGGCAGTCCTCAGCTGACTCACTACTTGTGCCTCCCTCTTGCAAGTGGTTGTGAGCATTCAGTGAGAGGGTGTATGTGACAATTCTTTGAAAAGCCTGAAGAACTATACCCACATAAGGGCTTATCATTAAATGATTCATAGGTAACCTCTAAGTGAGAGGGTCCCCCCAGTTTTGTTTTGGAAAAAGGGGAGAAAGAGGTAGAAGCATGTAGTAATGTTAAAGACATGGCTATAAGGTATAAAAGTTGTCTAGAATTAACAAGTTTGGGTACAAAGGGGAGGGGAAGTGATTCCCAAGAGATTGTGTGACTCTGGTGAGCCTGCTATAATTACATATTGCTGGTGGTAGTCACAACTGTTAGAATTCCACTGGGAAACAATGTGGTGATATAAATCAATCAATCAATCAATCAATCAATCAATAAAATTAGAACCCACATAGTTTTCATATTTATTAACCTAGTAATCTGGTTCTGGATAGAAATCTTAAGAAAATAATCCTAAAGAAGTAAGAGGCCTTCTGTCCATGAAAGTGCATTGTAGAGCTATTTGTATAATAGCAAAATTGGAAGCAACTTACATTGTCAACAATAGGGCAATGGTTGGTTACACTCAGATACATTCCTTCAAAGAGATATTATTACACAACCATTCAAAACTAGAAATATGTAAACTTTGTCACAACCCAAAGGACGTTTATGATATGATGTTAAGTGGGTGAAAAGCAGACACAAAATTCTTTATATTGTGATGACAATTATAAAAGAATAATCATGCTTAGAAATTAAGAATAAAAGAGATTACACAAAAGGACCAAAGTTGCCATGTTAGGATAGAAAAGCTGAAGATAATTTCCCCGCCTACCCTTTCCTATGCTTCCTTTAATGTTATACTATAGTATTTCAATAGTAATGATACATTTGAATAAATTAGAATAAAGATATTATTAATATCATTTTAAAAAGCCCAAGAGTTTGTGAGGAAAGAAGAGGTAGTAAGTAGCAAGAGGACGGTAGGCCTCAAAAGAAAGGGATTGAAATGGTGGAGAGGGTTGGCAGGGTTTGGGAGGTGAAGTTATGGGGGGAGAGCACCGGAAAACTGGTTCTATGGTCATTTAAGCCGTGGATGTGAAGGGGCTCTAACTCAATTAATTGGGCCTGGGCAGTTCTGAGTTACCCAGAGACGAACTAAGTATATTCCTAAGGACTAGTGAAGCAGGGGCATTAAAAATCATTCGATATTTGAAATTTCAAGTAAACATCTAAGAAGCCATCATGGGGATGGAGGGATGAGAACTTAACTGGACTTCCTTATAAGTGTTTTATGATTTGGTCTTGTTTTCACTTTGAATCAGATAGTCGGGGAGCCACAATAGCCTTTTCTGTGGGAGGGGGCTCTGAAGGTCTGCACTGGGCCCTGGGCTTGAATCTTGTTCAGTTAGCTGCAAGTCAGCCCTGCACTCTCTGAGCGCCAGTTGCTTTCACTCTCAGGCCAGCAGATTGCATGCAGGAGATTCGGTGCAGTGCCGAAACAGTTAACAGATCTCAAAGCATCTCATCTGAACCCACTGAGACTAACTCCCTTAGCTAGGAAGGCTTAGGGCTTGTTTCTGAGGCTGTCTCCAGACACTCACTCACTTTAATAATAAGATTGTTTACCAGGTGGTGCCATGCATAGTGTCTCAGCCTGCTCCTGAAAACCCCTGGTGAGATAAATCAAGGCCAGGGTTGGCCAAGTGAGTCCCCGAGGTCATAGTCAATGGCAAAAGGTGTAATCAGCTCCCTCCCAGAGCCTGCCCCAACCTTGGAGGTGAGGTGGCATTTTATTAACTGCAACCTGTTGCCTAGTGTGAGCTCAGGTGGACCACCCCCATGAGAAAGGGAGGGGGTCCCCCTGCAGGTGGATCCAAGTAACTGCCGCTTACTCTGCCGTCTTTCTAGTGGGGGCCAGTATTTCCCCAGAGTCTCCTCCCAGTCCCGGGAGATGCACCAGCGCCTGCCTTTGGAAGGGGAGGAAGGGACAGAGTCAGAAGAGAGGGAGAACAGTTCTGTAGAAGATCTGAAAGAAATCGTCACCCTGGCTTTTGTGAAAGAGAACACGGAGGCTCAAAAAGGATTTCAGAATGCCCAGCAGCAAGGCAAGAAGAGAAAGAAAAGGAGGTTAGGACTAAAAGATGGGGAATGGGGATTCACGTTGGTTAAGAGCAAGAGGGACCTGGGAGGAAAGGGACCTTGGCTGCTAATGACGGAGGGGGGAAGGAGAAACTGTGATGAGACCACTTTTTGGTTCATATAAAAAGAACCCACTTTTGATGATCTGTTTTATAGAATCAAATAATGGTGTGTGTGATCTAAAACTACACCTTGCCCTAATCTTCATGCTGTGTTTAGAATGTCATTTCTTTTTTTTTAAATTGTGTGTGACGGCTTAGGTTTCGTGCAGCCCCCCCTGGGATGAGATGTTTTGTATGCACTCTCTTGTTCTGGCAAGTGTGTCTGTCTCTGTCTTGCTGCTTTCCTTTTTCTCTTTTCCAGATGATTGGTGATCAATCTATCCAGCTGCCGATATGAGAGTGGTGAGCATCTGTATTCAAGGGATCTATGATGGGGACCCACTGGATTCCCCAAAGAGTTGGGGAGGGTCACTCTTACATATTCTCGAGGATGAAAAAGTGTGTCTCCAAATCCTGTCCTTTGCTTCTCCAAGCTCATTTAACTATTTGAGGAAGTTGGGAAGCTCATTCTGAGAAAATATGGGTTTGACCACAGTGGTGTAGACTTCATCCATCTATAGGTCTTGTATATGGTTATTAGGGAATCTGATTGTAGAGAAGGCAGCTATTGCTGTAATCAGTGGCTCTTTTTTAGGGTACAGGTTCCAAACTGGCCATCTGTGGGCTGAAGATGATCTGCAAATCTACTTTGTACTATAGAGTAGAATGTTGTTGTTGTTGTTGTTGTTGTTGTTGTTGTTGTTTTAATTTTGAATTTGGAAGCTTTAGGCTGGCCTTGACTCTCTTGGTCACTGAGGGCACTTCTTCCTTTCCAGGCCCTTGAAGACATTTGAGTTGGTGTTGGAATCAGTTCCTAGTTATCAATATTAACAGAGACAGGAAAAGAAGGATATGATAGCATATATGTCATTTTGGTATACATTGTATAATTTTTTTTTTCTGTCAATTTACCTCACTAATTAAGCTTGGCTCTGGCTGATGTTAAGGATTTAAGTTTTTATTCTCTTAACATTCAGTGCTTAGTGTTCGGAGAAATCCCAGAGCCCTTCTTCCTGTCATGGGGAAGCCAGGTGGTTAAAACATTCTTCCCAGATAACCTTTCCATGGGGATGATTGGGCATATTCGTCAATAGCTTTCAACTCTTTGTGTTGCTTTCTTGGCAATGGTGTGTCCAGGCAGGGCAAGATGGCTTCCAGTCCCTAGGAGCATGGGCGTCTCGCTTCATTGTTTGGGCTGGCAGCACTTAGAAATGTACCCTCCCCATTCCATGCTCCTCCTTCACTTCTTGGGCTAACAGGCCTTTCTTCCTCCAACTCTGCTGCAGTGCGTAGGGCTGCCCAACAGTACGGCCTTCGAGAAGGAGGGGAAAATGACGACTGGACTCTCTACTGGACTGACTACTCGGTGTCACTGGAGCGGGTGATGGAAATGAAAAGTTACCAGGTATCTGGGTCAGAGCTGGTCCTCAGCATAAGTGTGGCATCTGCCCCATGGGCCCCCACTGTTCCCCGAGGGGATCTTGTGTGTAATCCCATGTCCCCATTGTTCATGAATTCGGCTTCCTTTGCAGAAAATCAATCACTTCCCAGGGATGAGTGAAATCTGCCGCAAGGACTTGCTGGCCAGGAATATGAACCGCATGTTAAAGATGTTCCCTAAAGATTTTCACTTTTTCCCTAGGACCTGGTGTCTTCCTGCTGAGTGAGTGCCTACCTGTGCTCCTTTCTCCATTCCCCATCCCCAATTACATTTCCCTTTTGCCCCTGATTCCCTGGTTACTACTTTCCCTTCCCATAGTTATCTCCCATCTCTCTTGTTCCGGAAGAAAAGGGAGAAAGGGTGGGGCCAATGTTGAGGAAACACAAGGCTCTGCATACAAAATTAGATGACAGTTTAGGGCTGGGTGCTTTAGAGCCTGTGCCTGCAGTTAGGATGGGAATTTGTTCTGACCCCGAAAGCTGTTGGTTTTGAGTTTGTTCCAACACTTTAACCATATGGTTTCTGAGTGTTTAAGGACCATGGGTATTTCTGCAGAGAGTGAGGCAGTGGTTAATGCCCAGGTTAGAAGCAGGGAGGAATGCCTGACCTCTGTCCCATGGTCGTACCATGGAGGACAGTCAGCCTTTCCCTACCTCTGGTCTCATTTTATCTATTTTAAAACTGGACATCCATTCCTGCTACTGGACCACATCACCAGGAAACAGGAGAAATTTAAGTTGACATGAACGTGACCTGGGTACAATCTGGTGTTTGAGATGAGGTGGAGGGGGCAGAGAAGTGTTGCCGTCAGAATTATGCTGCATGGCGAAGGCCCCAGAGAACTCCCACTCTCGCCTCCTTGCCCAGTGCTTTCCCAAACCCAGAGCTCCAGGGTTCCCAGCCTTTCCTAGACGTCTGGAACAACTTTCAGGGTTTAACAGCAACTTAGAAGGAGATGTGTTTGCCATCAGGTCAACAGGTGCCTTCAAATTTCATGGCCACTGAGGAACTTTGCGGTTAAATGACCTCCAGTGATCACAAGTTTCTTTTGAGTTAAAATGCAAAACAAGAAATATAGCAAGACTGAGATTTAGAGGCCGTTAAGTTGGTTTCTTTATTTCTTCTGACTATAATGTCTTCAAAGTATGTTCAAAGATAGTCTTTACCCTCTTACATTCTGGCTAGAGTGGAGATGTTACAGAGGAAAAGCTGAGCCCAGAGTCAGAGAAGAGACTGATGGATTCAAGGTCACATTGCCTGGGCCTTGAGCCAGATTCAGAACTCCAAATCTCCTATCTGCAAACCCAGAAAATCAAACTCTTTGGTCATGACTAACTTTATGGGGTGTGCAGCTTGTATTAGAACCTTGCCTACATATGTCATGAGATAAGTGTTATTATCCTCATAGCATAGACGATGGAATTGAGGCTTACAGAGGTCAAGTACTTGCACAGGATTCAGACCCGAATTCCCTCCAAAACCCACTGTGTGTGCACTACTGCCTCCTATTATGAGACCTCCGGGCATCTGTCTGTCAACTCTAGGACTTTTGCCACATTTTATATATAGTATTTATATACATAAATATACGTCGTATAATTTTTTTTAAAAAAAATAAAGAGCTAGCTTTTCTTGTCACTGCTCCCCAGCTAAAGGTGTGTCTCGTTCCCTCCCTGTTCTGGTAGCTGGGGAGATTTGCAGAACTTCAGCAGGTCAAGAAAAAATAAGACATACATTTGCAAGCCGGATTCGGGCTGCCAAGGGAGAGGTATATTCATCACCCGGACGGTGAAAGAAATCAAACCGGGGGAGGACATGATCTGTCAGGTCTATATTTCAAAGGTACTTCCTCACCATGGCTATCTACTCCCGCAGCGGCCTCAGGCTGTAGCTCCACTGGGGACCGAACGTGAAATGAGAGAATGGAGGGCAGGGGTGGGGTGCGGGTGAGGCCGAGTCCTGTCTTCTGCCTTGGACTTTATCGGACCGAGCCTCCTGACCAGGGATGCAAAATGTACCTGGGTCAGAGTGTCCCTCGCCCTTGCACCGTTGTCATTCAGTCTGGCCCTGCGAGGCTGGACCTTTGCCTCTAACAGACAACAGCTGGGAGAAGGCCTTTGGCCTCTGGAAGCCCCGGCTCATTTGGGAGAGAGGAATAGTCCTGGTGAGACACTGGGAACCAGCTTTACTCCATGACTGGAGGTCAGAGGTCACAAGGGAGCCCTCTGGGACTGTGCGCAGAGGAGCCTTGGCCAGGGCAGGGAGAACTGCAGCAACGACATAGCCTTGGATGGTGATCACATGTTCTTCATCACAGGACTTATTAATATTATTTAGTTGCTAGGAGCTCTTTTGGAGGTGGTTACCCATGCGATTTGACAGACCAAGAAACTGAGGCACAGTGTAGTTTAGTGACTTCCACAGATCACATGGTAGGTCAGTACCCAAGTCCCCTTCTCCTTCTCCCCAGCCCTGGCCAAGCCTGCGCTGTGTAAGGCCAGTGTTGGAGCTGATGTCATGAAAACTAGACAGAATTCTAATGATCTTCAAGTCTGAATTTCTCCTCCGATGCTTGTGTGACTTCTGTTCTCTTCTCTCAGCCCTTTATCATCGATGGGTTCAAGTTCGACCTCCGGATTTATGTGCTGATGACATCCTGTGACCCTCTCAGGATTTTCGCCTACAAAGAAGGACTGGCCCGCTTCGCCACAACTTCTTACTCTCAACCTTGCACAGACAACCTGGTGAGCTCAGGGGGCCTGCCCCTTCCCTTTCCTCCCTAGTTAAACCCACACTCTCGAACATTGTGTACATGGCTGCCATTTGTCGAACGCTTACTATGTGCCGGGTTGCATACGTTCTTTCCCTTAGCACTCCCAGGAGCCCGCAGAAATAGGGATTATCACCTCCCTTTTACAGAGAGGAAATGAAAACCCAGAGAGTAAAAGGACTTGTCCAAGGTCCCAGAACTAGGAAGAGGTCTGGCGGAGACTCACGGCCAGGTCCGCCTGACTGTAAAGCCGGTACCACAGTTTCCTGGTAGGAAGGAAGGTCTTGGGCAAGCCCCCATTGCTCCCTCCACACCCCAGTTCCCCCAGTACTCCTGAAGTGTCTTTCAGGCAGGGTACCTACCACACAATCACAGGAGGAATTAGAGTTTCTTAT
Organism: Pteropus medius; assembly: GCF_902729225.1. Classification (NCBI taxonomy): domain Eukaryota; kingdom Metazoa; phylum Chordata; class Mammalia; order Chiroptera; family Pteropodidae; genus Pteropus; species Pteropus medius. Next base: position 4,315,645 of record NW_024345479.1, on the reverse strand, counting down.
ACTCCAGGCTATAGGATACCCTTTCTAAATTCTTCTGCTTTGCCAGTTTAAATAAGCCCTAAGACTTCCCCTTTTTCCTCCGTCTCTAAGCCTCAGGTCCCTGGGAGGGCACAGAGAGGCAGTGGGAGGCCTGCCCTTTCTCCTGACCCCACAGACTTCTGTCTCTTCCCCAGGATGATATCTGCATGCACCTGACTAATTATTCCATTAATAAGCACAGTTCCAATTTCATTCAAGATGCTCACTCTGGCAGCAAGAGGTAAGGAAGTGGCTTCACTTTTCTTTTTCTGCCAGTCTCAGAGCTGGTCTCTGGGATTCCACCCAAACCCTGTCAGTTCCCCATCTGTGTTTCCATCTTAGATCACGTGGTCTCAGAAAATATTTCTTTACCTCTAAACCCAGAACAGACTCCTTCAGCTCTGCCCTCTGGCTGTTAATCATTAAAAGAAGGCCACATCATAAACCCGAGGAGGGGAGGAGGGGAGGAGGAGAATAAACATGAACTATTCCCTCAGCAGGATACACACACACAGCAAAATATACTCCTGTTACAGTTGGCCCTTCTGACATTTCCAAACCAACAGATATTTACTGATCACTGGTCTGCCACGGGAAAAGGACGTGCCAGGCAGTTGTTCTAAGCCTGTGGTTCCCTGGGGTGTTGCTCCAGCAGAGATTCTCAAGTGATATGTCACGACGCCTGGTGTGACATGACATGTGGCTAGCTGGCTTTCAGATTCTCCAGAAGAAGGGAGGAAAATGAGAGGAATGCATGAGTCTCTTCCCAAGCAGCTTTTACATGCATGTTATCATCTAATCCTGTCTCATTTGAGTTTTAAGAAAAAGGAGGACTGAAGAATGTGAACATGACCAGACAAGGGGGAAAGGAAAGGGAAGTATTTTCTGAGGCTTCTTTTTTGTTGGGGCCCAAGCTGGGCGTTTTGCATGCATTTTTTTTTTTCATCGAATTTTCACAACACTATGGCAGAGTATTATAATCTACCCTTTGTAGGTGGAGAACTATGAATTAGGTGCCATCTCTGTTTTACAAATAAGGAAACTGAGCCCCTGAGAAGTAAGTTGCCGAAGGTCATACAGTTATAAATACTAGAACAGGATGAGAGGGTAGGTCTGTCAGACTGTAAAGCACATACTACTTCTGCAGCAAGCTTCAGAGGGCCGATACACAGGCAATCTGTTTGGCTTCAGAGCACCAGAGAGGCATGGGAAATTTCACGATTCCCTCGGTGGCAGAGTTCCAAAAAGCAAATGAGAAATCATTAGATTAAGGGAACATGTCAGGCTGGGTGGAGGCAGTCTCCCCTTTTTCAGATGGCACCAGACACTCGTCTTGCCTGAAGCTCTCCCATCTCCTCTCTCCTCCTGGACCGTGAGCACCAGCTGAGTCTCCAGTGCTGTTGCATGTGGAGCTTCTGTGCTCAGTGAGGCCTGTCTTCCAGTCTCGCTCTGACTTTCACCGGCTGAGTCAGCTTGGGCAAGTCCCTTCATCTCTCTGAGCCTCCATTTCTTGGTCTGTGATAAGACGCCCTGCCGGGCCATGTCCTACCCATCTCATAGGGTCACCGTGGGACTCAAACAAGCTATGATAGCAGCACAGATGGCGCTCGTGGTTAATGCTATTTTTCCTTACTCTAAGGGCGTGTAATCCAAGGGCCCTTGTTTCCCTGCATCCCTTCCTTTCCACCAGGCCCACACCTTGCTCCAGACTCAGACCCGATGGCTGCATTGGCCTCTTTGCTCTTCTCCCTAGCTCCAGGCACCTCTACTTACCCTCTCTGTACTCCATTTTCTCATCTCTAAAATGACATAATAAAATAGGAATACTGGCTGGCCAGCCTCACAGAGATGCTGTAAGGACCTGTTCAGATAATATGTATGAATGGGCTTCAGAAACAATAACCCCCATGCTAGTAGATGCTGTTATTATTATATATTCTGTATACTCGTTACTTCCACTCTCGGTAAGCGGTGTGGCTCCCAGATGCCTAGAGCATAAAGTTCAAACTCCTCTGCTCAATTTACTAAAGTGACCAAATCCCACTTTCCGCTATTATTACTACTACAGGAATAGTCAACATTTTATTTGTTGAGCACTTGATATATGCCAGGCACTGCTCTAAGAAATTACATACCTCAACTCAGTTCATCCTTACAATACTATGTTATCATCATCCTGATTTTGCATATTAGGAAACAGGTGTAAAAGGTGAAGTAACTTGCCCAAGGTCGCACAGCTAGGAAGTGATAGAGCTGGAATTAAAACTCCCAAGGCCATGCCCTTAACTGCTAGGAAATGCTGCCTGTGCTATTTGCTCCGTGGTATTCTACCAGAGACACTCTCACGCTCATATTTGATTGCTCATTCTCACCTCTCTGCCTTTGCTCATCTCCACACGAAAACATGGGAAAGCATTCTTGAAGGCCCTTCTGTCTCATCAAGATTCCACGTTGTCTTCTCTGACCTGGTTCTGAATTTTGGTCTAGCCGCATAACACTGCAGTGTGGGTGAAACCCATCTTCTCTGTGGGCCTCTGCATCCTCACTTATCAAATGAGAGGATGGGGTGCCATCTCTAAGGACAAGCCTGTGGAATCAGTCTAACCGCCCACTGTGACCTTTCCATCTCCGGACTCCCACTCTCCTTATGGTCAACATCAGCTGGAGCCTATAACCGCTCTTTGCTTGGTGCACATGTTTGTCTTGTGTCCCCAGTGGTACTTAAGCTCCTGCACTTAAGAGTTAGAATGGTGCCCTGGCCTTCTGGGTGCTTCCTATGTTGCTAGGCAGAGTCTTTTTTTCTTTCTCTCCCTCCCTTTCCCTTTCACCTTTCTTCTTCCTTGTCCCTATCTTTTGAGACAATCTGCTTCTCATACTGACTGCCTCACCTGCCCCCAATTTCCCCCACCCCAGTTTGAGGCCGACTGCCTCTCCAGTCAATCCCCCACTAGGCTGCAAACTCAGTAGGAGCAGTGACGGAGAAGGCGGAAAAACTGGAAAGCTGGCAGGCCTCTGGGGCAGAGATCAGGTCCTCTTCATCTTTCAGCGTGCCTGGCACACGGCCGGTGTGTTAAACTGAACTGACTAACCAGTGGACCTTATGAAATTATACAATACATAGTCATTGTGATATGCCTGAGTTATCAAGGAGAGCTTATGTTATGATGCATAATGTCTGTTATAAGAAGGCAAAGAAGTGCATAATGTATTTTGAGAAACCTTATTTCCCAATTTGACAAATTAAATACAGTTTTGCACTTGAAAGGATTGGCTTCAGGTAATCCGGAAAATTTGTTTATGTGTAGCCCCCATTCCCTGACAGCGGCAGGTAGAGGATGTGGGCCTCTACATTAAGTGACCTTTGCTTATCCGTCTTTATATAAATGCATTTTTGGTTGTTTCACGTAGGTATTTACTTCTCAAATTGTCCTTAGGCCTTGCACGACAGAGGTGGTGGTTTCTTGGGATCCCCTCATTGCACAAACTTTGCACGTACAGCAGGCCCTTAGCAAACGTGCATGGGCTGGATGACCCCACCTCCTCCTTTTCGACTCTGTTGGCCGGAGTCCAGTGAGTTCTTTGAACTCTCTGGATGAGCCACGTCTCTTGTCTCCTCCTTCTCCTCTTTGCTCTTCACTCCCCTGCGTCTCCTCCTCCCATTTCCCCACTTCCCGCTTCGACTGTCTGTGCTCACGTGTCTGCGTGTGAAGGGGTAGGTGTTTGTCTCCTTCATTACCTCTTGGACCTGCTGGGCTCGCCCTCTTTCTGTACGGCCCAGCAGGAAGCCGACAGGAGGATCCCCTCGGATGTCTCCTCATGAACTTCTCTCCATTGGGTAGACATCCTCTGATCTCTATGATAGTTGGCCTGCGAGTGAGGGGTTTCCTGGGATGTGGTACTTTCAGTTCTGAAATTGGGACGATCCTGGTCTGCCCGAGACAGTGGGTAGCCCTATCTGTGGAAATGTCTTGGGCTGCCTTTTTCTTGCAAGTCATCCTAAAACAAAATTTCTGTGTCTTTAGTGTCCCCAGAATCTCCTCAGATGGCCGAAGTAGAACTCAGGTAGCAGTATTCTTAAAAGGCTCCATGAGTACTTGTAATGAACACCAAAGCCTGAGAAATTGCCATCAGAGCAAAACTATGATGTAGGGCGTTTGTTTTTATTTCTTTTTTATTCATCCATTAAGCTTTCCACCCAGAATACTCAGTCTCCACCCTAGCCTATGGGTGTTTTCTGGACCACAAGGAAAGTGCCCAGGCAGGTCTTGACATGTCATTATATCTGTGCCCACTCCAGGGCTGTGGAGGCTTGGGGGCTGTGGCCCTGTGGCTCCTGCAGGCCCCTCCTGAGCTGACATAGCCCTGGTGTCACCCTGGCTCTTGGGTGTCCATCCTTACTGGTTCGGGGGATGTATCTGCTCTAGAAGTTTCTGGTTTCCAGCATGCCGTGGCCTTAGATGACCAGAAGCGGGCCGTGGTTCCCCTCCAGGAAGCTCTCCACCTTCAACATGTACATGGAGAGCCATGGATACAACCTGGAGCAGATATGGAGAGATATCGAGGACGTCATCATCAAGACAATCATCTCAGCCCACCCCGTCATCAAGCATAACTACCACACCTGCTTTCCCAACCACACACTCAATAGCGCTTGCTTTGAAATCCTGGGCTTTGACGTTTTGTTGGACCGCAAACTGAAGCCCTGGCTGCTGGAGGTAGGAAGGTTGGGGCGAGGGGTGAAAACTGGCCCCTATAATTGGGGTTAGCCAGCTTCAGGCTCATCATCTCTCTGCCCTCGGCTAGATCTTTTAAATCAACTTCCTGCACCAGTTCCTCCCGTGGTGCTTGCTGCCAGGGGCTTCTCTCTTAGTTGAGAAGTGGCCACCAGAGGGGGGTAGATGGCCGGGAATTAGAGAATTCCTTATGTCTTTCTAAGGTCCACCCAGACTTGGAAACTCTGATCTCAGGCATAGAGTGATTTTAAAGACAGTTCTACCTTTTGTAGCAGATTCATCTCCCAGAAAGGGGGTGTTCTCCATCACAGCTGGGTTGATGATATTTAAGATCAGATGCGAGCTGCCAGCCCTGGCTCTCAGGGGCCTGGACCCCTCAGTTCGAAGCACCAACAGAGAAGAGCCTGCTATCTGTGGCTGTGGGAATGGGTGGGGAGCCACTCAGTGAGTTTTCTGCCTCCCCCAGACTCATGGGGTGCTGGGAGGAGGAGGAAGAAAAGCTTCAGGGTGGCTCTCTCTCCCAGATTGAACTCGTGCTCAGCAGCCCTCTCCAGAGGCCATTCAGTATGCACACAGGGAGCGGGGGTGAAGGTGGGGTGTGGTGCCAATCAGAGGTGCTAGTGCCAGCTGCCAATGACATAGAGTCAGCCTTTAGAACGGATAACCCAGAATTATAGATCAAATTCCTGGGGCCTTGCCTTTCCTCCGTTCCCAGTCCTTGTTCCCTGGTGTGGGTGGGAAGGACAATATGGTTGTTTGGAGATCTTACCCAAAGAGCAGAATTAGCCACCAGGAGCAAGCCTTCAGAAACTGCTAGAAATCTTCAAATGTCACATAGTACTGCTGTGAGCGGGAATGAGTCTTCTCCCTCCTCCTACCTGTCTCCCCCTAAACTCCCTGTCAGGATCCCCAAAGCATCACTCCTTTCTACTCCCTATGTCCCTGCCTGGCCCTTCCGACTGCCCCTTCCCTCTGCTCTGTGGAATGCACAGTGCACGTGTGAGAGCACCACACCCCAGATTGAGGGGAAACCAGAAACAAGTCACGCCCTGATGCTTCTCAAGAAGAAGGGACTAAAATAAAAGCTAGTTAAACTGGAGGGGCTTCCACTTCCTCCTTTCCTCCCTGTGGCTCCAGGCCAGACCTTCTCTCCCTCTCCTTTCCACTCATCTTGGTAGCCAGGGCCCCAAGGTGGGCGTGAGTAGCTCCCTGGAGGTGGCATTTTGGCCTCACTCCCTGCTTTCACACCGGACAGCCCAGTGCCCAGCTGCCATCTTGCCCTCCCAGGTCAACCACTCTCCAAGCTTCTCTACTGACTCCTGGTTGGATAAAGAGGTGAAGGACAGTCTGCTGTATGACACCTTGGTCCTGGTCAATCTGGGAAGCTGTGACAAAAAGAAAGTCTTGGAGGAGGAGAGGCAACGGGGGCGGTTCCTGCAGCAGTGTCGTTCCAGGAAGACCAGGTACAGTAGCACCCCCCCGTCCCTCTGGGGACCCCATTCTCTATGACTTCTCTGCTCCCAATAAGACTGGTCTGTCCTGGTCCAAGTTACGACTTGACAGCCTACTCGTTATGTGCCCTTTATTTCACTTCTCTGAGCCTCAGTATTCTTTCTGTGAAATGGAGCTAATGATACATAAGGGGTTTTTTTTGGGGGGGGAGGGTTAAATGAGATAATGTATACAAAAGGCTTATCATAGTGCCTGGCACTACAACTTATGTTAGAGACTAGTAAGAATCTTGCCTGGAGTTGGTGAGGAGAGCAATCAGTTCTTACAAATGATAATGCTACTTGGAAAATTTGTTTATAGTTGCAGAATGTGACAGTTTGAACAGTTTTACTGTGACTATTCCTTTGTTTCTAAAAATAGAAGACTTAAGTGATAGACATAACTATGTATAATGGGTATGAGTTTATTGATATATGCAGACTCAGGAATTACCAATACAAAAAGCGAAACCATTCCTTTATTTTTACAAACAGGAAGATTTGCCTGTCTTACCCCATGTTACCATGTTGGCAGGAGCTAACGTGTCCCCGATTCCTGATGGGCAGCATTTGCCTTTTCACAGAGGCTTTCTTCTGCAGAGTGACTCTAGCATCAGAAGGCCCCAGGCCCGGTCCAGGAGATGCCCGTGTTGCTTTTCAGATCTCACCGTGGCCCCTGCCCTCCTCATGAGTGGAGCCAGCCTGGTCCTTCGAGATTAAACTTCTAGAGCTGGGGCAATAGCGTCTGTGTTTGGATGGCACCGTGTTTCTCAGAGCACTTTCACCTGTGCTGTCTTCCCTGTAAGGAGGGTGGTAGGCAGGTAGTGTGGGGTATGGTATGGTCTCGTTTTGGAGCTAAGGAGACCAAGACTCTGAAATGGTAAGTGGCAGGTCTGGACCCAGAGCCCAGGGAGTGTGTGGCTGGGATTCCAGGGTGCCTTCCACTGGGCCAGCTTTCCCTAGACTCCTTGAGGAGAAGGCAGCATCAGTAAGAAACAGCCAGAGCCCTCCTCTGAATCAGTCTCCTTGGCATGGTTTGGCCCTGGATAGTTCAGTGGCTCTTGGTTTCCCTGCTGTAAAAGGGGCTTATCCTTCCTCCCTCCCTCACCTCTACCTCTTCAGGGGGCTGTGAGGAAGAATGAGATCATCACAGCTCATAAAAGCTCATCAAGCTCATCCTAGAAGCCCTCAAATTTAGCAAAACACAAGCTGTCATTCTCCAGAGAAGGGTAATAAGGGCTGCGATTGGGAAGGTGGTGACAGTCCGCCTCAGCAGAACTAAGCCAACAGGGAAGTGGGTTTTACTTGTAACAGGTGACCTGTCGGAAAGTCCGTTCTAACCAGCTCTTAGTGCATGATGACACTGGCTATCCTGGGAGGGCTAGAATCTCCTCTTGGAGAAATACTGATTGACCACTGTTGTGCGCATGGCCTCTGCCTGGCCCTAGATGACATCCAGCTTCACCACGTCCCTTCCAAGAATTAAGCCATGTCCCAGTGAAACCCTGTGTTCTGCTTCTCAACAGGATCGAGGAAGTCAAGGGTTTTCGGGCTCTCCGTCTAGAGAAAACTGAGAAGTATGAGAAGGAAAATTGTGGAGGGTTCCGCTTGATTTATCCCAGTCTGAATTCGGAAAAGTATGAGAAGTTTTTCCAGGACAACAATTCCCTCTTCCAGAACACAATTACCTCCAGGGCCCGGGAAGTATATGCCCGGTAGGCAGGTGCCCTCAAGGTGGGTGGGGTCTTGGGGGGATTGTGCTTGACCTGCTGAGTGACTGGCCTGACCGTACCGAGAGGAGGGTCTCTGAGCTTTAGTCCCTAACCTTGAAGTTGCCAGGGGGACATATACTTTAGTCTCATAAGGACCAGGAATTTTAAGATTCCCTGGTATGGAGTGTTGTTAAGTAGATGTGTGGCTGTTTCTGGAAACTTACCCCTGAGACAGGCAACCCCACCCCACTCCAGAATTCCTAGCTCCCTCAGAACTTCCTCCTGGGTTCTAAGAGCTGGAAGGGACTCATCCCATCCAGTCCAGTCCCCACCCATCACCTCATTTTATGGAAGAGGAGGGCAGAGCAGAGAAGAGATCATACAGCAGGTAACGACAGAAGAGGGACCAGAGCACATGTCTTCTGACTCACATAACCATGTTATTTCCACTATATCATTGGCCAGAGAGGCCCAGGATATGAAGCGGTCTAATGTGGGAGCCCCTGACTTTAGCCTCCTGCCCAGACCCTCTTCCCAGCACCTGCCATGTATGGAATTTGAGCTGTACTGGTTAATGAGGGAGAGATAGGGTGTGGTGGAGTGTGGCGTAGACCTTTCCTGTGCATCTCTACTTGGATACTATTTCCCAGACTGGGAATGGTATGGTTGGAGGGATGACTCTCCTCCACCTCCTTCTTTGTGTTGTCAATCTTCTGAGCAGACTGGACATGCTGGGAAAGGGAAGGTGGAGCACTCTGCTCTTTACTCAGTCTTGTCCACCGCTCAAGGAGAATGCCCACTTTCATAGCCCATCCCTAACCTACTTGACACTAACTATTTCTCCATGGGCAGGCAACTGATCCAGGAGCTGAGATTAAAGAAGGAGAAAAAATTCTTCCAAACCAAAGAGAAGAAGATAGAGATGCAGGGGGAATCAGCAGGCGAGCAAGCAAGAAGCAAGAACTCGAGGAGCTGGCAACAGACACAGGGGAGCATGCGTGCACAGCACCCTTCCCCGGCTGGGGCCAGTCCGTGGAGGGGTACTGAGGAGACCACTTCTCAGAGCTCAGACACACTAAAGAAATGGGGCTACACAGGGGCCTGGGCCATAGGACGGGGAGCCCCAAAGTCACCGGGAGCCCAGCATCCTTCCAAGGCAAAAAGGACGCTCACTGATCTGCCCTTCTTGCCTCTTCCAGTAGGAGTTAGCGGCTGGGAGGCTAATCACAACCCCCACATAGGGAGCGGGCTCCAGGATTGCATGTACTCATTGTCCTCAACTTCAGTCTGGGTTAGAATGCTCCCTTCCAGCAGGCCGGGGTCATGGCTGAGGGAACAGGCCACAGGGAAGAGCTTCTGGGAGGCGGGACCCTGAATATTACATACATGGGGTCACTGACCGCAGCTGGGTCCTTCCATCGTGCTCTCCGCTCAATATGTGGGCCAGCTCCTGGCGGTCCAGTTGTCCTGTGATCTGAACCTGGATCCCCCCTTCTCTGCCTCTCTCTTTCTTCTGGCTCAGTGGACAGATTCAGTTGATTTTTTAGTCGATCTCCTTTTTCTCAAAGACTCACCTGAAGGGACAGGATTAGAGCAGTTTTATTTATTTATTTTTATGACTTTGTTAGGGTCATGGACCCTTTGAGAATCTCATAAAAGCTATGGAATCTCTTGCCATAAAGTATTCAAAGACATAATTTTAAAACTGCAGTTTTAAGTGGCTTGAAGAGCCCCTGAAACCATCCACAAGCCCTCTAGGAGTCCCTGGACCACAGGTTAAGAGCCCCAGGTTAAAGAGACTGATACCGATTGCTTTCCTTCTCCTCCTCATCTCCTTTGCACCTACCTTTGGGTGCAGATGAATCTGGAAGTGGACAGAGCTGGATTCCCATGGGCTGTGTGTTTGGTTTCCTCCTTCCCAGTACCTCCAGCCATTGACATTAGTGTCCTGCACACCTGACTTGCTCTTGAATGTCAGAGATGCAAAGAAAAACGAGACAGACAGCAGCCTTGACCATGAGGCCCCCAAGAAGGATGGCTTCATTTTCCATAATTTTACATCTGCACGGCATTACCACTCTGTACCTGACCTGAGGGATTCAAGCCTTCTCAGCTGCTCCGGGCTGGAGCTCAGTAAACCCATCTCCAGAATCAAGGAAGCCAAGTCTGCCCCTGCAGTGAATATATTCACTCTGGTAAGTGGAGTGGTCTCCCTCCCAGAGGGCCAAGCTCGGGAGGCAGTGGTGGGAAGAATTGCTTTCTAGTCCCTTCTTGCCCCTGACTTGCTATGGCCCTTTGAGTAAGCCACTTTACCTCCCTGGACTTTGATTTACCCACTTGTGAAGCCCAAGTTGCAGAATGACTAGCTGCTACAAGTGGAGACCTATACTTTTAGGGCTTTTAAAAAGGCCCATCTTATGCATCCTCTGTTTTTGGGCAGGGTACCGCCTGTGGTATTAGTTTCCCAGGGCTGCCATATCAAATTACCACAAACTTGGTGGCTTAAAGCAGACATTTATTCTCTCAAGTTCTGGATGCTAGAAGTCTGAAAATAAGGTGTGAGTGGACCGTGCTCCCTCTGAAGGCTTTCTGGAGAGGACCCTTCCTTGCTTCTTGCTAGAGTTTGGTCGTTGCTGGCAATTCTTGGTATTCCTTGACTTGTGGCAGCATAACTCCAATCTCTGCCTCTGTTGTCACATGGACTTCTTTGTGTTTCTCTTTTGTGCATCTTCACATGGCCTTCTTATAAGGATATCAATCATTAGATTTAGGGCTCACCCTAATCTAGTATGACCTCATTTTAACTTGACCAATTATATCTGGAGATACCCTATTTCTGAATAAGGTCGCATTCTGAGGTTGTGGGTAGACATAAACTTGGGGATTAGGAACAACCCTATTAAACCCAGTACAGCACCTAAACAGTGTTTCTCAAACTCCACTGATGTATGGATACTTTTGAAGGAAAGAAAATTTTTTCAGGCCACCATCATAGACTTAACTTATTTTTATAAATATATAAGCATAAAACCAGATACAAAATCTTTATACTTAAAACTTTTGTGTAACTACAAAAGTAAAACAATGCCATTAAAAATTCATGTCAAAAATTAACTTAATGCGACAGTTGATTTTTCATTTTTGCAGAAGCGAAGTTGCCACATAAATGTCGTCCTGATAGTTCTCATACGGGTTCTTTAGTGTTCACCAAGGGCTATGTGATGACTGCTGTAGCTGCTGGAAAATCTTCAGCAGTGTCGGGCCTTCGCTTGGTCCAAGTGTAGTTATAGAGTAGCGCAGTGTTTTTCAAATTTCTAACCATGGCCCACAGTAGAAATCCATTTTATTTCACAGTCCATCATATACATACACAACTGAGAAAAAAATTCTAAAACAGTTCTTAGCCATACTAAATATGGTAACTCATTTGCTATTTTCTATTCTGTGCTATTCTGTTCTATTCGATTCTTTTAAAATGTCAATTACAACCCACTAGATTAATTTCATGACATACTAATAGGTCTACAACCCATAGTTTGATAAGCACGTTTAAGAGAGTATGTTTTGGAGCTTCATGACATTAGATTTGGCTGCGATTTCTTGGATACGACACCAAAAGCACTGGCAACAAAAGCAAAATTAGATAAGTGGGACTACATCAGATTTAATCAACGAAGTGAAAAGGCAATCTGTGGAATGGAAGTAAATATTTGCAAACCATGTATCCGATAAAGGGTTAGTATCCAGAATACATAAAGAACTCTTACAACTAACTCCACGACAACAGTAAAATAGCACAATTTAAAAAATGGGCAAAGGACTTAAATAGACAATTCTCCAAAGTAAAATAAGCCAGTCAAAAGCAGACAAATACTCTATGATTCCACTTATATGAGGTATCTGGAGTAGTCAAACTCTTAGAAACAGAAAGTAGAGTGGAGGTTGCCAGGGGCTGCAGAGAGGCGAAAAGGAGAGTTGTTTAATGGGTATAGTATTTCAATTTTGCAAGTTAAAAAGGTTCCAGAGATCTGTTGCACATGATGTGCATATAGTTAACACCACTGTACTGTACACTGAAAAATGGTTAAGATGGTAAATTTTATGTTATGTGTTTTTTTAAACCACACACACACACATACACACACACAAAAGAGTAAAGAGTATGCTTTGGGGATCTGGCTACCTCTGTTTGGATCCCTGCTGATTTTCACAGAGCCACTCCAGTTTTCTTCTGCTTAGTGTTTGCATGGCAGATCTTTTTGGCATCGGTGATCTATCCCTAAATCCAATTCTTAAAGTTTTTGGTAAACTGTTTATGGTCAGAGTTGCACATGGGCGGCTCAGGGGTAAATTTATAATCCATTTTACTGAGTCACATTCTCAGCTTCCTCCTCTCCACAATCTCCCTGGTACTTTCTGGTTCCCTGGGTCCGTTTTTTTTTTAGTTGTCTGGCAAGAGAGCTGAAGTTTTAGTTACCTTGCTTTGCAGCACACATCTTGTGACTATACCTACTTCCAGGGCCAAGTGGCAGAAAGTCACAGAGAGAATAAGTATTAGAGGGTCACTCCACCCTCTTGGGACCACAACTCCTTCACTAGAAGAGGAAGTTTCCCATCCCTCAGAGCTTTAGGTTCCTCAGGACCGGCTGTCGATTCTGTTGCTACCATGGCTTCTATCACATTAGAATTTCATGGAAATGGGGGTTCAAGAGAGTGGAGCAAAGAAAAGAAAAGCAGGTCTTTGAGCCAAAACTACAGGGCTGTTTATTTATTTGTTTTTTTTGTTGTTGTTTATTTGTCACCTGATATCATTTCTCTTTAGCCTAAAAAGCTCCCTTTGGTATTTATTGTAATACACATCTGTTAGTGATGAATTTTCTGATTTTGTTTATCTGAAAATGCCTTTATTTAGCTTTCATTTTGTAGGATATTTTTGTTGGATCTAGAATTCTAGGTTGACATTATTTTTCTTGCAGCACTTTAAAAATGTACTGCTATCTTCGGTTCTCTCTCTGTCTCTCTCTGATGAGAAGTCAACTGTATTTATAACATTGTTTTCTATATGTAATGTGTCATTCTTCTCTGGCTGCTCTCTTTATTTCTGGATGTTAGCAATTTGCTTATGTGTATCTTGGTGTAATTTTATTTGCTTTACCTTTTTTTGGATTCCTATGTTATTGGTTTTGTAAATTGACATCTTATACCAAATTTGAGAAGTTAATGGGTTTTTTTTTTTCAGATATTTTTTCTGTCTTATTTTGTTCCTTTCTATTTTACTTTCTGTCTCTATGACTGCTCTAGGTAATTCATACATAGAACCATACAATATTTGTATTTGTGTGTCTGGCTTATTTCACTTAGCACGATGCTTTCAAAGTTCATTCGTGTTGTAGTGTGTATCAGGATTTTCTTCCTTTTTTTAAGTCTGAATAGTATTCCATTATGTATATATACCACATTTTGTTTATCTATTCATCTTTTGGTGGAAATTTGGCTACTTTTGGATATTGTGAATAATGTTGCTGGGAACATTGGTGTACACACTTTTTTAAAAGGAGCTATCTAACAACTTATTTAGTATATATAACTAGGAGCAGAATTGCTGAGTCACAGGGTATTTGTAATCTTATTTTACCAAGTATAGTTTCTAGGTGGTTCACCAGAGTGACTGTCTGTCTGCATTCTCATCAGCATGCCTGAGAGTCTCTGTACCCCCAAATCCCAACAGCTTTCTAATTTTTGCCAGTCTAATAACTGTGAAATAATATATATTCTCTGATTACCAATATCTAGTGTATAAAATCTCTTTCACATTTAAAGACCTTCAGAGGAAGCTCTATGGATAGTCCCCCGACCCCATCTTCTGCCCTGGTGTTTAACCAGTTCTTGGTCAGGAAACTATTCTGACCTAACTTTTCTTGCCGCTGATGAACTCAGCTGTTGATCTGTTTAATTAAATCAGAAATGGCATAGGAAGTAGCCCTTTGCTTTCCACAATCTCATTTCGGACTGTGTTTTCTTCCAGCCCTTAACTTCACTAGAAACCTTCCCAGAACCCACTACCCAGGTCTCAGACTCCTCTGAGTCTCTGCAAAACATGACCGTGGCAACCAGTTCTGAATGCAGTAGCCCAGAGATGGACAGTGTGGTCTCCTTAAAATGCAAGCAGCAGCAGATCCCCCGACACTTCGTCCAGGAGAAAATATCTAAAATTTCTTTGCCTACAAAATCCCAGCGCTTCTTTGGAAGTCAGAACCCACACTGGATTTTGCTAAAGAATAACGCGAAGAAGCGGCATCTGCTATCAGAGCTATTCACCAAGGTTCAACTGAGGGAGAAGCTCTTCTTGTTGCCAGCTCCCTACCACCCAAGGCTGGTGTTGAGGAACCAGTCACGTGAGTGCTAGTGTGCACAGGAATGTGCCAAGAGCTTAGAGGATGCAGTAACCAACAGAGCCAGTCCTAATATTTGGGTAGCACCCAGTCTGAAGGATGTGCATCCCCTGTCTTTAGGGAGACTGCAGTCTGATGGTGGAGACATAGTCCATGTCCCTAGGAAGTCTCTAGTCTTATTCGGAAGACGAGAAAGATAAAAACAGAATGCTATGTCAAAGTACCCTCTTCAACAATTCCTGGTTCTCATTCAGATGAGGTCCATTCTTCTGAATCTGGACCATTTGGGGGCATTAAGTATGAAGACACAGGGAAGAGGAACTATTTGGAGAAATTCGGATTCAGGATCCAATTTAGGCTCGGGGACCCTAGAGGGAGGTGACATTTGATAGGAATTTGTGCTGAATCCAGCAACACAAACTAATGATGCCAATGATTTTCCCTTTTCAGAAAACTCCTTCCTGCCCCAGAAGTGCTACTTCCGCAGCCAAAGCTCTGGTGAGAAGAGATCACTGGATATGTCCTCCCTCCTCCTCTTGCAGAGTTCTCACAGCCATGATGTTTCTCTGAGGGATCTGCTGGTGGTTGCCACTCCAGCCCGACTGGATCCAAGGCCTGGCAGAAGCCATACAGGTCCTGTGAGGGACCCGTGTATACAGCAGCAGGAAGTGTACAGTCACTGCCTGATCTCTGGCCAAAAAAGATGTGAGAGGAAATAAGTAGGCTCATCTATATTCCCTTAATATGGTGAGTACATTGAAAGGTACTATATGTATATAGTTCTGGAATGTTGAGTAGGTAGGTGGATGGATGGATTGATAAAGACATACAGGTAAGTAGACAATTAAAATTAATGTCAGTCAAAATATGACCCCTTGCAATATATATTTCTGCTATGACTTATCTGTTCCACTGCTTTGAGTGCACTTTGCCTTGTCTTTCATTTATGACTAAAATTGAGACAATCGTTAATGTCAGGCCCAGAAGTAGAACTATGTCAACTGTGAGGGGTTGATTTCCACGCCTTCCATGCTGTGCCAGCCTGGCTTAGGTCCAGGTCACTTGCCCCAAAACCTGGCCTTGTAATGGAGTATGCTGAGGGGACCAAACAGCCAGATAGTGGATCCTGAGAAGATTTGTAAACAAAGAACTTTAAGCTTTGATTCCACTGTGAGAAAGGACCAAAGACAACAAGGAGCCCTCTGTCAGACCTTTAGTGCTTCTGAGGGATAGTGATATGTGAAAACTTAGGAGAACTCTGCAGCGTAGCGTTGCATGTAGTAGAGGAGTTTGTGCTACTTGGCTGCCTGTGGAAGAAGGCTATACATTTTAATCATCTCCCTCACTCATGCCACCTGAAGTAACTATCACCAGACAGTCTGACCTGGCCCACTTGTGACCAGTCGCTCACATTACAGAAGGGCCAGTGAGTGAACGTCAGCTCATACTTGCATCACTTTGGGTGCAAGTAAAAATGCATATTCCAGGGCCTGCCTCCAGAAATTCTGATTCAGTAGGCCCTGAGAGCCCACAAATCTGTATTTTTAAGGAAGCTGCTCTAAGTGATTCTGATGGTCCTCTCATGACCCTCAGAGAAAAACTGGGCTTGGTGTTTCCCAAACTTCCCAGATGATATGAATCATGTAGGAGCCGTTATCAAGCCTATAGTTTCCTGGCCATTCTGACATGAGAGGTTTGGGTTGGGCCTTGGCAATTTGTCTTTTGAATAAGTGTCTCAGATGTGGTAGTGAGGACTGTCCTACGTCTAGACCCAGGCCTGAGCAGCGGAACCTGTGACACCCAGGTCTGACCTGTGAGTCCCAGTCTTTACGGAGTTCAATCCCACCCCCACTCTCTTTGGTTCATCATTTTCTGGTACTGGAATTTTAAGTAAAGAAATGGTTATTTCTTTAAAATTGGCTGTTTTAAAAAAAAGAGGAGTGATGTAGCAGATTACAATGAAAGCTTTTATTCAATATGACTGTTAAAATGAAGTTATAATGCTCAGAAGTCACACAGAGAAAGGGAGGAGACAATTATGTTAAAATGGTGTGATGAAGTGCTTCCTACATTGACCATTGAATTTGGCTCTGAACCTCTTAGCAGAAAAGGCCAAACATAGCATTCTGTTTTGATGTTTTTTTTATCTCCCCAGTCAGAATAGATACTCCCTAAGGGCATGGACTATGTCTCTGTCATCGGACTGGGGTCTCCCTAAAGTCAGGGATGGCTGAAGGCACTGACGTGTTTTTCATGAATATTAGTGATGATAATACCAAAAAAGTTATCCTTTTTTGGTATTCTACTATATAGGTGCCAACGCTCTTCTAAATATGTATTTAATCTAATTTAATTCAGATCACAATTGTGCACTTTAGAAAAGAAAAAAACAGAGGCTCGAAGAGCAGATGGCTTAACATTCAGGACGTCCCACAGCCTTTATGTGGCAGAGCAAGGCTCTGAGTCAAATGCTTCTTATTCCCAAGCCTCAAGCTCTTAAAGCTACAGTATTTTTCTTTCGAATATCATTTTTAATATTAGTCTTCATTTATAGCTGAGGGCATAATAAATGGCTCTTCAGTGAAGGTATGTCTATGGTTAGCAGAGATGGCCAAAACCAAGCAGGGCCTCCTAGATTACCATGTGGAGTCACCAGATCTCAGGGCTGGCCCTCTGCTTTTAGGTCAAATAATAGCTTCTAAAATTTCCAATTAATCAGACCTTACAGGACTGACACATGCAAGGCAAACTCGCAAAGGTCTAATTATATACAGCAGAATATCTATCAATGCATTGATTTACAGATGGAGCAGGATGTGGTGTGAGAATAGGGCTTCTGCATAATAAATAATGGTTGAATGAAAGAAGGAACTAGTACAGCACAAGTCCAAATTATGGATCAGGGGCTTTCTTGGTAGGTGTAATAAGAATACCGTCCTCACATCAAGTTTATGTACCGTATCTCATATAATCGTCAGGTTAATGCTGTGAGGTTAGCAAAGCAGACATTATTACCTTATCCTCAAGTTGCAGATGAAGAGAATCAAGACTTGGGGACATTAAATAACTTGCTCAACCTCTTACAAGTGATGGGCTATGAACAAATAGTCCAATGTTCCTTCCTCTTTCCCACTCTTCCATGAGCTGAGGGCCACTCTGACCTGTGTGGGGAATGGAGCCCTGGCAGATTTCTCCATTTTTCTGCTTAAATCTTTACATTCTCATCATCCTTCCTCTGAGTCCACTTTCACAGTGGGTCAGTCAATGAGCCCAGGATTTCAGATCTGTCAACAGTTGAGTTTTAGGGAATAAATAGCCTCTTTTGTAGGATTTTAAGGAGGTGAAAAGCTTGCTAAAGTGGAGTGCATGGCACCCTACTGATAAATGGTAGCTCCAAAGATGATGATGATGATGATGATACTGTGCTGATGGTGATGAGCCCAGCATGAACTGGACCAAGGCACACTTGCTTTTGGCGTACCAAAAGCTTTAAATACATTATCTCAATCCTCAAGGAAACTCTATTTGGTGAGTACCATTGTTATTATTATTTTTTCCAATGAAGAAAATGAGGTTTAGAGAGGTTAAGTAACTTGCCCAAGGACACACGGAGAGTGAGAGCTCCTAAGCCTCTGCTCTTAACCACTACTATTTATTATCTCTGGCCAGCCACCTTGGATCCGTATCGAATGTTTAGAGATGCAAAAAGATGACTGTCATGTAAGTAAAAATGAGTTTCTGGTAACTATGGATGTGAATCACCTGAGTACCTCTTGACCCACTAGATAGGTGGTGATGCGTTAATTGACTTGAATATTTTAGAGACCATTTTAAAGGAAAATCTGAAAACAGTCTTTTTTTTTTTTCTCCCCAGAGTCAGACTGGATCTCTGATATTTTTTCCCTTTCTACTTCTTACTCTGGGAAATGATTTATTTCTTCTTACAATGCCTACAATGCCCATAGAATCAACTGAAAATTTTATTTCCTCATCTAGATATACTGGTCTTATAACTATTTTTCATTAGCACCACTGAGGCCAACAGCCTTGCCTTTTGTGCCCTCCTAGTTAGCTTACGTTTCTGTAGGACCATGACTTCAGGGAGTTATTGGCACTGCCTCAGAATACAGCCCAGTTGCCCCTTGCAATGGCATTCCTATGGGTCCCTCACGTGGCACCATCAGCCAGAACATTCACCCAGATAAAGCAATGTGAGGGGAAGAATGTTTCAGAGAAGGACTCACAACCTCCAGGAATCCAAAACCCTCAGCCCACCAATAGGCCTATGTCAGTTGGTCTTCAACCCTAAGGAGAAAAGGCAGAGAAAGGTCCAGGCGTGATGGCATGGTTACAACTGCCTCAATGCCTTTACTTGGGCATTGGGGCAGCTGTGACCACCAGGTGAAGACCAGACCCTTATCCCATCCCAGCCACCTCAGCGCCCAAACATCTTTCTACTACTACCCTTACCAGCCCAACTCAACGTCGCCGGTGAAGACAGAAGTGAGGAGAGAGTACCCAGCCTTCATGTGTTTCTTCCACCAACCTGCAGAAATGATGTATTTTCCTCTCAAGCGTACATTAATAAAATAAATTGCCATCCTCAAGGCCAGGACAAGGAGCCTGATCCAGAGTGAGAATGTGAAGGGGATGTGGGAGAGGTAGCTCTCCCGAGCACCCCTCATTAAGAAAGCTCCAGATCCACTGAAAACATATCAGGGGACTTTGAAGAATTTCTTTGGATGGGTGTTCTGCAGTGAGCCCTGCACACCTTGCCGGAAGCCCAGACGCTGAGGTGGTCCTTTGTGGGGCGCTGTGGCTTCTGTGACTCTGCCCAGCATTGGGCCTGGCTCGATTCCAGGCATAACATCTCATTTTGTCCGCAAGTTTTTTCTTTACCATCTCCAGGAATGTTATCCAAGATTTGGGCCTCACTTGTACTTCCTGAGTTAGATCCCTGGAGAGAGCTTAGGAGGAGGAGTATGGGGCAGGGGTGGAAGAAAGTCTGAAGTCCGGCACCTCCTTCACAATGTCGACTCAACTTTGCCATATGGATTCCCAGTGGAATGAATTTCTGGCTTCAAGGAAGTTAGGGGGTTCTGGGATACCTGAAACCAACAGTACCCCTCAGGCAAAAGACCTTAATTATCCAAGATATTAAATGGTAAGGTTAGACTGAGGTTAGCCACTGTGTCCAGCTGTAAAACACACACATGTATACAACACCTTCATTCCCACTAGGCCTGGTTTTCAAGGACTCCTAGTGTATGGTTCTTTTTAGTAAATAAGGCCCACCTGGATGGCAGAAGAAGGAAGCCCTGGTTACTACTGGGCAGACCAGTAAAAGCTTAACTATCATCTTAAACTCCCAGTCCCCACTTTAGCCCTATCATGATGTCATTCAAGAGGCTCAAAACAGACTGAACAGAAGCCAGTTTTCCTGTCGTCACTATCACGTTCTCCTAGATCATAGCCAGGCCCAGGCAAAAGACCTAAGACTTGCTAAAAATGGGTCTTCCTAGAAGCTCTACATATCTCCCTTTTTCTCCCGAGCCACCTGCCCTAGCCAGTCAGGTTTCTTGAGCTGATTAAGAGGAAGTCTCTTAATAAGATGAAGTCAGAATTATTTGTCTTTCTAAGGAACAATTTGGTGCCAGCACCTTTGATCTAAAGACAGGGTTGGCTTCGTGGGCATGCAATCTGTCCGGTGGCATTGGGGCTCCACACTTAGAAGGGCCCTGTACTTGGTTTAATGCTCTGTGGTCACCGTCTTGAAATCCTGAATAATTTTTGAACAAGGAGCCCTGCCTTCTTGTTTCGCACTGGGCCTGCCAAATTATGTAGCCACTCCTGCCTAGAGACTTTAACAGCACTGGGTTATCCAATGGGAAGGCAAAATAGCAGGCTGCCTTCTTACCCCCACCCACCTCCTGCCTGTTCACTCATAGGGCTCTGCAGGGCAACTGTCTGCTGAATGCTTGTCGGGGATAAAAAATGCTTGTGGCAGTCTTTGACCCCATGGAGTGTGCAGTGGAATAAGACAGGTCCATAGACAAATAGCCAGAAGGAAATGCTCTCACATACCCAATTGGGAGGATCAAGCCCACTTCATTGGAGGACTTATTTGAGGTGGCTGGAAAGATTTTAAAAAGTGAATATGAGGTATAGCACTGAGGTGTAGCGGTCTGGAAGAATATAAAAACAACCCCAGATATGATCAAGAAGTAAGATCTAATCCGATTTGGCTGGATCAGAATGGAAAGTTGGGAGAGGACGGTGGAAGGATGGCTTACGAGAGCGCATTGGAGACCCAGGTGCCCTTTGCTTATGTCACAGTTATTGCATTCCTCGTGACAGCGAACTTCTTTGCATGGCTTTCTCTCCACTGGCCTGTACCATATCCTTATACCTTTATGTCCTCGACTTTTAGTCTAGGGCCTAGAACTTAATAGGAATTCAGCAAACATTTGCCAAATGAATTAATATTGTGGAGGGTCTACAGTTATCCTGGGCTGTGTTTACCTAACTCAGTGGGCTATGGAAGACCACCGAAGGTTTTTAGGTGGGAGATAGCTGTTATTTAGGGTGAGAAAGATGAAGCTGGTAGCAGATGGTAGAATGGATCGTTGGAAAGGAGAGAGCCAGAAGGTGGGAGGGTGACTGGGAGGCTCATACCATGGCCAGGTTTCAAGACCTTGCCGCCCTTATTAGAATAGCTGACTGTGGGAAAGAAAAGAAGAAGGCAGGTCAGAAAAACATCATACATAGAGCTGGGACATAGCAGCTGAACAAATGCAAGGGGAAGGAAAAGGGAACAAAAAAGGCGACTTCAAAAGAATTGAGTCCCTGAAAGAAAATCAGAACACTGGAAGATTTGGGGGGATGGAGATTGAAGTGTTTCATCAAACAGATGGATGAGTTCCTGTCCCCAAATGGATTTAAAAGACCAGCACTAGAGGAACAGTTTCTAAATGCAAAAATGATATTCCTGAAGGCCAAGTTGCTGAAAATAGCCACCTTGGACTGGGCAGGTTCTCCAGGCTTGGAAATATCCGGGAAATTTAAAGACGTGCGCCACCTCCCGCCCCCAACAAACCAAACTTGTTGGGGGTGAGGGGAAGTTGACCTGGGTTTAGAAAGCTCCCTCAGAGGGTTCTGATGCATAGTCATGTTTGAGAGCCTTTATCTGGTTTATCCCACCATGGACAACCCCTAGCCCACCTCAGACCGAGTAACTCTCCTGAGCCTTAAAAGGGTAATTTCAGATTCCAGTTTTGCTTCCACCCTGGCAGGGAGTGTAAGTCAGGCAAACTGATAGCTGTTCCAAGTGTCCTCCCCTACCCATACTGGGTGATGACATGAGCCGAATATAATCATTCACAACCCTTGTCTGTACAGCTGGCATGTCACTTAGCTTAATGACAGAACACTGGTGTTTCAACTCAAGGAATCTAAGAAAGCAATAAAATGGGTTTTACAAATTGTTAGGAAGGCAGCGAAGACCTTGGAACTGCAATTTACTAAGCATTGCTTTAGATTATTTTGCATTCTCTAGCTGTGATTCTAACCAGCAGCTGGGAAAGCCAAACAGGCAGTGTATCATGTGGAGGGTATTTCATGCCTGCTGAGTGCACACTGTGTGTTGGGGAGGTGGCTGGAGGCTCCTGGAGCTGCTTTGGGATGGGAAGGGTTGTGATTGTTCTGAGCACGTGTCCTTCCTGTGAGGCAACTGTTAATCATGCTTCCTCCATGACTCTTTCAAACTATGGGCTCTGACTGGTCTGGGGTGGCCATTAGCAAGGGATCCCCTTCTTCTTTACTCTGGAACATCTATCCCCAGAAAGCAAGAAGGAGGAAATGTGGGAAAGCAAAACAAGTCCTTTAAAAAGCTAGGCTTGGTGCCTGGTTTCTGTAGTTCTCTGTCTGATT
This sequence comes from Pteropus medius, assembly GCF_902729225.1. NCBI lineage: Eukaryota > Metazoa > Chordata > Mammalia > Chiroptera > Pteropodidae > Pteropus > Pteropus medius. Next base: position 4,293,371 of record NW_024345479.1, on the reverse strand, counting down.
TCTTTTCCTGGCTTATTTCCTGGTTCCTCTTAATCCTTGAGAATGTACTTCTTGAGCAGCCATTTTATAAGGAAAGACTGTGGTGTCCCTCCGCCACCCTGCTTTCCCAAGCCCAGGAGTCTCAGGAATGATATTATAAAGGGACCCCGTCCATCTTTGAAAGGGGCGGAAACAGCAGGAAGCTGGAAGCAGGCAAAGATGAGACAGGTTCCTTTTGCTGTGAGCAACATTGATGGGCATGATGATCAGGAGCAGAATGCCAGCCACCAGCAATTATGCCAGGCAGGAGAGCAAACACTGAAATCCTGTTGGCAGACCCAGCAGGACCATCACACTGTGGCCAAAGCAAACAGGGCAGGTCTACTGCAATGGACTCTCACTTCCAGGTGGATCAGGCAGAGGGTGAGACTGAACTAGCTGAGGCCACAGGTCAAGGCACCAAAGAGCCGTGGGGATGCTCATCCCTGGGCTGCTCTCTTTGTTCTCCTTGCCATGGTCCCCTTTCAATTTTGCACAGGCCAAGGCAAGTCTGATGATGACAGAGTATTTCACGTGTATTACTTTGTTTATTCCCCATCTTACAGATGAGAAAACTGAGACCAGGGGACATGAAATACATATATAGAGCCAGAACTTAGTCTGGGGACCTCTGACTCAGTGCCTGCTGCACTTCTCATTCCCTCCACCCTCCTCCTTCACCCCACACTCTCCCATGTCAATTCCCACAGTCACTTCACGCACAGAGCTCCCACAGTCTAAACGGGTGGTGATTTCTTTCCATTTTCTAGCTGAGAAGCAGAGGCTCAAAGGAGGAGGGGGATTATTTTTGTTTTTAGACCAGGAAATAGCTAGTTGACATGCTTGATTCTGTCTGTCACACCCACTAACACAAACATAGGCACAGCGAAATGAATATGATTATAAATATTTTTAATTATTTGCATATTTATTTAAACATGAAAGATCCAAATCAAGATCTCTGGTTTTCGTGTTATAATTTGGTTGTATTTGGACATAGTCTGAATAGACTCTCATAACTGGCTGTGTCTGGGTGTCTCTAGGGCCCAATGTTCCTGTGAAAATTCATATCCCTTGCTTCCTGGTTGGGAAATTTATAGAGATGCACAGTAGCTATATTCATGTCTGGTGGGGGAACTAGATTCCTACTGAGAGAAGAAAAGCCAGCTGTTGGATTGGCCGTCCTTTTCTGGGTCCCCTTTCTTCAGCAAATTTCCCGGTTGTTTGAAATTTCCTGATTCGCCAATATCCCTGTTTGAGGAGACGGGGCGGACAGGAGAAGAAAAGACTCGTGGACCCTATAACCAGTCCTTTCCCCCTCGCATTTTGATTTGCTCTGCTTCTGGGGACCCCGCAGGGAAATGCCATTCCCCAGAAGGGGCCAGAGAGAGTGGAGGTGGGGGGCGTGAATGGAGCGTGTCCTCCATTTCCCTGTCTCTGGAGAGAGGACTTAGAGAGCAGGCTGGGGCTGGGGGTCCCGAGGAGAGAGCGAGGCTTGTGAGGGTCTGGCTTGGAGGTTCTGTTGAAGAAGGTCCGCGGGGGAAGGTGTATCCGGGCGGCGAATGTGCCGGCAATGGGAGATTAGAACGCGCAGAGAAGAAAACTTCACTCCCAGGCCCGGGTTGCTGTTTCAAGAGACCCGAGAAGCAGGGCTGACTCCGGGCACTGAGCCCCGCGCTCCTTGGCGGAGAAAATTTGCGGATCGACCATTACTCCCTGAGTCCTCCCCGGATACCGCACCTTGCACGCGCTGTCCCTCCCTAGAGTAACCTGCTCCGGCGCCAGGACCAGGGACCCGGCACCCGGGCCGCGGGGCCAAAGGGCACCCGCAGAGAAGCCGGGCCTTCGCTCCAGCGGGGTCCGAGGAAGATCCGCCTAGGGCTGGAAGTAGCAGGACAAAGATTGGGCGAGACGCCCCAGCAGAAATGCTCAGGACAGGGCACCACAGCCGGTTACCAGGCACACTCCTCTCCCTCCGCTCCCTGCTCCACCCCGCCCCATACCCGGCGTTTTGTGCTCGAATACCCCAAACCCTCGGAGGTAAAGTCGGTTCCCCAGGGGGAGCGTGAAATGGGCTTCCTCCCGTATCTATTTAAGAATATGCGTCGCCGCTTTTTATTTAGCCCATATCACGTGCCAGGCACTGGGGCGAAGCCCTTTATTGTCCCCCAAACCACCTGATGAGGGGGAGCTACCATCCCCGTTTATAGATGAAATAACTGGACCCAAGAGGCAGAGTGAACCAATATGTGTCAGAGGCACGATTGAACATGGCTAGGACTCCAAGGCCATGCACATGGGACTTCTGGGAGGCCCTTCCCAGACCATGGTTGCTTGCAATTGAACTGCGTGGTCTGAATTTGTTTTTAGTTTGGAGATCAGTGTAAGGCCACACAGGGAACAGAGCTGTCAGGTCCATTGTGGTCACCTCCATTCTGTCTTTGCTTCCATCAGGCCTCCAGAGGAAGTTAAGGTGAGAATGACAGTTAGGCCAGTTTTACAGTGTGAAACGGAGGCTCGGTGATGTCCAGGTCATAGCTATTCCCAGTTCCAAGGAAGATCTTATGATATCCTAAACCCAGAAAGAGCTTTCAGCCAGGCCACTCACCTGAATTATTTTCATCTCCGAAGTAAATGGGGTACTGAAAATGCAGACTCTTAGACATGTCTCTGCTTACAGTAGCTACGATTTACTAGAATCTGCCTCTTCTCAGAGCCAGTGGATCTCTTGGTGTAGGGGCCTACCACCTGGACCCAGAGCTCTCTCCTTCCTTCCCTCCCTCCCTCCCTCCCCTTTCCTCCCTCTCTGCTTTCCTTCCTTCTGCTCAGTGGGATGTGGAGAAGAGTGGCATTGGGTGTGACTTTCCCTATGATTCACTTCTCAGCTGCTCTAGTCTAACTGGAAATGGGTAGAGGGCAAAGTGGCCAAGGGTTTCTCTGGGACACATGCAACTGGTGCCTTGGCAAAGTCTGAGAGGAGTTTGAGGCTGGTGGGACATTCTTTGCTGTCATTAAGTACTGAGTTATGCTGTGCTAGGTGTGTCACTGTGTTGATTTTATTCCAGCATCCCCTATGCAGCTGTTAGTATCATTCCTCTTTTATAGGCAAGGAGAGTGTGCTCAGGAAGACGAAGACACTGCTGGGGACTGAAGCTGGTGAGGAGTGGGATCTGGGTCTCTGCTGGCTCTGTTGGACCTCACCACTTCTCTCTACTAGTCCCATGGCCCAAGAATAGCTTTGAATTGGGAGTCAAAGCCGGCTTCCTCCACACCATCTTCAACATTAAAATTGATGGCCATGTTTGCTGGTAAAGTTGGTTAGTGACCAAATCCCTCCCTAAGGAGCAAGAGTTTCCACTCTTACCCTGAACGCACCCTTAACCCTTCACAGAAGCCCAGTCTCCCTTCAGAGGGACATCCTCCAGGTGATTCCTAGGGAATGAGAATCACGCTGGTACCTCCCGGCCCTTTCCTGCTCCCCCCATACGCCTAGATTGGAACTACTTCCAAAGCCGCTTTCCGAGGACCTAGTGACACCATTCTTTATTCAGCTGGAGAGAAATAATGCCCCATGGATGTTCAAGTACGTGGAGCGGCTTAGCCCAAGAAAGGCCACCACTGGATTCCTGGCAGGAGAGAGAGACTTTCAGAACCTCCCCTCCCCTTGGCCTCTCTCCTTTCCTCCCTCCGTCTCCGGGCACCCCCTTGCCTTTCTGGTCCCACCAGTTTCCAAAGAGCAGAGGATGTTTACCCCTGGGAGCGAGGCCGGGATGGCGCTGATGTCAGAAGCCTGAGTCATCGGAGGGAAGCATCCGAGCCCGGCCCCCATCCAGCGGCGGCCGAGTTCCACCGGCAGAGGGTGAGGAGATCAAGGTTAGGAAAGCCCATCCCACCCAGCCAATAACCACCTCTACGACTCCTCAGCCTCCCCAGCATCTGTCCTGAGACCTGGCCCTTCCTCCCAAAGGCTCCCACCAGGCCTGGATGCTGCTAACCCGTGAGAGAACTCCGAGGGACGCCCGCCCCTGGTCACTGTCCGACTGGAACTTGAGGGATGTGGAGAGGGGAAACCCATTATTGACTCCACTTTGCCCTCAATTCAGTTTAAGACCTACCTGCAGCAAGCATCATCCCCCACCCAGCCCCTCCCAAATAGCTAAAGGCTTCTATTCACCACCCTTCCACCTCCAAATCGGGCTGAGCAACTTTTTTCATTCTTGGGGAGGAGAAGCCTGGAGGCAGAGGAAACCCAAGAACTTGGACCATCCCACTGGCCAGGGGTTAGGAGCTCAAAGGCTTTGGAAGTGACTCCCAAGGATGAGATTAGAAGAAAAGGTAGCAGCTTTCTCCTTCTCCATGTCCTCCACCCACTGATTCCTCCCTTCAAAACCTAGAAGGGTTAATATTTCACCAGATACCCCCTTACTTCCATTGGTGGCTCCCAAAAGGCACATTCCGGAAGCTCAGCTGCCCTGTAGTCCCAGGGTGGGTCTATGGGGCTGGCTAGCCCCCAAGCAGCCCCTCCTCATCTGCTCGGCCCCACCTCAGCGTCTGCTAAAGGGAGTTGCCCCGTCTGACCCTGACACACTGATAAGTCCCCAGACGGTCAAACATCGTTAACTTCTTTGCCTTTCTAGACATCTCTGCTTGTCCTTTCCCTAACCCCCGAGGAAGGGGTCACTGGGTTGTGGGGTGTGTGTCTGTACTCTCAGGTACTGGACTCCAAAATACCACACATTCGGCTTTTTGCCACACACATCCCCTCCCCCACCCTCATGCTTCCAGACAGGAGGGTGTAGGGTTCTCTCTTCTGGATATGACTTAGAACCAGTGTAGCTTACGACTGAGAAGGATACAGAGGCTCTGCTGCTAGGCCCCTCGCTTTGGATACTTTGGTCTGATTTTCCCAGAGTTGGAGCATTTAGTTGGGTTCAGCAAACATATGCCCTGTGCTGAGCACTGAGACACAGTGGGGTCCTGTCACGTGAGGCCCTACCCAACCTTCCTTCCCTGTCCCAGAAGCTGGGAGCCCCTGCTTTTCTCCATCCTGGGTTGATATGTGTATCAACATGGTTGGTCTAAAATAGTACTCCCTGTTTACAGCCATGCCACCCTGAACAAGCTAAGCAGGGTCGGGCCTGGTTAGTACTTGGATGAGAGACCACCTAGGAAGAACAAGTGCTATAGGCGTAAAAAATAAAAAAATAAAAAATAAGGGATTGTAAGTTGACATGGTCCTTGCAATCTGTGAGGTCAACCAAGGGTTGCCCCGCCTAAAAAATATAATAATAATAAAAATAAAATAAAATAGTACTCCCGCATCCTCTACCTGGCCACACTCGCCTTGTCCTTGTAGACTCTGCTTTAGCAGAGCTCCAGGAAACAGTAAAAAATTAAGAGAGGGAAAAGGGAAGTTGATATCAGAGCATGTCAACGACGATTCCAGAAATCGAAGCTTAAAATCCTTCTCAGCTGAACCCTGAATATGGGGGAAGGGAGAAAGATTAGATTGTCCACTGGGACAACACAACCAAATAATGTTCTCAGTTTCTTATTTCTCATTTCTTTTGAAAACTTTGTTCACACACACCAAAAAAAAAAAAAAAAAAGGATCAGACTGATAGGAGACAATGTCTACCCCCAAACAACCAGCTGCTGGGGAAGATTAGACTATCATGATTTCCACTGATGTCATGGAGCGTGGACAAAGCCTGTGTGGGTCATGGCCCCAGGTTCGCAGACCATCTGTCCAGGGTAGAGGGAGCCACCATCACTAGCTGGACGTTCTAGCTCCAGTTACTTACTCAGGCGCCCCCACTGCCACCAGTGACACTGGTTCTGCCCTCAAAACCTTCCCTAGTGCTCTTCTCCCCACCTCTTCTTCCAAGAAAAAGAAGGTTCTTGGAAAAGACCCCTGGAAGACAGGCTCTGGCCAAAGTAGCAGTCTGGGGGTCAAGGTAAATGACATCCACAGGGGAGGGCAGGATGGTCCCTGGAATGGGGATGGAGAGCTCTTTCTTCCTGGAAGGGCCGCCTCTGTTTCTAGACCAGAGCTGAGGTCTTAAGCCCAAGTGTGCTGTTCAATTCAAGCAATTTTTCAGGTAAATTGGAACATTTTGTTGCCTGAAATAACACAATAATGGGACCAAAAAGTTAAATATCTTTTGGTCAGAAGTCAGGCAAGGAAGCCCCTCAGGCCTCTCCTGGAAGAGAGGTCTTTCGACGAAAAAGAAATAGGTAAGTCATTATCTGAATAATTTTTTAAAAACTTTAAAATTCAGTTTACCAAATCCACCTCACTGTCAACAGTTCTGAGAGGATAAAACTTAATAACAATACGTGCCTCTGACACTTATTGGTTCACTCAGCCTCTCTGGCACAGTTACTTCCCTCCAGGAAAAGTATACCTCATTTTCAAACCTTAAATACCGCCCTGAGGCATTTGACGAGATTGAAGTTCCCTTCGAAGTTGTTAGCAAGTTTCTGACTTGAAGTAAGTGCTCAGTAAATGTTAGGTGTCCTCTCCCCACTTGGGTGGACCTGGATCCTGATGATGGAACTCTGCAGGTCTTGACCTTGCCTCTAAAGGTCTGCCTACTTTTTTTGCCCAGTTTCTTGACTGGTATCTCAGGTAGGGCAAATGGGCGCAGACGGATCTGTCTTCCAAAGAATTCCTGGAAGTGCTGGTGGTGGCTCATTTTGTATACCAGCAGAAAATCCGGTGCGGTTCAGAGGGGCTGCGTTTTGTACCAAGCTTGGAGCCCCCACCTGGAGTTTTGGGCAGTGGGACAGCGATGGAGGGGTGGTGGGCTGAACTCTGGGATTCTGCAGCTGAGGGACGCCTCTGAGGAAAGTGAGATGTAGCTTCTGCGGCTCCTCGGATCCTTCTTTCCTTGCCTCCCTCGTCCCCCAATTCCAGTCCCCCACCCACCCTTGCTGTCCCACTCCTATGTCTGAGGACAAAAACAAGCAGTGGTGATCACTAGGTCCCGGCAGTGATCACTAGGTCCCGGGAGCAGCCGGGGCTACCGGCTGCTTTCTATTAGTTCGCCGGGAAGTGGAGGCCGATAGGACAGACCGGCAGTCCTCTGCCAGGGTGGAAGGGCAAGATCTCCAAAAGCTCATTTGCCAGGTACCTGGAGAGACCATATCTTGGACCCTACCCCAGTATTCTAGTGTTTTGTAAGCTCTTAGGTGAGAACCTGCTGACCCGCGAAGGGGTTTGCCCTGGGCTGAGGCATAGAGCGAAGGAAGCCGAGGGCCGCCGGGCCTGAGGTCTCTCGGTTCTGCAGCGCTCAAGCCGTTTCCATCACAGTCCAACGGACTTTTCCGTGTCTTCTAAAGGAGAGTCAGAGAAGATGAGAAAACGATTATGAAAAAAATGAACCTTGCCCTCATTTTCCAATAAAGATGGAATTCCTCAAGAGAACATCCAAGGGGGACATCGTCTGATATCCACATTACACCCCCTGCATTCAGTCCTCCACCTCCAGGAAAAATTGTTGGGAAAGCTCCAAAAGTAAAGACGGATAGACGTTAATCCATCACATGTACAACCCTATTGACAAAACGAAACCACAATCTCGCTTTTTATAAAGCAGTATAAAAACAAGTCAGAAACTAGATTAACAACAACAACAAAAGAGAAAATGATAGGACATAAACAGACAGTTCTCTGAAAAAGGACATACGAATTGCTTTTAACACTATGAAAATAGGTGCAACCTCTATGAACATTAAAAATATACAAGGCTTTTAATATGGCCCATTTCTATGAATATATCATATAGATACATTTGCATATATATACAGAGTAGTGTACATTATGTGCAATAGCAGAAAAAAGGAAGAGAAATTTAGAATCAATCTAAATATCAATAGCCACCCGGTTAAATTAATTATGACACGGCAAAACAGTAGAATGGAATCATTAAAAAGAAGGGGGCATTAGTAACGATATAAAACCATCAACGTGTTTCTTTTTTAAGTAAAAGGCAAAATGCAAAGCTATGTATATGATAGTCCGTCATTGCGTTAAAGGCTATGTTTGTAAGGATACGGAGGACGGTGGTTGCTTCTGGGAAGGAAAGAGGTCAGAGGCAGGAGAAAGGACATACTTTTCAATGTATACCCTTTTGTAACTTTAAAATTCTTCCTTTAAGCACACATTGTCTAATTTTAAAAGAGAGCTTAAAATATGTAAATTTTAATAGTGTTTATTTTAATTATTTAGGCAATAAAAGCTTATTACAGAAAATTTTGAGAACAGAAAAATTTTGAACTGCATTTCTGCTTTTCGGGTCTGATCTACACAAATCTTTATAATAAGTGTAATATAGACTTTCCCCTCAGGATAATAAGAACTAGTAAAATCAGACAGTTGACTTAATTGTTAAAAAAAAAAAGGAAACAAAGTGGGTTTGTTTGTTTGTTTGTTTTCCCTAAAGCGAGTTTGCAAAATTTAACTCCAGGAGAACGAAGTTGGTAGTTCAGTTCGGGTAAAAATATTTATTCTGGAGGGGAAAATAGCTTTAGCTCTTTTAGCTCCCAGAACAGGTCTGTACAGCTGAGATCTTCGACTAAAGAGTGAAAAAGGGAGTTATTCGCACCATTCAGACCAAAAATTAAGTCAGGATCTAACCGTTCATTTTCAAAATGAAACGTGTACTGTTGCGAGGGCTTCTCAAGTTGAGTTCTCTGGGTCGGTGTGGTTTTATGAATCTTGGACCTTTTCACGAGGCCCCGCGGAGCCGGATCCAGGGGTATGGGAGTGGCAGAACCAAACTGGGGCGGCCCCAGGCACATCTCGGCAGGAACAGGGTTGGGGGAATTTGCGGATGGAGCCCGGGAAGAGGTAGCAGGCATCCTACTACCCCTAATGGGAATAAATGTTCCTCGAGGGAAATGCCTCCTTCTGTGCGTCCCTCTGTGGCCTCCCCAGGCCCAGGAGAGAGTTGAGAGCCCGGACCCGGGAGCCCTCATTCCCCGCCCCTGTCCCAATCGCTGTGCGGTCTCACGGCTTGGGCAGGCTCCCGCGCCTGATTCACAGGCCCGGTGAGCGCACTGTGCTGGCTCTTCCAGGACTGGGTGAGGAAGTCGGTGGCCTGAGGTTCTGACGCTCCCTGCAGTGAACTGCGGGCTCCGAGGGGCAGGGAGGGAACGCACCGCGAGAGGCGAGAACTGCGTAGCAGCTCAGGGCGCTTTTGGGTCCACCGCTCCCCGCCATTTCGGTTGGGGTGACTCTGGGCACTTGAGGTTGATGTCCCTGGAGCAACTCCAGCTCGTGCAGGAGAAATATGGGTCTGGGGTCAAGCCCTCTCCGCACAGCTTCGCCCAAATCCTTCCTGTTATACATCGTCCAGCGCTTTAGTTATCTTCTGAGTCTCCCTCACTAAAAACGTAAGGAAACCAAGGCACAGAAAGAATAAGTTGATTTGCTGGAATCTGGTCAAGGAGATCGCGGGGATGGTTTTTGTTTGTTTGTTTGTTTGTTTTTGTTTTTGTTTTTGTTTTTTTGGTCAGTAGGATTCTTGGCAAGCCTGGAGGATATATTGTGTGAAGGGGAACAGACAGGTAAGGGTGGCTCAAATTGGGGGTGAGGAACACGGGGACTAGGAGAGGGGCATTGGAGGAGAGGGAGATCCCACATTCCAGAAATCCCACAAGGACCCCTGGGGAGAAGGACTCTGACTTGAGAGTAAGCAAGTCAACCTCCCAGGCTCTTGGTTGCCTTGTCAAAGAGCAGCTTCTCAGAGCCTGAAATGATTTAAACATCACAGGAATTACAAACCGAGTGGATTTACCCACAAACCAGCAATTTCCTTCCTTTCCTCCTTTCTCCCCCTTCCTGGGGAGTCTGCTACCCATTGTCGGTCCCCTCCAAAGAAACTGTTAAATGAAGGAAGGATCTTTGTGAGCCCAGCAGGGCCCTTGGAATCTTATTCCTCTGCCACCCCTTCCCCTCCCCCCTTCCCCCATTTGATTAGTGTGGTAAAATGGGGGTGGGGACTTGGAATCTGAGTATTTGCTCCAACTTTCTTTGTGTAAATGTGATTGTGGCTCTGTCATACCAAGCAAAAAGACTCGTAATAAAAATTAAAATGAAAACACATTGGCTTTTTGGGACTTTAAAATTGTGGGTAGGTCTCTCTCTGATCCTACTTCTACCCTATAATCCCATCAAGGAGATAAGATTAAAGCTGATAAAACTTCAGGATTGCTCTAGGTTGTTTTGTTTATAAACAACAAACCAGAACACTTTCTCTCCAATATCTAATCAGTAGAGGGAGAGGTTCCCTCCCCCCGTTTGGGGGTAGGAGGCTTACTCCTAGGTAAGGGCAAAGAGAGCCTGACTAATTCCTCCCGGAGTTAACAACTCAGGGAAAGTAAAGATTCCAGCCAATCCACTATTGGTTTAGTCAAAGAAAAGCCAACAGTGGCTCTGGCTGATTTCTCCTGGAATTGGCTGAGCTGGCTGGTTATCCTGGCATCACAGAAAGCCAGCCTGGGCTGGTGCTGAGCTGGGTGATCTATATCTGTGTCAACACAGGTTCTGGATGATCCCAGCCCCTGCTGCCCTCCTGTCCAGCTGGCTAGGACTTCCCTCTGCTCTATGTGTACTGAAGTCCCTAATTTCTTTAACTCCAATTTCCATCACTGTTCTTTTCTCTATGTATGCTCTCATCTTATGTATGTTCTCTTTTTTTGTAGGTTACAGACTGCATCCATTGAGGGGAGGGGTCCTCTAAATTTAGTTCCTCGGGTCTGGTGAAGGAATTAACTGGTCACTGGTTAATTGGCTCCTTCAAATGCTAGGTCAGATCATGTGTGTGTGGTGTGTGTGAGGACACAGCTGCTGTCTGTGGTTCTGTCAGCCTGTCTTTTCGCAGGTGGTGCTTGTGAGAAGTGATTCGGATGCCTTATGGAGTAGACAACTTTGTCTTCATGGGGAGGGTGACCTGCCACTGTCCGTGTTTATGAAATTCCCACACACTCTGAAACGACATCCAAATTTCTTTCCCCTGAATCTGAAAAATCGAGTAGGCTAGAGAGGAAGAGAGGATTTTATTTTGTTTCAGTTTGGAGTCTCCTTGGCCTGGCCATGAGTGGAAAATAAAATTCCATTCTGAAACTCCAGTGGAGACAGATTTTACCTGCCATTTGGAAGAATGTAGGGTACTGCGGAGACCAGCCAGGACAGAGTTCTGGGGTCTGGAGGTAGCTGAGGGGTGTTGGAATCTATTTTTCCATTTACTAAAAAATAAATAAATTCTGGTGTCCATATCAAGGAAGGTGTCCAATGGGAAAAGAAAACCAGGAAGAAAAAAGTTGGAGCAGGCCTTTCTTAGCTTGGAACTGGCTCAGTACATGGCCCCTTGTTAAAGCCTTCCACATCCAACTCAGAGCCTAAGTCTAGGAGGAAACAAACCACCCAGCTGTTCTTCCTTAAATCTTTCCTTCCTTTCCTTCCCCCAAAGACCCACAGTCTTCTCTAGAGCAGGAATCCAGACACAATACTGAGTCTCCCCACTTCTGTGGTTAAACTCTGGGTGGGAGATGCAAAGTCGACCTGGGATCCCTGCCCCTCTCCCATCCTCCCAGCCCACCCCCAACTCTGCACTACCTTGGGCTGGAGAAGGAGCCTAGCAGACAGGTGTCACTGCCCAGACTACCCC